>NC_139717.1:22800292-22938455 GCF_964188405.1 Protomyctophum parallelum | reverse complement strand
GTGCGTGCGTCATCTGAAACCACCTCCAGTCACACTGTCAGTACTGAATAGTTTGGACAATAATAAAGTGTCCTCGGCTGTCAATGTTTGCGGTGTATATCCATTATTAAAACATTTGTCATAATTATTCTGTCACGACTCACGAGGAATACAAAAAAAAGACAAACTGAAACAATATTGTGTGGACAAGATAATATTCCATTGGCAATATTCTAATCTAAATGACGCTGGCTCCCTCCAGTGGCCACACGGTGGCTACTGCCGAAGTAAATGAGGGAATCTTATTATAAAATAGTTTTAAATACTTTAACCACTTAATAACTATTTTATACTTTGGCTATATATTCAAACATAGCATAATTATGTACAAACATGATGTGCTTGCAGATCTGCTATGTTTAAAATATATATATTGTTAGGATTGTTAGGGGAGTTGAACATAATTTACATCTCTATAAAGTTAAAGAATTTAAGTACTAGTTCAGCAGACTTAGCCTGCCTTACACATAGGGATAAATAACACATAGTCAGCGTCAGAAACCTCACACGTGCAGGTCACAGTCACACAAATAATTGTGTCCACACAAAAAACAACCCAACATGTCCAGACAGAAGTCTATAATCTGGACAGAAACCTGACACTACAGCCACAAAACCATGATGTAAACAAAACACCCAGCAACAGAGACTGCCGAGGTGTGATCTCACTCACACACACACACACACACACACACACACACACACACACACACACACACACACACACACACACACACACACACACACACACACGTTTAAACCTGCCTGGAAGAACCTGTTCAGCCTGATTTCTACCACACCGGAGGATAAAATGAAGCATCTCTACCCCAGTGGTTCCCAATCTTTTTCATAGCAATGACCCCCAAATTGACACTAATTAGCCCTGCAGACCCCCATTTGAAAAAGATATGCCAGGGACACAAGAGAAGACTTTTACATCTATAGCAGTGATTCTCAACCGGTTTAATTTCAAGGACCCCCAGTTTGATATGCATATTAGTCTACAGACCTACATTTTATGGCATTTCTATCTCTGGGACCCCCAATTTATATTTTAAAATCAATGTTAATTTAACTCTGAGAGTGTACAAATGTACACTCTCAGAGTTACAGACCCATAAAGCGGCTGTGGCTCAGGAGGTAGAGCAGGTCATCCAATGATCCCTGGGTCGGCAGTTAGAATCCCGGCTCCTCGTGTCCACATGTCGAAGTGTGGTTGGGCAAGACACTGAACCCTACATTGCCTCCAATGAGTCGGTCGGTGTGAGCCTTAGAGTATATACTCTAAGGTGTGAGCTCGCCACCATTGGTGTGTGAATGTGGGAAATGAGGACGCTGGCGTCGACTGTTCGCCGCTTCACCTATGTATGAATTAATGAACCATTGTAAAGCACTTTGAGCACTTGGAAAAGCTATATAAAAATGCAATTCATTATTCATTATTATAAAAAGGTCCATTTTGTTCCAAACTATCATTTAGCTGGGGACCCCCTGGAACTCCCTCAAGGACCCCTGGGGGTCCCCAGACTCCACTTTGGGAACCACTGCTCTACCCAATAGGAGTGATTCTAACGTTGCGAACCGTGGCTTCACTGGGTTGTAGTGGGACTGTTTGGTCAAAATGTTGCCACAGACATACAAAATGAGCGGACAATAATATTACTAGAAACATATAAAGTGGGAATTATAGTGCCCGACTCCCTGAATGTCCATAACAGGTCTGTAACTCTGTAGACACAACGGACCAAATAGACCCTGTGGGGGTGGTTCTTGCAAATCAAACGTTTGAAAAGCGATCAGAAGTTTAGATTCCGTTCTAAACTTAAGATTTTCTTTTGCTTTGGAAACTAACAAAAAAAAATGTTCATTTTATAAACGTAAGGGAAAGTATAACAAAAATATAAGTCATCTCATCTTTCTTCTATACGGCTTTATTGAAAACTTGCATTTAAAACAAATGACATTCTTCATAAGCTTTCCTGAATTAAACTCTTTTAGCTCCACCTTCATATATTTACAATAAGAACAGAAAAAAACATCCAAACATGACCACATAGAACAGTATTTGCATTTGGTTTTCCTCGAGTGAAGTTTGAATAAAACTGCATTCAAATACGACTGTGACCCTCCCTCGCCTCGTATAAACACTAAGATACATGAAAAGGACATTAACGACACGAATCTATCAAAAAGCCAAAGTAGAAATAGTTTTCCCCTGAGAATAGATGCCACACATACGTACGCCCGCGCACACACACACACACACACACACACACACACACACACACACACACACACACACACACACACACACACACACACACACACACACACACACACACACACACACACACACACACACACACACACACACACACACACACACACACAGTTAGGTTCATTAAAACTCCTGTGCAATTCAACGTCAATGAGTGACAACCTGCTTTCTGTCACTATTTAATGAAACTCAAGCATCCTGTGTTTTCAATTTCACCTCAAGAAGATTAGCACAATGTTAAAACACTGCGTTTACACGACATGAGAACAATTACTTTCTTTTAAAAGATCAAAAATTCTCACTCATTCTCACTGTTTTCAATAGAGGGTATATGCGCGTGACATCATCATCATACCCGGAAGTTATGCGGGACCGTCTACTCAGTAGACTCTACTGAGTGGCAAAGAACACTACTTTCTGGCCTCGACAGCCCCATATACATCCAAACAGAAAAGTCCTATCTGATTGCGTTACTCACTTTGCCACTCACATTATGCATGCGCATACCCTCCATTACAATGAACACAGCGTTAAAATACTGTGTATACATGACATGAAAACAACAATCACTTTTCTTTTAAAAAGCGAAACAATTCTCAACCTTTGCACATCACACAGTGCGTTTCACCAAGAGTGTCTCATACAGCTGTGGTTCGCAAACTTTTCAGGCCTTGACCACCCATACCCACCCCCCCACCCCCACCCCCACACACACACACGCACACACCTTGACAAGCACTTGGAACTGTTAAGAGTTGAGACATTACAATTAGTACCATTAATAAATATTGTAGAAAATAGCCGATCTGCAAGCTCACAACGCTTCGCAAGGCGATATGAGCCTGTAGATCGACTATTATCAAAGTTCTTAGCCTATATTTTTGGGCAATTTGGCCAATTCTTATAATATAGTTTTTTTATTTTTTACTACTTTCCATTTGTACAATATTTTCAAAACACCACACAGACTTAAAGTGATTTATGGAGAAAAATCTAAAACGTCACAAATGGAGTTAGGTGGTTTCCTCCCGACAGCAACGACATGTAGCACTGGCAGCCAAACATAAACACGACCCCGTTTTCTGCCCCGCGAAGGGAGGGGCTGGAAGGAGCGCCGCGGCTTGTGATTGGGTGAGACGGGCCGTCAGTCAGTGGGCTAAAGGAGCGCTCCAAACTGTGTCCATTGTAGGGGGACGACGGGGATTCACTATTCTCTGCCTATCGGGTCGCAACGCGAACGGCACCGAGAACATTTGTTGTTCTAAGGTTAATTTGTCTCTAGCCTCGGAAACCCAGACGTTTTTATTCACAGGGAGAAATAAAAAGTCTGAGGGGCTGAGTACACTTCAATTCGCCATAGTAGTGCAAACGTCGCTCGCTCTCTGCTGATTTCTGATCGTCTGCACCTTTGTTAAATTGACACACACACACACACACACACACACACACCTCCCTCCCCTCCCCAGCTCGTAGGTGAGCTTGTAGATCTGCTATTCCCCCCCCCCCCCCCCCCCAACAGCTAAACTTGAAATAATGGTTAATGTGGTTAAACGCTAAGGTGACACACATAGGTGTTCCAGGTCTCAACCCATTTAGACCTGAGGTTGATTCTACAAAATGTCTTCTAAATCCTAAAAGTTTTCTAAAAAAACCTATGTTTCTGTGTCAGTGTTGCTCAACAATTTCATGTCAAGGATCCCCAGAATTATCTGTATTTGGCCGCCGCACCCCCCATCTGAAAATATGTTGTTCCAGGGACCTCCCAGAAGCAAACGTTAAAAATGTTCGCTCTGAAAGAATATATATTCATCCTTGCGCCACATTTTCATGATTTTTCAAAAAAAGCAGACCTACAAGCTCGTAGCGCGGCACTCGGTTCAACAGCTAAAGTATAACATAATGCTTTGAAACACCAAAAGGGATTCCCGCCCGGCTTAAACCGGTTTGGTGGTGCTGGCGTAAACGGCAGTGCTGCTGTCGTCGCTGAAGGGAGCGTGGGGGACGCTGGTGGCCACGGGCTGATGGCGGTGGGAGGAGGAGGAGGAGCGCTCTCGCCTGGCCTTGATGAGGCAGTACGACAGTACGGCCACCAGCGCCAAGATGGCTACCGCCAGCACCACCGCCACCGCTATGGAGCCTGCATGAGGGGGGGAGGAAGAGAGAGAAATAGAGATAGGAAGAATCGTTGGCTGCAGTGTCCATGCTGACAGGAATGTTTTCATTTAGTTTTAGAAAACAAAATCGAAAAATCCAATCATATTTTTTGTCATCTTTGAAATGTCGACAGTTTATTCTGTCGATAAGTGAAATGGTGTTTTGCACTTTTAGTCTGGTGATTCTTACCAGATTCAGTCTCTTCTTCCTCTTCAAAGCGTTCAAACATGCCTCTGGCAAACACATGTTTCTCTGTAAGACATTTAAAAAAGGACTCGTCATTTATTATGAACACATGACAGTGTGCAAATGGAAATGTATGTACTGTACAAAAATGGTAGTACATTGTAATGGTAGTACAAGTGTAACCAAATGGACCCGTAACGGTCCATTTTGTTACTGTTGGAAATGCTCTCACCTCACCTTGAATATCGAAGAAAGAAATATCAATTTCAATAGAAGTTGCTCAATTAAATGATTAAATGATTAGATTAATTAAATGCTCAAATTTGAGGTCCGGGATGACGCACATTACGCATGTGACGTCATGAACGTCCGTCCACCTCTATGAAAAGTGCTGCAGTTCCACTTTTCTCCAGTAGGTAGCTTCAACGTTGGGATGGCTTTACTGGGGGCTTGGCCCTAACCCATTTTGGGTGGGAAACCCCTTTGGTGTTAGCATTATGTTATTCTTTAGCTATTGAAAAATAGCAGATCTACAAGCTCATAGCGCGCCACTGGCGCGCTACGAGCTTGTAGGTCTGCTATTTTTGTAGAAGACATTTTTTGAATCTGATCTCAGGTCAAAATGGGCTAACACACACACACACACACACCTGTGACTCCTTGGCAGGTGCTCATGCAGGTGTCCTCCTGCTCAAAGTTGTTGTCGTTGCCGTCACAGCCCCCGAAGGTGAAGCGGTGGCACTGCAGGTTCAGAGGGTCGTAGTACCAGCGGGTGTGGCTGGCGCGACACGCACCCGTCCTGGGAGGCTCCGTGCAGCGGGCTACCACAAACACACACACACACACACACACACACACACACACACACACACACACACACACACACATGCGCACGCACGCACCCACCCACGCACGCACGCACGCACACAAATGCAGTGTGAATATCGTCGACTACCCTTTTTTCACAGACTAAAACCAAATAAACAAAACTAAGCTATGATAACTAAGACTAACTAAATGGTAGCCAATGACAATTTTGTAACGACAACTAGACTAACATGTCAAATTCACCCGAGACCGGAATCACATCCTCCATAAATATGAGTCGATGCCGTCACCATACTGTAAGCTCAACACACATAAATTCTCCTTTTGTTGTACTATAAACTGTATTCTTTGTACTATATGAACTGTGTGTGTAAGTATGTAATGTAATGTATAACGCTGTCTCTTGGTGCCCAAGACAAATTTCTCCTCGGAGACAATAAAGGCTAATTGAATTGAATCGAATGTTAGGGAGGGGCTAGTGGAGAAGAGATCCAGCTGAATTACAAGACAAGTCATTTTTATGTTACAGATTTTTTTTGTCACATTCCTAAGCCAATGTCGGTTGTATAGGTCATCAAATTATTGCCCCCCCCCCCCCCCCATAAAATATGGATGCTGGGGTTCCCCTCTTAGAATATGGATGCTGGGGTCTATAATATGGATGCTGGGGTCTAGTGGGGTCTAGAATATGGATGCTGGGGTCTAGAATATGGATGCTGGGGTCTAGTGGGGTCTAGAATATGGATGCTGGGGTCTAGAATATGGATGCTGGGGTCTAGTGGGGTCTAGAATATGGATGCTGGGGTCTAGTGGGGTCTAGAATATGGATGCTGGGGTCTAGTGGGGTCTAGAATATGGATGCTGGGGTCTAGAATATGGATGCTGGGGTCTAGTGGGGTCTAGAATATGGATGCTGGGGTCTAGTGGGGTCTAGAATATGGATGCTGGGGTCTAGAATATGGATGCTGGGATGGATGCTGGGGTCTAGTGGGGTCGACAGACAGACAGACAGACAGACAGACAGACAGACAGACAGACAGACACACACAATAAAGCTCACCTCTCTTCTGATTGACATCGATTTCCAGGAGATGACTGAATGTCTGATTGACTGAAATCAACACAAATAGTGTATATCAGTTACTCTGTGTGTGTGTGTGTGTGTGTGTGTGTGTGTGTGTGTGTGCGTGCGAGATTGAGTGAATGTGTGTGTGACAAACCACACAAGAAGAAACTGAAATATGTGAAGAGAAGGTGTATTTTGTGTGTTTTTACCAAAGTAGAATCACTGAGATGTTCTTAATATTTTCTTTCTCAATATTTAATCTGTGTCCATCTGTGTAACTGTGCCTGCTTTAAAGGTATATTCAGTGATTTCACAAAAAAAACCTTAGGTTTCGTTTTTGGCTGTGGGACCCAGCCTTTCGTCCAATCAGGATAGAGTCAAAAATGAAACCTAAGGTTTTTTGACCCCCAGGGGTTAACTGGGGACAGGGAGGAACTCCTTATATGGCCAGCACACTCTATAGTAGGGAGGATTATCACAACAAAACAAAAAAATAAGTGATATTTGAGTGAAATCACTGAATATACCTTTAAAAACTAAATGTAAAGTCTCCAAAAATAGCCAATCTACGAGTTTGTAGATCTGTGATTTTGGCAATTCTTCTGAGCTTGTTTGAATCTCGCCCCTGACTACCCCACGAATAAACTAAAAGGTACAAAATGAAATGAAAACCCAAACTAATGAAACCCTTGAGCATGTTGTGTGCCGCCTTACCCCTATGCCTATGATGATGATTCTGAAAAAATACAACAGAAGGGATATAAGGAAACACACAAGATAGGGCTGTGTCACTGTGTGTGTGTGTGTGTGTGTGTGTGTGTGTGTGCACTTGTGCGTGCGTGCCTTACGCTTGTCGCAGTTCTTCTCGTCCGAGGCGTCGTCACACTGCGTGATGTCATCACACTCCTGACCTCTCTGCAGACAGCAGCCACTCCCACACACAAACTGACCCGGCTGGCACGCTGCGCCGCACGACTCACCTGCGCACGCACACACACACACACACACACACACACACACACACACAATTATCAGGACATTGATTGGTGTCAGATTGTATCATTTCAAAGCGTGTCATGCGACAGGATTCACTCTTTCCCAGATTGTTCTACACCCGATAGCCGTGGCTTTGAGGTCACAGGGGGTCAAGGCCTATTCATACTCCAGTCTTAGGTGTCACAGCCCCTGTAGTTGGCCTACTAGGGCCTGTGTGTATTACATTTCCTGTAGACCTATGCATTTGGCTTCCCACAGGTTCTGAGTTGCAGATCAGGTGCATTGGAGCACCTGGCCAGTGTTCCCAAGGTACACTATAAATGGCTGGGCGTTGGCCACGCTCAGTCTCTCTCTCCTTCCATGAGACAGCAGCATCTTTGCACCATTCAACACCCCACACTACACCCACCACACATCCACTCACTTACACTACTGATCTACTGATTAACACACTCCACCTTAGAACTGTAGTATTGTTTGTTTGTTTGTTTGATTCTTATTAGTTTGTTTATATTGTAAATAAATAATTGGTTTGTGCACTTTTAAACAGCCGTGTGTCTTCCTCCTTTGTTATGGCCCAAGAGCCAGGTCATAACATAGGTGATAAGCTGACCACCGACAAACTACAACATGAGGTCACTGAGCCGCGCTAAATCTACAACATGAGGTCACTGAGCCGCCGTGGTAAGAGACTCACCACTCACCCAAACACATCTCTGTTTTTGAGTGGTGCAACCACTCCTACATCCAGCAACGTCCGTGTACCTGTGTGTGTGTGTGTGTGTACCTGTATGTGTACCTGTATGTATGTATAAGTGAGCACGAGTATGTTACATATTTATACCAGTAGGGGGCACCAGAGATACAGAGAAGAAATTGGACATCCGTGTACCTGTTTGTGTGTGTGTGTGTGTGTGTGTGTGTGTGTACCTGTATGTATGTATAAGTGAGCACAAGTATGTTACATATTTATACCAGTAGGGGGCACCAGAGATACAAAGAAATTGGAACAATACAGAGAAGAAATTGGAACGATACAGAGAAGAAATTGGACGATACAAATTGGACTGATACAGAGAACCAATAGACGGGAGTTGCACCACTCGGTTCACACTGGTGTGATTTTTACTAAAACTACAACATGACGTCACTGAGCCGCGGTGGTAAGAGACTCACCGCTCACCCAAACATCTCTCTGTTTTTACTAAAACTACAACATGACGTCACTGAGCCACGGTGGTAAGAGACTCACCGCTCACCCAAACACATCTCTCTGTTTTTACAAAAACTACAACATGACGTCACTGAGCCACGGTGGTAAGAGACTCACCGCTCACCCAAACACATCTCTCTGTTTTTACAAAAACTACAACATGACGTCACTGAGCCGCGGTGGTAAGAGACTCACCGCTCACCCAAACATCTCTCTGTTTTTACTAAAACTACAACATGACGTCACTGAGCCACGGTGGTAAGAGACTCACCGCTCACCCAAACACATCTCTCTGTTTTTACAAAAACTACAACATGACGTCACTGAGCCGCGGTGGTAAGAGACTCACCGCTCACCCAAACACATCTCTCTGTTTTTACTAAAACTACAACATGTTTGGATGCTAACGGAAGTGCGTCCCACAGTTTTGGAGCCAGAAGGGAGAAGGTTGGGGTTATGTTTAACCACGCCCACTACGTAGAATGCTCCGGGAAAGAGGGAGTCCCATATATCCGACAGGAGGAAGTGACATCATCATTGTGGAGGTTACCTGTGTGTGGCAGAGCGCTGCGTGCCTCCGATGGAGCTGTGAGGAAAAACACACACTTTATTAAAACACACACACACACAGACACGTTCGTTCTTCTTTTTTATTATTCTTAATTTCTGAGTGGTGCAACCACTCCAAGGAACAGCTATGTCCCTATGTTTAGAGTACCAACAGGGGGCACTGTTGCACCACTCAATTATCTAATGTAATCCTGGGTTCTACTGAGAAACGGACGGACCTCATGCTTCCTTCTATGCATGAGGAGTCCAAGCCACTTCTTATCACCCGACAGCCTGGAAGTTTCCCCGGTTGGACGTAGCGGGGGAAGGAATACGTTATTCCAACCAGTTCCTTTCCCCTCCATCATGCGCCCCCGGCTGTAGTTTGTGTAAGACAAAAATCTACACAAATAATAGCTGAATATAGGAGGGGTTAGGGTTAGCGTCCCTCAAAAATAGCAGACCTACAAGCTCATATCTACAAGCTCATAGCTATGAGCTTGTAGATCTGCTATTTTTTCCAACAGCTAAAGCATAAAATAATGCGTCCTTATATACCTGGCAGCCCGTGGCACGCGGTGGAGCACTGCGTCTCCGTCAGGTAGTTGTTGAGGTTTCCTTTACAGCCTCCGTAGACGAAGCGCTCGCACCGCTCCGACGTCACGTTGTAGTGCCACCGCACGAAGGCCGCGCGACACGGACCAACCTGGACCGCCACTGTGCAGTGCACTGCAGAGAGAGAGAGAGGGAGAGAGAGGTCACTGTACTACCACGACGCACTGCACTGCAGAGAGAGAGAGAGGTCACTGTACTGCCACGACGCACTGCAGAGAGAGAGAGAGAGAGAGAGAGGTCACTGTACTGCCACGACGCACTGCACTGCAGAGAGAGAGAGAGGTCACTGTACTGCCACGACGCACTGCACTGCAGAGAGAGAGAGAGAGAGGTCACTGTACTGCCACGACACACTGCACTGCAGAGAAAGAGAGAGGTCACTGTACTGCCACGACACACTGCACTGCAGAGAGAGAGAGAGAGAGGTCACTGTACTGCCACACCGCACTGCACTGCAGAGAGAGAGAGAGAGAGAGAGAGAGAGAGGTCACTGTACAGCCACGACGCAATGCACTGCAGAGAGAGAGAGAGAGGGAGGGAGAGAGAGGTCACTGTACTGCCATGACGCAATGCACTGCAGAGAGAGAGAGAGAGAGAGAGAGAGGTCACTGTACCGCCACGACGCAGTGCACTGCAGAGAAAGAGAGAGGTCACTGTACCTCTGCTATGCAATGAATGCACTGCAGAGAGAGAGAGAGAGAGAGAGAGAGAGAGAGAGAGAGAGAGAGGTCACTGTACCGCCACGACGCAGTGAACTGCAGAGAGAGGTCACTGTACCGCCACGACGCAGAGCAGTGCAGAGAGAGAGGTCACTGTACCTCTGCTATGCAATGCACTGCAGAGAGAGAAAGAGAGAGAGAGGTCACTGTACCTCTGCTATGCAATGCACTGCAGAGAGAGAAAGAGAGAGGTCACTGTACCTCTGCTATGCAATGCACTGCAGAGAGAGAGAGAGGTCACTGTACCACCACGATGCAGTGCAGAGAGAGAGAGAGAGGTCACTGTACCTCTGCTATGCAATGCACTGCAGAGAGAGAAAGAGAGAGAGAGAGGTCACTGTACCTCTCCTCTGCTATGCAATGCACTGCAGAGAGAGACAGAGAGAGAGAGAAAGAGTGGTCACTGTGTACCACCACAACGCAGTGCAGAGAGAGAGAGAGAGGTCACTGTACCTCTGCTATGCAATGCACTGCAGAGAGAGACAGACGGGAGAGAGAGAGAGGGGGGGGAGTGATGTGGGATGGCGGGTCAAGAGGTCTTATGATCTAAAGATTTTTCACGATATTAAAAAAAAAGGAATTAAAGAAAAATTGCTGTTTTTTAAATTGTATATAATTTATCTTCCCCCTGATATTTTTTATTTAACTACATTGCAAAAGAAGTAGCATTACTTTTGACAGTGCAGAAACATAATTGCCTTCCTTGATAAGCATCAACGACCATCATCACCTGGGCACAGTCACAGACACACACAGCTCCCCTCTACAGTACTCTACTACTGAAAGTGACTCTCATTTCTCTCCAAAAGCACTTGAATATGATGGAATACAACTAAAGCTCACATTTCACATCACAACTAGCCCCCCTAAAAAAATGCAATGAATCGATTCATATCGTCGGGATTAATATCGATATACGATATATCGTTACATGCCTAATACTACAGTATGATCCCTACAGCCAGGCTGCACCTACACTACAGTATGATCCCAGCCTAGAGGAAGTGTTTATGGCCATGGTCATTAAATACCAACCACTCCTACATACCGTCTCAGAGCTGAGCTATAGGTGCAGACTATTTGTTGAGTGGTGCAACCACTCCATTAGCCTAGCAATGTGTGTCCCTGGCTGGGTCCCTGGCTGGGTCCCTGGGCCCATGGCTGGGTCCCTGGGTCCCTGGCTGGGTCCCTGGGTCCCTGGATCCCTGGCTGGGTCCCTGGGTCCCTGGCTGGGTCCCTGGGTCCCTGGCTGGGTCCCTGGCTGGGTCCCTGGGTCCCTGGCTGGGTCCCTGGCTGGGTCCCTGGCTGGGTCCCTGGGCCCATGGCTGGGTCCCTGGCTGGGTCCCTGGCTGGGTCCCTGGCTGGGTCCCTGGGCCCATGGCTGGGTCCCTGGTTGGGTCCGTCCGAACATGGACATAGAGTTTTCTTCTCTACAAGCTCACAACGTGTTGCCGTGCAAGTACAGTACAACAAAGAAAAGTACAGTACAGTACAATAGAGAGAGAGAGAGTGTGTGTGTGTGTGTGTGTGTGTGTGTGTGTGTGTGTGTCTGGCTGAGAGGGGCAGAGAGAGAGAGAGAGACAGACAGAGGGGGGGGGATCGTGTCCAACCTGTCCGACTGAGTCAGATCAGAGGGTGTGGCCACCAGTGGGGTGTGGTCACAACGAAACTGCTGTGTGTGTGTGTGTGTGTGTGTGTGTGTGTGTGTGTGTGTGTGTGTGTGTGTGTGTGTGTGTGTGTGTGTGTGTGTGTGCGCATGCTCAGTCTCAATCCACCCCTGGGAATTAATCAAGTATTTCCATTCCATGCATGTCTGTCTGTCTGTCTGTCTGACTGACTGATAGCACTCATTAAAATGTTTAGTTTTGGCAATATACTCACATGAATGGCATTATGTAAGCTATGTGACTGCATTCCTGCTGCACTAGTGTGTGTGTGTTATGTAATAACTGTGTAACTTTGTAACTGTACGTGGGTGTACTTCTGGCTAAGTGTTGAGGTGTCCTTGAGCAAGTCTCTGAACCCGTCACTGCTGTGTGTGTGTGTGTGTGAGTGTGTGTGCATATGTATGTGTGTGTGTGTGTGTGTGTGTGTGTGTGTGTGTGTGTGTGTGTGTGTGTGTGTGTGTGTGTGTGTGTGTGTGTGTGTGTGTGTGTGTGTGTGTGTGTGTGTGTGTGTGTGTGTGTGTGTGCGCGCGCGCGCGTGTGTGTGCGCGTGTGTGTGTGTGTGTGTGCGGGGCACAAACAGCCACTCTACACAGCTACCAGCTACTGAACTCGGTAGAATCTGCACCTGGCTCGCTGATAACAAACTATCCTTACACCTGGGAAAAACTTAATCCATTCTCTTCGGATGAAATAGTAATCTCAGCAAGGCAGATGGCTTCTTGGTTAGAGTGGGTGACAATATTATCACACGAAAAGATGAAATTACCTACCTAGGTTCCATCCTGGAGGCCAATCTTTCCGGTGATAAAATGGCCACCAACGTAATCAAAAAAGTCAATCAAAGAACAAGATTCCTTTACAGGATCTCCTCACTGGTCAACAAAAACACCTTGAAGACCTTAACAGGAGCCCTCGTACAAGGTTTCTTTGACTATGCATGCACCTCTTGGTACCACAGCACCTCAAAGGCCCTTAAAACAAGGCTCCAGACCTCCCAAAACAAACTGGTCAGGCTCCTACTTGGCCTCACCCCCCTCACCCCTGCCCACTTTGACAGGCTGGGATGGCTTAGGGTCAACGACAGAGTACAGCATCTTGCAATGGGTTTGGTCCACAAGATTCGATACACCACCAAGATACCCATGTACCTGTCTAAATACTTCCTTAATGTAAACGAAGTCCACACCCACAACACCAGAGGGAGTAACAAACCATGTACAACCCAGATTCGGCACAAACAAGGGACTAAATTATCTTCGCTCCTATGCCACCAAAATGTGGAACGCCCTACCAACAGTCATTAAGACATGTGAATCCCATGACTCCTTCAAAACCGCTCTCAAAGGGCACCTACGTACGGCTGCAATTCGAAACTGGCCCCCGTAAAATCTGTTTCGCTGTTGATTTGGTTATTTCATTAGACTACACTTCCCGTGAGTACTGAACGTTGGGACTGCTTAGGGCTGGGGGACTACATTTCCCATGATTATTCCTTAGAGTATATATTTCTAGAGAAGGCACCCGGAGGAAACCCTGAGGCGAAATGGACATAGTGGCCGGATTTGGTAGTGCAGCTCGAGCCAGCGCTGCTCCGTTGACTATCATTGCGCACGTTCATGTGATTGGGGCCATGACACGTGAACGAATGTTTCATACGTGAACGCGCACAAACGGCACAATGATAGTCAACGGCAGCGCGTTCATGTGTTTGTAACCAATCAATCCCAGAATGCACTCTGTTCCTACCAGGAAGGAGGAGTGAATCCGCCTCATGCGCTTTTGAGCAACTTAATGCAAGTGGATGGGAGGAGAACTCGGGTGTCTTCTCTATAGATATATAACTCTATGGATTATTCACATTGGGACTGTATTTCATTAGACTACATTTCCCATGAGTACTCACAGTGGGACTGTGTTTCATTAGACTATTTTTTTTTCTTTCCTATGAGTACTCACAGTGGGCCTGCTCAGGGCCGAGGACTACATTTCCCATGAGTACTCACAGTGGGACTGTGTTTCATTACACTAGTTTTTTTTCCCTATGAGTACTCACAGTGGGCCTGCTCAGGGCTGTCGACTACATTTCCCATGAGTACTCACAGTGGGCCTGCTCAGGGCTGACGACTACATTTCCCATGAGTACTCACAGTGGGCCTGCTCAGGGCTGACGACTACATTTCCCATGAGTACTCACAGTGGGCCTGCTCAGGGCTGTCGACTACATTTCCCATGAGTACTCACAGTGGGCCTGCTCAGGGCTGAGGACAACATTTCCCATGAGTACTCACGTTGGGACTGCTTGGGGCTGAGCACTGTGACGGTGACGGTGGCGGTGTCAGACAGCTGGTGAGAGTCAGTGACCGTCAGCTGGAAGACGTAGCGTCCAGGAGGCAGGTTGGACACGCGGAGCTGGTCCGGCAGCTCTGTTTTCTGAAGGAAAAAAGACAAAAACAAAACAAGTTTACATTATTATTATTATTATCTAGAGCTGAGACTTTATTTTGATTCATTAACCCATTTAGACCGAAGTTTGATTTTACAAGTGTCATGACAGTTTTCTGAAAAACCTAGAATAAAATCTGGTGTCCCAGGGACCTGCAGAGCGTGTTAAGAGAGGCAGGGGCTGAAATCCCGTAAAGAGGGCACTTTTGGACAAAAATTGCAGATCTACAAGCTCACAACACGTCGCGCTGCGACACGTTGAGAGCTTGTAGATCAGCTATTTCCGGGGCGCAACCCAGCACTCTTTAGCTAGTGGAGATGCAGGTGTAACGACGTGGAAAGCAATTCTCCTGAATGCTGCCTTCCCGGGCATGGCATGGAAAGGAGAGAGGAGTGGCGTTTTGCATTTTGTTCACCATGTAGTAAATGCTGCATTCGTGGTCTAGAGAGGGCAGTTGTTTTACAGACGGTTAAAAGGGCAGGGGTCGAAGACCCCTTTGATGTCTACTGTATGTGTGCACGTCCCTGTGGTGTCAGGTAAATGGTGTATATAGTGTACTGTATACTGTACCAGTGTTGTTTTCGTCGACTAAAACTAAGACGAAAAATGTTCGTCGACTACCGAAGCTATGATGACTAAAACTAAGACTAAATATACTGACAATTTCGTCAACAAATAAAAACTAGACTAAAATACTAAGAAGGGACTAGTGGACAAGAGATCCAGTATAAGTCATTTTACACTTGGTTGCATGCTGAAAATAGCCGATCTACAAGCTCACAATGCGTCGATATTTTCAGCAAGTGTAAAATCAGTCATTACGACGGCATCAAGGCCCCGCCAAAACACATTTTGTTCGACTAAATCAACAGTAGATTTAGTCGACTAAAATCTTATGACATTTAGTCGACTAAAACTAGACACTAAAACATTCCTGGGTGACTAAAATGTGACTCAAACTAAATTAAAACTACTCAAGAGACTATGACTAAAACTAAAATCATAATTTGCTGCCAAAAACAACACTATATACCTCCATGATCACAGAGGAGTCCTCCCCCTCCAACAGGCTCCAGTGGTAGCTGCTGATGCTCCCGTCGCCCACGGCGTGGCTCTCAATGCCGTTCAGAATCACCTGACCGCCGCCAGCAGCCCCGCCGGGCTGGACCACCCTGTCGCGCCCCGCGTTGGCCCTAGGGGGCGCCTTGTCACCTGCAGACGAGGAGAAGAACACCTTTTTTTTAAATTTTTGATCAAAGTTTTTTTATTAATGTTCACACGAAAATATTATACAACATTTTTCGAACATTTTTTTCCCTCCCCTCCCCCCAGAGTTCCCGCTTTGAAAGAGCCACAACCCCGGTATCTTGCACCATATGAAATAAAAGGCACATACAAATATACATAGACATAATAGAAGACTAATAAAAGTATGCAAACAAATAATAATAATAATAATAAATAATATGTATAAAAAATAAAAAAATAAAATAAAGACAATAATAATAATAAAACTAAAACTAAATTACAGTAGGGTCAGTATAATAAGTTAAGGATTGTTGATGTCAGCCACGTTCATCCTCTCAATGTGTGTCAAAAAAGGTTGCCAAATGGTGTAATGAAGAACACCTTTTGATCAGGCATGATGCAGCGCATCTTTGGAAATGGACTTTGTGTGTTTTTCCTACTAATGAATGAGGGAGTCAATATAGCCGCTTGCTCAGGCTCTATAGAGCGTCGCAGTCCCGCCCCCTCGAGAGACCCGGAAAATAAATCCCTGTTCGTTTTCCTCACTTTTCAGAAAGTATTTATTTAAAAACGTTTGCGCCGCGGACAAAGCCAACTCTTGTCGTGACAAATCATGACAACAAACACAATTTTTTGGGCTGAACAAATCATTTGAAAGAAGAAGAAAACGGCAGGTTACAACACTTTCTTTGTTGTTTTTCTTCTTTGTAATTTTTTTTCAAATGTTGTCCAAAATGTTTGTCATGATTTGTCACGACAAGAGTTGGCTTTGTACGACACTTATAAGGTCTTTAAATAAATACGTTTTGAAATGTCTATGGGAAAAATGCATTGGGAACTATTTCCTGGGCCTGGCGTCATCATGAAAGGGGGCGCGACTGCAACGCTCTATATGTGCCACGCCATGTGCAGATGCAGCAAACAACTCCATTCATTCATTTATTATTATTATTCTTCTGTTCACAGCACACCAGTGTTGTTTTTGTCAGAGGGTAGCCTATGCACAGGGTATACACAGTGAATGGCAAATCGGGGGACAAAATTAGACAAAGTGAGTTTAATGTTGTTTATCGTCATTTAATGCAATCAAATACAACTTTTCTGTTCGGATGCATGGGCTGTCAAGGACAGGAAGTAGTTTTTTGACACTCAGTAGGTGTCCCTGCGTAACTTCCGGGATTGATGATGATGTCACACGCATACCCTCTATGCCTAAAAATGACAAAAAATGTTCGTCTACGTTTTCATTGACGAAAACTGAATAAAAACTAAATGAAAACTAAGCCATGATGACTAAAACTAAGGCTAAATATACTGACAATTTCGTCAACAAATAAAAACTATAGACTAAAATGTTAGGAAGGGACTAGTGGACAAGTCATTTCACACTTGGTTGCATGCTGAAAATAGCAGATCTACAAGCTAACAACGCATGGCAGCACAACGTGTTGTGAGCTTGCAGATCTGCTATTTCAGCACGTGTGAAAAAACAGTCATTACGACGGCATCAAGGCCCACCAAAATGCATTTTAGACGACTAAAATCTTATGATATTTAGTCGACTGAAACTAGACTAATACTAAAACATTCCAGGTGACTAAAATGTGACTAAAACTAAGTTTCATTCTAAAGACTATGACTAAACTAATATAGAAATGTGCTGCCAAAAACACTGGTTCACATTCACACGGGTAGATGCAAACATACAGTCTTTCTGTAGCTCCGTTTTGGAACCTCAATATCTACGCTTTACGCTCCACAAACCGTGGATTAAACCCTTTTTGCAGAATCGTTTCCAAAAAGTAAAAGGTATCCGAACCAAGATGCAGTTGATAAACGTAACGCCGGCACGTACAATCTTAAGTCTGGGCTAAAACAACCGCTTACAAAGCAGTTGTTTGTCAGCCTAGTACCATGTTTTCCCAATGCAATCTTACGGAAGCATGTACTGTGCATGCAAACGGGGGTTGACTGGACTACTTTTTTTATTTAAGCCCCGATTTAAGCAGTTGTTTCACTCCTGACTTAAAATTGTACGTGCCGGCGTTAAGTTTATCAACTGCGTCTCGCTTCTGATACCTTAACTTTTTTTGGAAACGATACTGCAGACCTACTGTTTGTAGGTCTGCTATTTAAATATATGGCTCAAGTCTTTGAATGTATATTCTTTCAGAGCGAACGTTTTTAACTCAAATCTTTGCTTCTGAGAGGTTCCTGGAACAACATATTTTACAGATGGGTGGTCGGCGGCCAATTACATATAGTTCTTTGGGTCCTTGACATGAAATATTGAGCACCTGCACTGATATAGTTTCGACGTCAGGCAAAAATTGGTTAATCCACTGTTTGTGGACGGCCTCGACCCAGCTATAGACTCCATTTCGACCTGTGCAGGGATATCACGGGACGGAACCTCATCTCGGAGCTAAAGCTTAATTAGCAGCGTAGATATAGAGGTTCCAAGCGGAGCTACCCATTCTTTTTCAATGGACGGCAGACGCATAGAGATACAAAGATACATCCGGCGCTTTGTTGTTTTCGTCCACTAATACTATGATGGGAAATGTTCGTCGACTACCTTTTTTCACTGACAAAAATTACATAAAAACTAAAGAAAAACTAAGCCATGATGACTAAATATACTGACAATTTCATCAACAAATAGAAACTAGACTAAAATGCTAGGAAGGGACTATAGTGGACAAGAGATCCAGTATAAGTCATTTTAATTTTACACTTTGTTGCATTCTGAAAATCTACAAGCTCAACGCGTAGTGAGCTTGTAGATCTGCTATTTTCAGCAAGTATAAAAATAGTCATTGCGACGACATCAACGCCCACCAAACTACTTTTTAGTCGACTTAAATCTGATGATATTTAGTCCACTAAAACTAGACTAACACTCAAACATTACGACTGACTACAATGTGACTGAAACTAAATGAAAACTATTGAAGAGACTATGAGTAAAACTAAAATAAAAATGTACTGCCCAAAAACAACACTGCGGTTTGTAGCTGCAGAAAAAGATACAAAGCTACAAATTGAAGCTGAGCTGGGTTCAATTTCCAGATGCAAAAGCTACATGCAGGGATTGTTGCTGTTTTGTCTCAATCTCCCCCACGGGTCGCCGCGCCTCCAACACACGTCACTGTACGGACCAGTGTTGATTTCGTTGACTAATACCAAGATGAAAACTGTTCGTCGACTACCTTTTTTCACTGACGAAAACTAAATAGAAACTAAAACTAAGCTACGATGACAAAAAACTAAGACTAAATATAGGCCTACTGACAATTTCGTCAACAAATAATAACTAGACTGAAATGTTAGGAAGGGACTAGTGGACAAGAGATCCAGTATACGTCCTTTTACAATGTGAATCGTGTGAACGTAACATTTTAGGCTACATTCATTTTCCAAAGTAGAGAAAATAGCCGATCTACAAGCTCAACACGTCACCTCATAGCATGTTGCGATTCTTGTACATTTGCCCCCCAGAAATCCCCCGTGGTAAATAAGCTTAACATTAAGCAATTAATTAAGCAATTAATTAAGCATTAACAAGTGTTATTATATTGAAATTGGACAATATGGCACTTATATAGAGCGTCGCAGTCCAGTACCCTGCGAAGGCACCGGAAGACAATTCCCCATACATTTTTCCCATAGACGTTTCAAAACATATTCATTTAAAGACCTGTAAGCTTCGGACAAAGCCAACAGCCGACAACAAAATCATGACAATAAACACATTTTTGGGAGCCGAACAAATCATTAGAAAGCAGAAAAAGGGGAGGGTACAACACTTTTTTAAGAGTTTTTCTTCTTCCAAATTTTTTGTTCGCCCCCAAAAGATGTGTTTATTGTCATGATTTGTTGGCTTTGTCCGAGGCTATAAGTTCTTTAAATAAATACTTTTTATTTAGATTTGACTTAAAAACATTTGATCTGAAAGAATATAATTATATTCAAAGACTTGCGGCACATTTTTAAGATAAAAAAATATATATAGCATATCTACAAGCTCATAGCGCGGCACTCAGTGCCACGCTACGAGCTTGTAGATCTACTATATTTCAATAGCTAAACTATAACATAATCATTTAAAAACACCAAAAGGGAATCAACACTGATTCACACACGCACCCCGTCGATCCTTACCAGACAGTCCCTCGGGGGGTCCCTTCAGATACTTCTCGTAGACGGGCTCCAGGATGTAGCTGACGAATCCCGCCTTGTTGACGAAGCGACAGGCGTACCTCTGCTGGTGTGCGCAGCTGAACAGAAAGCAGGTGTAACTGGAGGTGGTCTCGCTGCCCTGCAGCGTGTGGTTGGTGGTCTCCACGAGGGCCAGGTCGCACCGCGGGGCCTCCTACCATGGCAGCAGGGTCGTTTTGGACAGACATTTTTGGGATTTAGTTTCAGTCATAGTCTTTTCAATAGATTTTCATTTGCATTTTAGTCACATTTTACTATAGTCACCCGAGATGTTTTAGTGTTAAGTCTAGTTTTGGATCGTCTGAATATCATAAGATTTGAGTGGACTAAATCTAAGATTCGTTTAGTTGACTAAAATGTATTTTGGCGTTGCCTTGATGGCTTCGTAGTGGCTGAATCTACAAGCCAATCTACAAGCTCACAACGCGTCACGCTGCGACACGTTGTGAGCTTGTAGCTATTTTCAGCACGCAACCAAGCATAAAATGACTAATCCCTCCCAACATTTAGTATAGTTTTTATTCGTTGACAAAATTGTCAATATATTTAGTCTTATATAGTCATAATAATAGCTTAGTTTTTGATTTAGCTTTCATTTAGTTTTCCTCTGTGAAAAAAGGTATCGTCGACGAACATTTTTCGTCATGGTTTTTAGTCGACGAAATCAACAACTATACCTGGCAGCAGGCGCTCACACACTCCTGGACCCCGCGGACCGGCGGCGAGGACAGGTACGAGGCTCCGGAACGCACCGCGTCCTCCGTGTCCAGAACAAAGTTCTGCTGGGCCTCCTTGAAGCCTCCGGACCTATATAGGGCACGTCACCTTTAGGACATTGTACCTCACCCATTTCGACCTGAGGACGATTCTACAAAAATGTCTTCTAAATCCTGACAGTCTTCTTGAAAACCCCATGTTTCTATGTCAGTCGTTCTCAAACATTCTCATGACAAGGACCCCCCGAATTGTATTTGGCCTTCGCACCCCCATCTGAAAATATGTTGTTCCAGAAGCAAAGATTTGAGTGAAAAACGTTTGCTCTGAAAGAATATATATTCAAAGATTTGCACTACATGTTCACGATTTAAAAAAAAATCACACCCGTGTGAACTGAGTGTTGCAACTCCCCTCTCTCTCTCTCCCCCCTCGGCACGGCACTCGGTGCCGCGCTATGAGCTTGTAGATCTGCTATTTTTCAATAGCTAAAGTATAATGCTTAAAACACCAAAGGGGGTTCCTGCCCAAAATGGGCTAAGGGACGACTTCACCACTTTTCAACCCATCTTCCTATAATGAGTCCATTGATTGTATTATTTACAGTTTGCTGAATTACAGTACATTTCAAGCACAATTCACTACAGAACTGTCAACTGTGAGTGGACGACCCAATAAAGCATTACACTTGTTTACAAGAGGGTCCACCTTGTTCAATTCATCATAACATTTAGTGACGTACAAATATACACTTAGCCAAAAACAGGAAATCATAGAGGGGGTAATAAGGAAAAAAACAAACAAACATAAACAGTCAGGGGCAGAGAAGAAATGTTTTTATAATCGCCATGGGGGCCCGCCCGGCCGCCTAAGCAGAGTACAGTACTGTATGCATGCATACCCATACCTGGCAGGTGCCCAAGCAAGCACCCAGATTAGCATTTCAATGCCTGATCTGCATGTGTACAAGTCAAGGGACAGGCAACGCAGTCCACCCCCCACCACCCCCCGTCCCGGGCAGTGAGGAAAAAAGAGGTGTTAAGGTGCCAGACTTGGATGGTTAGAGCGGCGCGATTACATACAAAGTCAATGCAAGACGAGAATTGCGCGAACGATCGTGGTGCGACCTGGTGCGGTACAAACAGGACGAAACGAGGCAAATATATATATATATATATATATATATATATATATATATATATATATATATATATATATATATATATTCAGGTCCAATTCCTCATGGGGGCCGAGATCCCTGGTCCAATTCCTCATGGGGGCCCTGGCCCCCACAGACTCTACCTCACTGGTCACGGAGGCCAGTTTCGAATTGCAGCCGTCCGTAGGTGCCCTTTGAGAGCGGTTTTGAAGGAGTCAAGGGATTTGCATGTCTTAATGACTGTTGGTAGGGCGTTACACATTTTGGTGGCATAGGAGCAAAATTAATTTAGTCCCTTGTTTGTGCCGAATCTGGGTTGCACATGGTTTGTTTGTGTCTTGTTTTTTGGGGGGTTTTTTTCTGCCTAACAATGATGTCACTGGAAGATGGGTTTTTGAACGGCCCACAGCCCTATGAGACAGTATAAACAATAGTGTTATTTTATCCTGAACATTAGTGAGGACCAAATCCCGCCATTCTCGGTGCGGGAGGCGGTACAATGGGAAGTGAATAAGGAAGTCAAGGAAGGAAGGAAGGGAGAATTTCAGAGCAGCCAAAACGGTCAAACTAAATTTCTCTCACGTTTCCGTTGTCTCCTATAGCCGATTTATGCTTCTTTTGAAACATCTCACCACCACCAAAAGGCCGCAGCACGGCAATAATGGAATAAATAAATGCATAGGGACCCTACGTAAAGTGACATCCAAATTTCAGAAACGCTTTACGGAGGGTGCCGAGAGGGGCTACAGAATGGGTAGCCCTGCGAGTCAGAACCCAATGGTAGTAAAGTTTCTGACATTTTTAAGTATTTTTTATCTGTGTTTGACCGATTTGGTAGCTTTGATTCCTCTCTTCATTCCTTGTTTATTGACATCCCATTGTACCGCCTCCAGCTGTGGGGTTGGCTAGCTGTGCGTCCCTACGTTCCTGCCTCTGATCTGCTCTGTTATAGCTAGCCACTAGCTAACCAGATAGGCGGTACAATGGGATGTCAATAAACATAAACTTAACGGCTTCTGCGGCACAGGAAAATTCTCAGGGGTTTCCGTTGTATCCTATATAGCTCTCAGAATCAGAATCACTCAAACGATCAGAATCACTCAAACGCCGCAGAGACGACATTTCCGACAGTATTTATGTCTGCGTTCTATCATTTGCATAAGAAAACAAACTTCCGAACAGGGACCCCATGGGTCGGCACGATAGAATGAGCTGACCCAGGGGGTCCCGAGAGGGGCTACAGAATGGGTAGCCTACAGGAAAGTAGCCTACAGGTCAATACATAGCCGCAATTTGCAACTCTAGATTTTTTTACAATGGGCTGAATCTAGAGTTGCAACACCCTCCATCCACTTCCTATTAATCTTTTTTGGTTTGTGATCTGCTTGTCTTAAATGACGTTAAACTCACCAACATTGCAGCTGCAGTCCAAGCTTGAATTATCCTTTTTCAATCTGCCGAGCTTGTTTTTCATAGAAATCCCCCGTAGACATGTTATGAGCTACTTTCTGTCCAAAATATAAGAG
Organism: Protomyctophum parallelum; assembly: GCF_964188405.1. NCBI lineage: Eukaryota > Metazoa > Chordata > Actinopteri > Myctophiformes > Myctophidae > Protomyctophum > Protomyctophum parallelum. Next base: position 22,914,834 of record NC_139717.1, on the reverse strand, counting down.
TGACATTCCGAGCTGCCATTTTGTGTTTTTTCAACGTGCCGTAAAACAAGACGTGAGGGGGAACGCTTGTTTAATAGAATCTTACCTGCGCAGGTAAGACACCCAAAGAAGAGGCCGACGCAGTGCGACGCCCCATCACACACAGCCTTCTATTAAACAAGCGCTCCCCCTCACGTCTTGTTTTACGGCATGTTGAAAAAATACAAAATGGCAGCTCGGAATATCACTCTTGGAATATTTTGGACAGAAAGTAGCTCATAACATGTCTACGGGGGATTTTTATGAAAAACAAGCTCGGCAGATTGAAAGAGGATAATTCAAGCTTGGACTGCAGCTGCAATGTTGGTGAGTTTAACGTAATTTAAGACAAACAGATCACAAACCAAAAAAGATGAATAGGAAGTGGATGGAGGGTGTTGCAACTCTAGATTCAGCCCATTGTAAAAAAATCTAGAGTTGCGGCTAGTCAATACAAAATCTGCTAAAAAGAGGATAAAACCAGAAAAAGCACATAAGCCTTTGTTTTCATATTGGGTCCTCCATTTTCAATTAATCAAAATAGAACATTTTAAAGATATTATTAATTATACACTTTAACAGACCTACCCGGACCCAGAAGAACACTGCTGTCCTTTTACGCGCAGAGCGCACAGCGCGCACGCCAACAACAGCAGCACGCGCACAGATCCGAACATCATCCTTGGTAAACACTGGAAACCCGAACGTATATATCCCGAGTGGTCTTTCTTTTTACGCGTCGATTGATGAATTAAACAAAATAATAATAATAAATAAATAAAACAAGAACTGCAATAAAGAAGACGAAAATGAAAAATGTGCGTTTAAAAAATAAAAATAAGTCCTTTTCAGCAGTCCAGTGCTGGCCGACAAGGCAAGTGGACGTCTCGTGTTAACTCCGTTTATAAGAATAAGAATAACCTCTCCAACAAAACTGTCTGAATTCCAATAAAATGTAAAACATTAAAAAACGGAGCTTTATTTCTCTGAGAAAGAGAAATGGTGTTTCGTTTTGCTTCCTTGACAAACTAAAGGTGGAGCGTCTGGTGTGTTTATGGGACGCATGTCGTCTGTCTACTCTGCAGGGCAGGCGTGTCTCTCTCGGTGATATACCTCCTCGTACTACGGTGGAAAACACCTGGTTTATAAGCTCACAGCGCGTCGCGGAGGCGACGCGCTGTGAGCTTGTAGATCAGGTGTTTTCTTTTTTTTACCTCGCTCTTTTTCCTCCGGAATCAGGTGTGTCTCCCAGCCACAGTCTCTCTCAGAGGCGCGCGCGCGCGCGCCCCATGCGCGTGCCGTGCGTGTCGATGAGGAAGTTCACAACGTCTAAACGCACGCTCCCTATTGGTCGGCACAGACATGCACGTCAGTCGTCAGCTGACGTCAGTGAGGCGTGAGAATTTGAGAATTTAGGGTTGGGTGCCACTCATGTAGGCCTATGTCTCTTTCGGTGAGGTTGTGCTATAATTAAATAAAATAAATATGAAAAATGTTTGTTCTTTCTTTCTTTCTTTCTTTCTTTCTTTCTTTCTTTCTTTCTTTCTTTCTCAGTTGAGTTGGACTACAACATGGATAAACGCATGGCCAAGGCAGTAGCAGATCAATGTCTCCATCTAGTGGCGAAGTGGCTACAGTTCAAAAGCAGCTCTGTTGAAGTGTCGGACTGGATTTGCCTACTGCTTTGATTAAGGTCCAGGTTTAATGTTTGATGGAGCTTTTTAAATATCGTGGTTAAAGCAGCATTGTAGGCAGTATTGCTTTTAGTCATTCATTTTATTCCTGTTTTATTATTCAGAAATATCAATGTCAAGACAATTTCAAACATAGATGGTGAGGGGTGTGTTAATAGTTTTTAGATTAAGGTTGGTGAGGGGTTCTAAATCAACATATCCATGTTAACTGGCAAGATGAACCAGTTTTCATTCTCTTCAGAGGAACTAAACGAGAATGTATTTGCTGGGCTAAAGCCATGAGTTTGGCGGTGTACGAGTGTACTTAAGTACACATTTGAGCTTAAGTTACTTTACTGGAGTGTTTCCAAATGTCAATACTTTTATTTCTAGCTCCACTAGATTGCAGTTAAAATCTATCTCCTCCCGCGATCTTTGATGAAAATGCACGGACATTTTAGTTAATATAGAATCACAATTATTGTAAGCATGTGTTATAATTTGGCTATTAGACTTTGAAAGAGACAGACTTTAGCTATTTGAAAACAGCTGTTCTACAAGGTCACAACAGGTCAAGTTACACTGTGAGCTTGTAGATCAGCGGAAAAGAGACATCATTTATTTTGGGTTCTCTTTTCAGATGTGGGTCTGCGGCCAAATGCAATCAGTGTGACAATCTTGCAAATCTTTAGGTCTACTCAGGGGATCATGATTGGTGGAAGGCCCCTCTCTATCCTGATTGGATAAAACGAAGAAAAAACCCTGAAACCTAGGGTTTTTTGACCCCCAGGGGCATGGGGACAGGGAGGGACTTCTTATATAGTCAGGACACTCTATAGTAGGGAGGATTATCACAACAAAACAAAAAGTGAAATCACTGAATATACCTTTAAAATACTTGATCCCAATGCAGCCAATTTTAGGCGAGAGAGAACACTTTAGACATCAGTTAAAAGTGTCTGACTCTGCCGATCATGTTAGACAAAAGTAGCTACTGGGCCAGTCTCTATTAGTAGTTCCTTCACCTACTATGAAGCTGTAAATAAAGCAGAGTTTATATAAACTGTAAATAAGGCAGACTTTATATTTCTCGTGTCCACATCACCAGCAGGTCATTATACTGTCATAATGACACCCACATCTTCCCCACGATAAAAGGTCTATAACGGTCTATTCATAATAATAATAATAATAACTTGCATTTTTATAGCGCCTTTCAAGAAACCCAAAGCGCTTTACAACACGGTACAACAAAACATAATTAAATTCCAAAAGCCTGGACGAACAAGTGTCGCTTCAGTGCAGACTTGAAAGAGTCCAAAGTTTTAGCTTGGCGAATCTCATAGGGCAGAGACTTCCAGAGTGCAGGGGCAGCATAATGGTATTTTATTTTTCTAAAGCGCAATTAACATGCATTTTAAAACTTACTATACTAAAAATCATATTGTCTATGTCCCTCAAAGTTATTTCTAATGGTTTGAGCCTCAATCACCACTCTGATATAACCAGTTCTCATTTCTTTCTGGACTTTGAAAGCAGTATTAGCTGCAGTACCACAATGTCCTGAGGTGGTGCACCACAATGTCCTGAGGTGGTGCTGATATGCAGATTATTTAATATTTGAGTAATTACAATACTGATGCTAGATAAAACCAGGCTTGCTTCCATTCCATGCCAGCTTGGAAAATCAACAATGGTGGACATTGTAAACAAAGTGGAAATGCAAATTTGGAACTGAAGGCTGAAGAAGAGGAGGAATTATACAAAGTAGGGTGATTAACCCTGTTTAATGCAATTTCTTATGTGTCTTATTAATCATGATCAGTGTGAGCGTATAATCACAATGATAGAATACAGGTGCACGTACCACTTATCATTTATTTACAACTTGAAACACAAAATACCAAACGCCTTTTAGTAACTTGTGTGGATCATAACATTAATGCAATTAAGATTTTACTATAATCTACGCTGTGGTGGTTAGAGCATATGCCTTTCATGTGGAAGGTTGTGGGTTCAAACCCTGCCTGGGGTGGATGTCAGCGAGGGCATGCGGTCGCAACGGGTTCCTAATGCCTAAACTGGTTCAGGTCTGAGCCAAGTCTCCTGAGGAGGTGCGTCTGAAGTCTGTCCTGGATGCACAAGCAGCTAAGACGTCATTTAACAACACACACACACACACACACACACACAGAAACTATTCCCACCTAAAGAAGGTTTATATTATAATTATTGTAATATAGGCCTACTGATACCCCATGGTGGTGTGTGAAAGTAGTCTTATGTTAATTTAAATTGAGATATTTCCCTTTTTTAATAACGTCAATTTAGACTCTAAATTAACATTAAAAAGGTCAAAATATTCCGTGCTGCCCTTCATATAAAGTCCTGGAGAGATATTGGCCCATGGACAAACTTAGTTTCCCACCCCTGCAATACAGGATTCATGATAGTTTCTACATCGAATTTGCCATTAATAATGACCACTTATTATCAAGACGATTAATGTGATTAAATGTTTTTTATTTTTAACATGTGTACAAACATGGACAAAATGCATTATCTCCCTAAGCCCTTGAAAACGAGATGCTGCATCTGAAGAGACTTTTTCCTCTAGTAACATTTCCAAAATAAAACAAACAAATAAATGCCTATACCCCTGCAGTACAGGAATACTACTAATACTAAGACAAGGCATTATAAGAACTGACACGTAAAACAGCATGCAAAATGTGTGACTTGAACAAAAAATAGCATCCCTCAACGGTGCTTATTTCGACGGAGGGACACTAGGCGCTGAACTGGGGCACGGGGGTTCTGGCCAGAAATGGAACTGGGGACTTGCTTATCGTAGCATTTTGCAAGTGGCAAGTGATATGCTCCCCCTAACCGCATGGCTACCAGGTCTTCATGGATGGATGCAAATTATTAGAAGTCTCAACACATTGGTCACAGGAAAAAAACAAAATCCCCACACTTGCCACAGCCATAAGGCTTCTCTCCAATAATGTTGGACTCAGCAGTAACACTCAAGTATGGATGCGCATAGGTCTCTTTAAATGTTGTGGGCACTCACTCTTCACAGAAGTATTAAAGGCTTCTCAGTCTGTAGTATGACTCTTCTGGTGTGATTTGAGGCCAAACAATGTTTTTAAGCTTTTCTCACACTGGTCACATGGGTAAGGCAACTCTGCAGAATGAACTATCTGATGTCTTTTGAGGGTAGATGTCGTTGCGAAGCTTTTCCCACACTGAACACACGAGTAGGGCTTCTCTCCAGTATGGATGCGCTCATGAACCTTTAAATGCCCTGCATCACGGAATCTCTTCCCACATCGTCCACAGCAGTAGGGCTTTTCTCCAGTATGGATGCGCTCATGAACCTTTAATAATAATAATAATACATTTTATTTATAACGCACTTTACATTTGAAACGAATCTCAAAGTGCTACAGGCAGAAAAATGTGAAATAAAAAATAAAAATAAGAATAAAACGGTTAAAAACAGCACACAGGGCAGCTTAAAAGTCCGACTGGGCAAATGCCTTACTAAAGAGGAAGGTCTTTAGTCCCTTTTTAAAAGCGTCCACGGACTGTGGTGCTCTCAGGTGGTCGGGGAGGGCGTTCCACAGCCGAGGGGCAGCTGAGCAGAGTGCAGAGTTTGGGTCTAGTGCATTTGAGTGTGTTTGATGTACCGGAGCGGAGGGAGCGGGTGGAGGCTGGGGGTTCAAGGAGTTCCTTTAAGTAGGGGGGGGCGTTGCTGTGGATGCATTGATGGGTGAGGAGGCAGACCTTGTATTCAATCCTGAAGGAGACGGGAAGCCAGTGAAGGGAGTGGAGTATGGGTGTGATGTGGTCGTATTTTCGCACTCTCACCAGGATCCTAGCAGCACTGTTCTGGATGTACTGGAGCCTCTGGATGCTCTTGCTAGGGATCCCGGTGAGAAGTGCGTTACAGTAGTCGAGCCTTGAGGAGACAAAGGCGTGGACGAGTTTTTCTGCATCAGGGAGGGTGAGTGTGGGGCGGAGTCTGGCTATGTTTCGGAGGTGGAAGAAGGAGGTTTTGCAGAGGTGTTTGATATGGGGGTCGAAGGTCAGGTGGGGGTCCATTTTTACACCCAGGTTGGTGACTACAGGTGAGAGTGGGAGGTCTTGGCTGGAGAAGGTGATGCTGGTTATTGGGGAGGATTTGACCTGGTGTGGGGTGCCGATGAGGATGGCCTCAGTCTTGGAGCTGTTGAGTTGTAGGTCCAGGGCTATGGCGTCCGGGTTGATGTTTTTGATGTTTCTGAAGTGAATTTGGCGTTTTGGCTTATTGTGGGGGGAGGGGAACAGCAGCTCCATAGAGATGACTCTGTGGTCAGACACACCCATCTCATACACCTGCAGGTTGCAAATGCCCTGCATCACGGAATATCTTCCCACATCGTCCACAGCAGTAGGGCTTTTCTCCAGTATGGGTGAGCAGATGATACTTTAAATTCCCTGCATCACGGAATCTCTTCCCACATCGTCCACAGCAGTAGTGCTTTTCTCCAGTATGGATGCGCTCATGAACCTTTAAATGCCCTGCATCACGGAATCTCTTCCCACATCGTCCACAGCAGTAGTGCTTTTCTCCAGTATGGATGCGCTCATGAACCTTTAAATTCCCTGCATCACGGAATCTCTTCCCACATCGTCCACAGCAGTAGTGATTTTCTCCAGTATGCATGCGCTCATGAACCTTTAAATTCCCTGCATCACGGAATCTCTTCCCACATCGTCCACAGCAGTAGTGCTTTTCTCCAGTATGGATGCGCTCATGAACCTTTAAATGCCCTGCATCACGGAATCTCTTCCCACATTGTCCACAGCAGTAGTGCTTTTCTCCAGTATGGATGCGCTCATGAACCTTTAAATGCCCTGCATCACGGAATCTCTTCCCACATCGTCCACAGCAGTGGGGCTTTTCTCCAGTATGGGTTAGCAGATGATACTTTAATCCCTGTGCAGAATGAAAGCCCCTGCCACAGTGCTCACAGGGGTAATGCTTCACTGCAGTGTCATTGTGTACCATCTGGTGACTCTCAAGACTAGCCCTATTCGTGAATCTTTTCTCACACTGGCCACAAGCGTAAGGCTTCTCTCCGGTATGGATGCGCTTATGAAGCAATAATTTACCTTTAGTACGGAAACTACTGCTGCACTGATCACAGACGTAAGGCTTCAGTCCAGCATGGAGTAGCAGATGAGTTTTTAATGTACTATTGGCCGCAAAACCTTTACCACACTGATCACAGCTGTAAGGCCTCTCTCCAGTATGGATGCACTGATGGCTCTTTAAAGTTCCCGACTGACAAAAACTCTTACCACATTGATCGCAGGCAAAGGGTTTCTTCCCTGTGTGTATTCTGTTGTGCACTACAAGGGCATTCTTATGGCAGAAGCACACAGCTGTAAGGCCTCTCTCCAGTATGGCTGCTCTTCTCTTCTCCAGTGTGAATTCTCTGGTGTGTTTGCGGGTCAGAACATGCGCTGAAGCTCTTCCCACGTCGACTGCGAGAGGGATGTTTGGGTTTCACCGTGGGCCGTGCCGAAGACTTATCTGAGAAAACAAAACATTAAAATAAATATGTAAAATTACATGATATTATAAGCGTGTATTATAAGCACAAGTTTGTTTTGTCAGCTAATGAGCATCCTAGCTGAAAGGTATTTAACCTTTTCAAAAAGAGAGCGCACGCAACTACAGAGCGAGATTGACACACTCAGGAGAAATGTCGAATCACTCCAGGTCCAGGAGAGTGAGCTAACTCCATTCGAAAACAAACTACAAGAGGACATCGAGAAGGTTGCATATGATCTAAAAAAGACCAAAATCGACAAATACAAACGCGTCCTGAAGGACTACCGCACGGACGCAGTCTACTCCTGGTCTCATAAACCACAACGCAACCCCAAACACAACAAGAAAGAACGGGTGCGGTCTGTCTCATTCAATCTGCCCAGCAGCAGTGAGGATGATCACGACCACATCAGCGACAGCTCACTGAGTTCCAGTGCAGAGACGAGTTTTTTAGATCCACGCAACCAACAACCCAACAATCAACCGCAAACAAACGCAAGACGAGGCGGGGGAGGAAAAAGAGGAGGACGCGCAGCCCAGAGTCAACAGAACCGAGTCTGGTACACCAGACAGACTGCCAGACAAGACGGGACGCAGTCATAAACATATCAGGTACTGATCTCCCTCCAGTATGTACTTCCCTGCTTTCCAGAGGTCTTAGTTTTGCACCTACAAACAATATAAATGCATTTCAGACAAAAGTTGATTTATTTAAGTTTTATAGAAGCCTACATTTGAAAGCCTGGTGGCACCAGAATCCCCAAAATGCTGCTTTACGCACTGCAACAGATTCTGACACTATTTTGCCTACGGGTCCCACATTTAAACCCAAATCAACTTTTTGTCCCATTGTTAACAACGCATGCCTGATTGCCTTCACAAAAAAGGTGTCATATGAAGTTGACTCTCTTTGCCAAACTGTTCAACGCCCTACTACTCACAACCTCACTAAACAAGAAGACACAGTTCTACGTGAACTCTCAAAAAATGAAGACATTGTCATAAAAAGAGCGGACAAGGGCGGTGCAGTGGTAGTCTGGGGCAGAGACCAATACATACAAGAAGCACATAATCAATTGTATAATGCCGAATATTATACACCACTATCATCCAACCCACTTGAACACATGAAACGTGAACTAACTGGCATTTTAGACAACGCAATGGGCCAGAAGTGGATAACAGAAAAGGAAAGGGATTTTCTATGCAAAACCTGTCCAAGGATTCCTACTTTCTACATGTTACCAAAAATACATAAGAATTTGACTAACCCCCCAGGCAGACCCATCATCAGTGCTATAGACTCTATCTCTGAACCAGCCTCCCAATACATTGATCACTTCATTAAACCATTTGTATTTACTCTCCCATCTTACATACAAGACACCACACATGTCTTAAATAAAATAGGAGATCAAGAACATTGGAAATGCATTTATGGTCACTATGGATGTCACACCACTATACAGTAACATCAAGCATGAAGATGGTATTAAAGCTGTGAAACATTCCCTCCAACTGAGGACAGACGAAGAGCCACCGAATCAGTTCATTATGACTTTAATCAAATGGACTCTAAACAACAATGTATTTGTCTTCCAGGAAAAGCTATTCAGGCAGAAACGAGGCACTGCCATGGGGGCAAGCTTTGCTCCCAACTACGCGTGTCTATACCTTGGACACTGGGAAGAGAAACACATCCATGGCCCCTCCAACCCCCACCGGGACAATATCATCTGGTACGGACGATACATTGATGATTTGATTTTTTTCTATAACGGTGATCTACAAGATCTCATACAGTTCCACAAGTATCTCAACACTACCAGTGACAGTATAGAACTGTCCATAGAACACAGTCAGACTGAAATCAATTTCCTGGACCTGAAAATCACAAAAACACCTTTGGGGGAGCTACACACAACCATATTCAGAAAGGACACGGATCGTAACACTATTCTACACGGCGACAGCTTTCATCCTTCTCACCTCATCAAAAATATCCCCTTCGGCCAATTTCAGCGTCTCAGACGCATATGTGATCAAGAAAATGACTTCTCCTCCAAAGCTATCGACATGAAAAACAGATTTATTGAGCGCGGCTACAAACAAACCGAGTTGGAAACATCACTCCTCAAGGTAAAAGCGATGGACAGAAAGAGCCTCTTGAGTTCCAAACAGAAACGCCCATTCAAAAACAATGTTTATTTCACATCCACGTTCAGCAAACAGTCGACTTATATTCACAACATCATTAAGCGTAACTGGAGTCTGCTAGACTGCTACACAGCGACCCAAGTATGAAGGAGATCTTCTCTGCACCACCCACCTTCATCAACAAGAGGGCGCCCACGCTACAAAATAAGCTAATGCGCAGTCATTTACCACCTAAATCTAGTTGGCTTCATAAACCTGTCGGCAATTTTCCATGTGGTCACTGTACCCACTGTGACAATATTCCCAAAACAAACACATTCATGGATGTGTACACTAACCATATATACAAAATCAATCATTTTGCAAACTGTAACACAACCTTCATTGTTTATCGCCTCGAATGTCCCTGTGGTCGTTTCTATATAGGCAGAACCAAACGCAGATTCAAAGACAGGCTGGGAGAACATAAAACGGCTATTCGCACAAACAACCCAAACTACCCGATGGCTGTTCACTATCAGGAAACAGCCCCTCCTCTCTGAAAGCTACAGCAATAGAAGCTATTCAAAGCGACATCAGAGGTGGTGACAAACTTAACAAACTGCTCCAAAGAGAAACATATTGGATAGTTACTCTAAAAGCCACAACGTTTCCTGGCCTTAATGATGAAGTTGATTTCCTGCCTTTCCTCTGATGATCCTGCATTTATATATTTATACTTTGAGATGTGGGTTACTATCTAAATATATACTATACTATGTAAATATTTACTTTATATTTTATTTATTTTTCCCTCTGTTTTTCCCATTTATTGTCTTTTTCTTTTCACTTGGTGCTGGTCACTTTGGGTGCTTTGTTATTATTTTTTGATTTATTGAACATCTTTGATGTATAATCAACATGATATATATATATACAACACAATAATGTAACTAAAATAATTTATATGACAATGAAATAATATTGATGTAATGCTATGATTGAGTCACACCCACCACCTGGCTGTATTTAAGGGTGACTAATCAGCCAAGCTGACAGATAGACCCTGACGAAGACCTTCTGGTCGAAACGCGTTGGTCCTGTTATTTATTTGCCTTGCCCATCTCCAAATAAATTATTTAATATTTCACCAAAGACGGAGTGCCTTGGATTCTTTTCTTTTCAAGTCTGCAATTCACATTTTTGACAAGCAGTACTACTTGGAGGAAGGATACCTTTTGTCTATATGGTTTTACCTGTATCACCAAAGAGCACCTATCTAAGAGCCACTAACAGATCCCTGCAGCGCTTCCATTCCTCTATTTCTAAGGTATTTAACCTATTAAGACAGTTTACAATTTAGGCATTTAGCAGATGCTCTTAATCCAGAGCGATTTGCATTAAGCAAGAACAAAAAGCATGGCAATACATCACATATATATAAAAAGTATTTATCATGAAACATGCGTAAGCTAAGAACGTAACAGTGGAATATCTATATAATGAAACTATACATATAAATTATGCATATATACTATATTATGCTATACACAGGGCTGCACACAACCTTTTTGGTCTAGTACTCAGAGGAGCACCTGGAGAAGTTACTTGGTGCTCCCAAAATGTGGCGACCTGTCTCGCCGGATGGATAAAAGAGGGATGCATGAATAACTTTAACTTATAGCAAAACGATATTTATTGGATAAGTGGGGACTGGGCAGTCAATGGAGAGTATTGCAACTCTAGATTCATCCCATTATTTAAGTTGCAAATTGCAGCTATAGGTCCATGTGTGGTCCAGACCTATATGCATATTCTAATACAAACTCCTTAATACTTCCTAAAGGATACTATGAGCTTCAAAGCAATATTTAGATACCTTTTTTTTTTTTTTTTTTTTAATAGCCGATCTACTTGTGAGCTTGCAGATCAGCTATTTGTTTAACATACGACACGTCGTACGGCGAAGCATACGTCAGGCTTCCCTTTTGTTTTTAGCCAAGGCGATGTACACAGTCAACACAGAGTCAGACACACATGGCTCCTCGGTGCAAATTAACAGTCTGGACACGGTGTTGTCATGTTGATAAGCTTCATGTTGTGCAGCAGCAGTGCCAGTCCGCAATGCTTTGCACTCCTCCCACTCCACTATGTCGGAACTAAAACCATATAGAATCTCTTTGCTAAAACCTAGGCTGTACCCGTAAAAGTCGGTGGCCTAGGCTGTGAGAGACGGCATCGCACACGAGCAACTTGCTCCAGCACCCGGAAAACAAACACAAGCACAGGGGCGAATGGGAAGATCCAAAGCATGCCCTTTTACAACTTTTACTTTTTAGTTCGCTCCACATCTGAAACGGAGAAGCCGAACCATTTGTGTCAGGTTCTCTCCTCCTGTCAACCGCCCTCCTCTCAGCAGCGAGCAGCATGGAATGCTCCCTCGTTTGAGTAAGGACGCACTGTGATTAGCCACAATGGCCAGTGCACTTGTGCAAGACGTGCAGTGATTGGCCAGTAGTAGCTACTTTGAGTGGCAGTCAGTGGGAAATGCTCTCGCCACAGAATTTACTAGTATTCTGGCCATAATAATCATTCTGGGCGGCCCCAGCTGTTGGTACGCATAAGCGCTTCCCGGTGCTTGATTGACAGCGCATAATAAATGTTGACGACGCATGCGCACTGGCGCACTGCTTGTGTGCAGATCATAGACTGTAAAAAATATGGACAAAGCGTTCCCCGGGTCTAACATGGACGTAAAATGAAGCCCGTTATTCCTGCACTGTAAGTCGCCATCTTTCTAGATCCGTTTGGGCCCAGCTGGCCATTGGCTGGCTCCGTTTGGGCCCAGCTGGCCATTGGCTGCCCAGACAACGAGGCGGGACTTCCCCCCTTCTTCTCTGTTGGTTTTTATTTTGACTCGAGTGGGTGGGGACTCCCGATCATAGACTGTAACGGTAGCCACGCCCCTCAGAACATACGCGACTTTATGGTCATTTATTTTATAAATGGGACCATCATTTTCCAAAAAGAATATTATGACATTAGAAATGAGACTTTAAACTAGTGACTGGAAGCAGAAAGTATTCATGACCATGTTTATTAAGGTAATACAGTCGAGGTGAAGTTGGGCCCAAATACATGGACTTCTATGGGGCTATGGGGTTTTTTGGGTCCAGTGACAGCGCCACAACAGGCCATTATATGAACTTTCAGGAGTTTCAGGCTTCACAAAATATCTGTCTGACTGCCCCCCTGGTGCAGATCTGTCTATACAGTCTGTATCAAATGCTATCTAAGTCTACAAAAAGTGCTATCTAGGCCTAGGGGGTAGGGTAGGGTAAGTGCTACGGGCCATGATGAGTCTGAAAAGGTGGGTTTCCAGACTACGGCGGAAGATTGGGAGTGATGCTGCAGTTCTGACTGCAACGGGAAGTGCATTCCAAAGTTTTGGAGCCAGAAGGGAGAAGAGTTTGGGATGTGTGGAGCGTTGTCCCGGCGTTTATAGTGAGGGTACTTCCAGCTTCCCTGCGTTGGCTGACCTGAAGCAGATTCTACAAATTCCTTTTAAATCAGCAGTTCTCAAACTTTGTTCGTGTCAAGGACCCCAAAATGGTATATCTGAAAATGCTTTGTACCATGGACCCAACCAGAAGAGAAGATTTGTGAGAAAAAAAAAAGCAAAACCTTTTTCAAAAATGTTTAGATGTAAAACAGCAGATGTACAAGCTTGCAGCACGGCCCCCACTTTGAGAAACTCCTCCGGTCCGGATCTACGGGCACTTTAGGCACATTCACACTTGGGCATCAGGGGGCCCTTGGGGACATAAAACTAAGTACATTTTATTTAAAACTATTCAAGAGACTATGACTAAAACTAAAATCAAAATGTGCTGCCAAAATCAACACTGGGTTAAACCTAGCATGATTTCCTATTAATAAAAATAATACATTTTCGAGGTGGGTTGCACAATTTCAGACAATCAGGACTCATTTATCAGCTTAATTTAAGTAAGGGCCGATTCATACTTCTATTTTAGAGCCGAATAGAAGTCGGTTCGGCGATGTGACGTCATTTGAGGTTCGGGGGGGGTACCGTCCTAAAGTCGGCTCTTCGGTGCTACTGACGAGCCGAAATCATTTCAGCACTACAGCGCCGAAATAGTGGTAAAATAGGAGTATGAATCCTAAGTTCCAATGTTGTCTGCTCATTTATTTGTGTCATCACTTCCAATTACACATGTTTATAGATTATGTTTGATAAACCAAAATCCCCCTCAAGGACCCCTGGGGGTCCCCGGGCCCCACGTTGAGATGCACATCATATGAGAAGGGATGCATGCATAGCAAGTTTTACCAAACAAACTTTATTAAGAACTTAATATTGATCAAACTTTAGACATACCTATTCTGTGTAACTTGATCACTGGCATCAGGTTACACACCGTTTGCGGAACAGAACATGCGCCGAAGCTCTTCCCGTGCCGACCGCGAGCGGGATGTTTGGGTTTCACCGGGGGCGGCGCCGAAGAGTCATCTGAGAATACAAAACAATAACAGAGGAATTATAAATATGTAAAATGACATTTCATTTAATTTGCAACAAATAAGCTCTGGGTCTCTGCCTTTTATTTATTATGCAATAGAATAGAGCGTTGCAGTCCCGCCCCCTCGAGAGACCCGGAAAATAATTCCCCGTTCATTTTCCTCATAGACTTTTCAAAAAGTATTTATTTAAAGACGTTTACGCCGCGGACAAAGCCAACTCTTGTCGTGACAAATCATGACAATAAACAAATGTTATGGGCGGAACAAATAATTAGAAAAAAACAACAGGTTACAACACTTTATTTTGTTGTTTTTCTTCTTTGTAATTATTTGTTTGGTCCAAAATATTGTGTTTGTTGTTAAATACTGTTGTTAAATACTTTTTGAAATGTTTATGGGGAAAATGCATTGAGAATTATTTCCTTGGCCTGGCGTCGTCATGAAAGGGGGCGGGACTGCGACACTATTTATTCATGCTATTATAGGCGCACGTTTGTTTTGTCAGCTAATGAGCATCCTATAGCTCACAAGTGGTCCAGCGACCAAATGGAATGAAACCAAATGGACCGGACCGGGTCCATTTGTTTTCATGTTACGCTCTCAAGAGTTAATTTATTGTTAAACATCTACATTACTTCATTTAAGTCTACACAATTAGATAACCTGTAGAAGAATTGTTATTTTGATCAACGTTTGCCAACAGCATGGCATTGTGGACAAAATATTATCCAACGACAACAAAATATTCTTTAGTTTTGGGTCTGAGAGGCTAAATGTCATCAAATGGTGGTCCGTGGCTCAGAATGGGTCTGAGAGGCTAAATGTCATCAAATGGTGGTTCCGTGGCTCAAATGGGTCTGAGAGGTTAAATGTTGTCAAATGGTGGTGTGTGGCTCAGATGGGTCTGAGCGGCTAAATGTCATCAAATGGTGGTCTGTGGGCCGTGGCTCAGATGGGTCTGAGAGGTTAAATGTTGTCAAATGGTGGTCCGTGGCTCAGATGGGTCTGAGAGGCTAAATTTCATCAAATTTGTGGTCCGTGGTCCATGGCTCAGATGGGTCTGAGAGGCTAAATGTCATCAAATGGTGGTGTGTGTGGGGGCCGTGGCTCAGATGGGTCTGAGAGGCTAAATGTGGTGGTCCGTGGCTCAAATGCAAAATAAATAATGGGCCTTAAGGGTTGAAAACCCCTCCTATAGCTGCAAGGTATTTAACCAAATAAGGCCTGAAGCAGATTCTACAAATTCCTTCTAAATCACAGCAGTTCTCAAACTTTGTTCGTGTCAATGGTATGTATTTGGCATCACTATCCAATTACACATGTTGTTAATACATTTTGATACATTAAAATCCCCCTCAGTGACCCGTACAACATTTAAAAAAACACACACCAACATACCTAGTGCAAAAGAGGAAGAACATCACCTCATAACCTTCGACCCCTACCCTGTCAGCCCTCTGCAAGGACTCTGTTAAGGAGTGTGATTGTCAGAGGGACAAAGGAATGCTTGTACCTATTATATTTGCACGCATGGACCGTACCTCCTACCTGATGACATTAGCCGATACTCAGGGTATAGTACATGGGAGGGGTCAGACACAATTTTCTTAACCTGTCCAATGGTGGCCTGCTCAAAGATGAACTGGGGGGGTAGACATACCCATGATCTTCCCTGCCATTTTGGCTAATCTAAGGATCTCAGATTTGTACTTTACTTTACAGTTAGGTTTCCAAACCAACTGTATAGTCGATCTCTAAGAATAACATGACACAGAGACGGTGACTACTTAATTAAGTTAATTTAGGACCTTCTAGCAGTTCATTTCGTTTTATTAAACACATATTTATTACATGTAGGCTAGCCCATGTTTTGTAATGGCATCATCATGCTATTATGCCCGCGTGGATATAGAGAGTGAACTTAAGAAATAACAATGCTAAATTAATATGCTAATACCTTTTATATAATCACCAACTCGAATTTATGTTTGTTATTTACACTACAGCTAGGTTAGGTAGAGTAGTGGGCGAGATGGAAAAGGGGCGACCGTAGTACCGTACCTGTTACCAACTTGATCACTGGCATCATGGTAGCGATAAGCGTTGATGCTATAATTATCCTCAGAAGATGTTCTGATGAACGGTCAGTCAGTCACCAAACTCTGACCAAGTTGTGTTCTGTTGCTATATGAATCAATATGATGATGTTTTTCATCCACATGGCTCCAGGAAATACTACACCGCGCTGCCACCGCTGTTTGGTGGATTTACTCCAGCTGTTTAAAACAACACAATAATCACGCAATCATAATATCACTCACAGAATCTAGAAAAAACATAATAAATATTAAACATATCAGGCTTGGCTGCCTACCTCACTGCTGCAAGTTATTCAAAGACAGGCAATTCACTACAATATAAAGTTTTACAAGCCAGCATGAAAGCAAGCATTCTTTTTTTGGAACGTGCTTCGGAGCGTGTCATGTGAATGTCAGAATGTGTGTTTTTTTTTGTGGCTAAAAGCAGAGTAATTAGTAAGCGAGTGGCGACACTAGCGTTGACTCCAATTATAACAATGGAATGCGGAAGTGCTCATTCTGTCTCAAAGAGACAGTTCCAGCCATAGGGGCAATGTTTGGAACTATAGCCCATAGGCACCCGCTTTGTGGCGAGATAAAAGCGTGTCTCTACTCTCCTACTCTACAGTCTACACTCTGGCTAAAAGCTGTTAATTTACATAATAAAGGGATATAAAGGGATATTTCACCTTAACAAAAAACTTTAAGTTGCTCGATTCAGTATTTATAGATATTTGATATTAATTTTACCTGCCCCGCCCCCTTCCTATACAAACCAGGCATTAACTTCAAACTCTTTTTTTCTGGTGACTGAGTGTCCTAATACGTGAGGGGCCGTTTTTTCACTTACTGTTTTCATTTATTTTTAATATAGCTATATTTGTCTCCACCAGGCCGAAAGCATGGGGAGAGAGTATGTTTTGCACTCCGTCCGTCCGTCCGTCCGTCCGTTTGTGTGTGTTCGTCTGTGGACAGCTAATCTCAGGCACCATTGGCTTGATCGCAGCCATACTCTGCACACACACACTCCCTGAATGCCACAGCTGAACCTCTGCCCCAAGGTTTTCACATTGGCCTCTTATAGCGCCACCAGGAGGCCGCTTTGTGCAAAAGATTATTTTGGACAGTACACCTACATATTTTGTCCAAACATTACGCAAATTGGTACACAGTCTCTCTAGAGTCTTTCAGATTTGATTGGCTAATATTGGCTTCCAAAGTTCGCAGGAGTGCTCAGTTTCAAACAAAATGCCACAAATTAACACATCGTGTGATTTCCGTGAATTTGTGCACGCACATTCCCACTAGGCCAAGAAATACCACTGGAACATTTTCAACTCAGCCTCATGGTGGTGCTATAACTGGCCAATTAGTGTTTTCACCTCTAATTGCACGGATCTGTGTAAAACTTTGTATGCACACTTGCTAGAGGCCAAGGAAAAACCTCTGCCTGGAATTTTTCCCATCTGCTCTTTATAGCGCCACCAGGAGGTCAACATGTAAAACACATTTTCTAATCATTTACTCCTTCAGATTTTATCCAAATTTCATGCACATCGACTACAACAGTTACCAACGCTAGCATTTAGCTGCATGGGGACCACCTGGAACCACCTCAAGGACCACTGGTTGAAAACCACTGAGCTATAGGATGCTCATTAGCTGACAACAAACGTACGCTTACAATACCATGAATAAATTGCATAATAAATAAAAGGCAGAGTTTATTTGTTGCAAATGAAAGGACTACGGTATATAAACGCATGTCATTTTACATATTTATTATTCCTGTTGTTTTGTATCCTCAGATAACTCTTCAGCACCGCCCCCGGTGAAACCCAAACATCCCGCTCGTGGTCAACACGGGAATAGCTTTGGTGCATGTTCTGACCTGCAAACAGTGTGTAACCTGATGCCAGTGATCAAGTTACACAGAATAAGTATGTCTAAAGTTTGATCAATATTAAGTTCTTAATAAAGTTTGTAAAGCGAGGAGAGTAAATTATAAATAAGTCGCTGAGAGGCACATCGTATGGGCAGTGTTCAGACGCACTCCGCTCCACAAACAAAAAGGAATTAGTTTGGTCCAAATAATGCGTTTAAGGGATTTATTAAAGCAGTGAAATGTAACTCATAAGGGGGTATTAAAGCAGTGAAATGTAACTCATAAGGGTGTTCAAACATAAATCAAGATCACAGGGATCAACGTAAATAAAGTAAAATAAAGCGGTCAACAAAAAGTACGGCATCCCACACAATCAATCACATTAGCACCAGCGACAGCCCATTAATTTCATTGACCAAGGTATAAATAAACATAAACACAATGATCCAATTCATGGCTCCTACAAAGTTTGTTTGGTAACACTTGCTATGCATGCATCCCTTCTCATATGATGTGGATCTCAGGGTCCAGGGAACCCATGTTGCTAATTCTGTTAATGTCGTTTTCTCAGATGACTCTTCGGCACCGCCCCCGGTGAAACCCAAACATCCCTCTCGAGGTCGGCGCGGGAAGAGCCTCAGCACATGTTCTGACCCGCAAACCCACCAGAGAATTAACACTGGACAAGAGAAGCGCAGCCATACTGGAGAGAGGCCTCACAGCTGTGGGCAGTGTGGTAAAAACTTCTGCCATAAGAATGCCCTTGTAGTGCACAACAGAATACACACAGAAGAAACCCTTTGTCTGCGATCAATGTGGTAAGACTTTTTGTCAGTCTGGAAATTTAAAGAGCCATCAGCGCATCCATACTGGAGAGAGGCCTTACAGCTGTGATCAGTGTGGTAAAGGTTTTGCGGCCAATAGTACATTAAAGACTCATCTGCTACTCCATGCTGGACTGAAGCCTTACGTCTGTGATCAGTGCGACAGTAGTTTCCGTACTTCAGGTAGATTATTGCTTCATAAGCGCATCCATACTGGAGAGAAGCCTTATGCTTGTGGCCAGTGTGCGAAAAGATTCACGAATAGGACTAATCTTGAGCGTCACCAGATGGTACACAATGACACTGCAGTGAAGCATTACCCCTGTGAGCACTGTGGCAGGGGCTTTCGTTATGCAGGGAATTTAAAGGTTCATGAGTGCATCCATACTGGAGAGAAGCCCTACTTGTGTGTTCAGTGTGGGAAAAGCTTCACAACGACATCTACCCTCAAAATACATCAGATAGTTCATTCTGCAGAGAGGCCTTATGCATGTGACCAGCCAGTGTGAGAAAAGCTTCAAAATGAGAATAGTCAAACGACAGAGAAGCCTTTAAACGACCACTTTTCAACCCATCTTCATATAATAGGTCCTCACTAATAATCATGATAAAATGGCGCAATTTTTCTTCTACTCCGTCTGTGTCTCATGGGAGGGCTGTGGGCAGTTCAGAAACAGTCCTCCAGTGCATGGGCGGAGCTTGAGGGGGTTCAGGGGGTGCACTGCACCCTGGTTTAAACGTAACTTCTGGCTTCTGACTGTAGTTTGTAATCATCTCTCTTATCATGATATGACTCGCTGTATGGCTGTAGTGCATGTGTGTATGTGTGTGAGCTGCTGTACTACCTAAATAACTCATTTTTAGGGGTTAGGGCATTGTAAAAGCGCTAAAATAAGGTTAAAAAAAAATTGCGCGTGCGGGTGTCATTGGCCAAGCAGTCGCACCCCAAGGCGTCAAGTTCAAGCTCCGCCTATGCTCCAGTGACATCATCGACGGGGAATACAAGCCAATAGAAACTGCAGGCTTTCTAGTCCCGAAAGGTTGCAATGCAAAAATGGAAGCCATCGTTCTCACGATAATGAAAATCTACCGTCACTGGAGGACTTTTCTAAACTGCCCACAGCCCTCCTATGAGACACAGACTGAGTAGAAAAAGA
The DNA here is from genome assembly GCF_964188405.1 of Protomyctophum parallelum. Lineage (NCBI taxonomy): Eukaryota > Metazoa > Chordata > Actinopteri > Myctophiformes > Myctophidae > Protomyctophum > Protomyctophum parallelum. The sequence goes on along the minus strand of NC_139717.1, from coordinate 22,894,910 downwards.
GATAAAAGAGCCATTTTAGCATGATTATTAGTGAGGACCTATTATATGAAGATAGGTTGAAAAGTGGTCCTTTCATACGTCTGTGACCAATGTGGGAAGAGTTATAAGTGCTCAAAACATTTAAAGAGACATGCGCATCCATACTCGACCGTTTTCTCTGCATAATCATCTGTTATCAGCACCTTTGAATGGGGCCAGTATGGCCCTTGGCTGAACATAGCCTGGTCAAGGACTCCCCCTGCTGGACGTGTCATTTCCAAATCTTGTCGGCGCATGTTAACTAGGGGCTACTAATAGGGGCTACGTAACTTGGACGGCGCCGAGTCGAGTCTGGTGGCCTTCGCATCGCTCGGCGGTGCCTCAAGGCCACCAGACACGGCGCGACCTCCGTCAGGACATCAGTGACATTATCACCCGTCACAATCGGGGCCAGTATGGCCATACTGGCCCCATTCAAAGGTGCTGATAATGGATTTCACCGATTCAATAGAGATACGGGTCGAATGCTGTGAGAAAAGCCTTACTTGTGTGGGAAAAGCTTCTCAAGGACTATCCTCAAAAGACATCATTCATACTGCAGAGGCCTTATAATAAGCACCGTTGAGGGTTGCAGATTTTGCATACCGTTTTACGTTTCAGTTCTTATAATGCCTTGTCTTAGTATTAGTAGTATTCCTGTACTGCAGGGGTATAGGCAAGGGACATCTACATTTGTTCGTTTTATTTTGGAAATGAAAATGAGATGCATCTGAAGAGACTTTTTCCTCTATTTACAAGGGCTTAGGGAGTTAATGCATTATGTCCATGTTTGTACACAGTGCTGTTCAAAAATAAAAACATTTAATCACATTAATCATCTTGATAATAAGTGGTCATTATCAAAGGCAAACGCTATGTAGAAAATTATCTACGCAATAACAAGGAAACTACAGCCTTCCATTACCAGTTTGTGGGGGGAGGACAATTTTAGTCGGGCCGAGAGCCTGCTCTCGTGGTGGCAGATATGGGATCAGTGTAAACTAAAGGGTCAAATTGGAGAAAGATGGGGGGGGTTGAACCAAATGCCGGGCGGAATCTTCGTTTTTCCCCTTCTTTTAGATGAGATCGGCGACATTCATGGGCATCTCCTCCACCACCGTGGGTGGTGTTGTAGAATGTCTCTTTGTCTCGCCGGGTGCGCTTGTCGGACTCGTCCTCTCTGACCATGTTAATGGCAACGCCCTTCCTGCCGAAACGACCGCCTCGCCTGATCCTGAGTGGAGAGGAGGAGGAGGAGGATGCAGGATTAGCATTTGATGAAGTGCACAGTTTGGTGGACGTTAGTATCAACCAACTACTTTGCCACACGGTAAAGCTACAAACTTTAGGCTTCGGTAAACCCCTACATACCACGTAGTTCACCCCTAGTAAACCCCTACATACCACGTAGTTCACCCAAAACAAAAATACTGAAACCAGTTATAATCATTAGGGAATGTGTATGTACTATGGCTGGAAAATGGAAATGAAGAGTTCAGTACACATTCAGTTGCAAAAAAAATAATGTATATATAATTTGGGGACACCCCCAAACATAATTTGGCGACCCCCCGAGGGGTCTCGACCCACGGTTTGAGAACCCCTGCTATAGAGCGATGACCTGGTCGGATTACCCAGGACTTTGACACATAATTCAAGGCTTCATGGGGTGTGAAATCGATAGAAAAATTAGACATGTTGCGGTGAACTACCCCTATAAGCATTCATCAACACTAGAACAAACAGTTGTGTCCACTGCATGAACCAGCCTCGTCTCACTGAGCAGAGTTGACTGGGATTAAAATGGACTGCTTTGTCTCTTCCCCTGCCAGATATAAGACTCTGTGACACTGTGGGCCACTGCCTTGCCCAGTAGCAGGGGGCCAAAAGATACATCTTAATTGGTAAATGACCAACGCATGAATGCAAACATTTCTGCTGATTTTATCAGCAAATCATTGGGTCTCGTCCCAACCATAAGTTCAACGCTTGCGACACTTTTGAGGATGTATATTCGTTTGCCTGCGCGACGTGCCAGAATTAGGGAAAGTATAGTATCACATAGCTAGTCAAGCAGAAATGTGCAAAACACCTAAACTGCCGTCGCAGAAACAATGAATAGACTTTTAGGAGAGCGTGTGATATATTTAACTTTCTAGAACAGTGGGCGTAGGTTTGTTAGCAGCCGATACATTGACTTTAGATGTACAAAGGCATCGCCTGTAGGCAGAGATGTGATGGTCCGCCTCGGCTAGACTAGGTTTTAAAGTGATCACCTGTGGATGTAGTTCTGTTGGTGGGCAGGTCGTAGTCGAGGACCAGGGAAACCTGCTGGACATCGATACCTCTGGCCTGAGGACACAAGAACGGTCATTAGACACCAACATGAGGACACAGACAAGAACATTCATTAGTCACCGACAAACATGCAGACACTAGATCCTGTATTTTTACTGTCCTTGAGTGGCTCCACAAACACATTCTGGTAGGTATGGAGACTTTTCTTCCCATATGTACAGATGATAAACTCTTCAGAGTGTATTGCATGAGGTTGTCTAATGACAGTCAGACCAACACTAACAGTACGTCTAAAATAAAGCCTGTACCCGACAGCACTAAAATCAAAATGCTTTATCCTCGCTGCAGTATAGCCATTACTTTGTGCCGTTGGCATCAGTAAAACGATAACCTCCCCCAGTGTAAAAAAAAAAAAAAAAGACATTGTGAGTTTACAGTATGTAAATAGCATTCTTGTAGTCTGCTGTTAAGTCGTGAGTAGGGACGGTGAGGCCCTGTCACTGTGGAGAGCAGACGGGACGCTCTACCAAAGAACATTCAGTCCTTTCACCAACACAGCAGCTGGGAGGAGAGGGAACCTTGGAGAGCCACGTGGAATTCATGCTTGGGAGCCAAAGCGTTGGATCAAAACGACACAGTCTGCTGAAAATGGGACATTTTTTCCCCATTTGAAAATGAGTCATTTGTGTCAGGCATTGCTCCTGATGTGCCGGCTGGTGCCTTGCATGGTTTCCGCCGCCATCGGTGTATGAATTGATGCACTGTAAAATGTGTAATGTAAAAGGCTTGGATAAAGGCGCTATATAAATGCACCATTTAAAGTCAATGCTCTGCATAACAGGAAAGATAAGCTGGGTGTGTCTGCGTCAACGTTCCCGACTTGGTGCCAACCTTCCACCACAGACTGTCACAGAGAACTTCCGGTTGTCATTTATCGATTTGAACAAAAACATCCAACTATGCCAACTTCTGCCAAGCAGAGTTCCCCAAATAGCCCACCCATTCATTACAAGAAATCTGTATTCACAACTCCTCTACAAACGCTGTGCCCACAGGGGATAGTTTACGTACCAGAAGGTCAGTGGTGATGAGGACTCGACCAGGAGAGGAGCGGAACTCCCTCATGATAACATCTCTCTCCTTCTGGTCCATGTCTCCGTACTACAACAGAGGGAGGAAGAGAAGCGCCATTGAGATCAAGTATGCACCACAAGAGCCTTTAAAACAGAAGACACCGACACAGAGCAACATTTGTTAAAAACATTAATCACACCCGTGTGAACTGAGTGTAAAGTGTGACGATTGCATCCTTCTGCTAGAAAAAACTATTTTTGTGCCTTGTCTCACTGAGCAGAGCTGACTGGGATTGAATTGGACTGCTTTGTCTCTTCCCCTGCCAGATATAAGACTGTGACACTGTGGGTCACTGCCTTGTCCAGTGGCAGGGGGCACAAAGACATCTAAAAGAGTCAACAAAAACATTTCTGCTAATTTGATCAGCTAAATTAATCAATCGAAGTTATTGTCCCCACATCTCTTCCCCAATCTTCAGTTCATTTTACTCCGTTAGGTCTGTGGCTTACATAAAGTTACAGACCCATAAGGCTCCATTTGGACTACGGACGTGGCGCCAGTGATCTAAATCAGTGGTTCTTAAAGTGGGGTCCGGGGACCCCCATGGGTCCTTGGAGGTAGTTCCAGGGGGTCCCCAGCTAAATGACAGTTTGTAACCAAATGGACCCTTATGGGTCTGTAACTGAGAGTGTAACAAATAGACCCGTTAGGGTCCATTTGTACACTCCGAGTCAAATTAACATTGTTTTTACAATATAAATTGGGCTACGTAGTGTCAATGTGGGGGTCCTTGAACGTTTGGGAACCAGTGATCTAAATAAACCCTCCATGGCGAGTAGTCTTACCATGGCTGACGGGATACCCTCCATGGTCAGCTCCTCTTTCTTCACCAGGATGCGGACAGGCTCACGCATGAGCTTCTTGTGACCTCCAGCACATCAGTAGGCATGGTGGCAGACAGCACGGTGGCAGACACAGCATGGCAACCTGGGTGAGGAGACACAATGGAGGTTACCGTGGCTGGCCGCTTCCGGCACAAAACTGACACTTCTCATCAAGGAGATGATGCCTTTAACACCCAGAGTCGACTTGGCCCGATTTGTCTTTTGTCGTAATGCCAGTATTGTGCATCTAAAATATAGCCGATCCACAAGCTCACGTGTTGCAGCGCTAAACATTGAGCACTTGTAGATTCACTCTTTTTTGGGGGATGGCACAAAGCATAACCATGTATAGATGGATCAGACCTAGGGTAAACAAAAGATGTTGAAAAAATAAATGTGACAAATCAGTTAAATATTAGACTTGCCAATTGTACTCAAATTGCGTGTCTTGAAGTAGTAAGTCACCGTCAACTGAACATAATCCTCTGCGGGAGTGACTGACCAAAGGGACAGTCACCCACACTCAATCATGTGTCTTGAAGTAGTTCAGTCACCATTATGTTAACCACTTGTAGGCCCTTGTGCTTCAAAGTTTGTTCATGTGAAGCCATTGTGACTTAAGGGTTGCATTTTGTTTCAACATGTCGTCTGCTGTTAAGTCGTGAGTAGGGACGGTGAGGCCCTGTCACTGTGGAGAGCAGACGGGACGCTCTACCAAAGAACATTCAGTCCTATACCAACACGAGCAGCTGGTAGGAGAGGGAACCTTGGATAGATAAACTACTTGTTGTGAGTCAGTGTTTGTGCCAGCAACACTCACCTGCTGAGCCAGCTCCCTGGTAGGGGCCAGGACCAGGGCCTGTGTGCCCTTGAGCTCCACATCAATCTCCTGCAGGATGGAGATGTCTTCCCCGTCCCAGACTGGGCCTGAGCAATCACATCATAACCTGTATGGGGACAGAGGACACTATAACAGTCTGACGTTTCAAGGCTGATTTATACTCCATAATCGGGTGCGTCACTTGCTGATCTATAAGATAAACGCACTGCACATGTGACACACTGTGACCTTTTAGGGTATTTTCGGAGCATGAGTATAGGTTAAAATAGTAATTGTTTTGTGTCCACTGCATAAACCAGCCATGTCTCACCACGCAGAGCTGACTGGGATTAAAATAGACTTTTCTTTCTTCCCCTTGACAGACTTAGTGACACGACATGACACTGCCTAGTCCTAAGTCCTAACTTGTTCTTTTTAGCAAGAAAGTAAACCCACTTTCCCTTGACACAAGGGATAATGGCTCTCTGCTGGATAGCTCAAAACCATTGGCTTCCCCTGAGCAGATCCTCACGCAGGTTCATCTCATCAAAACGGTCCACGATCTGGTTCCAGTTGTTCTGCAAGAGAGAACACAAACAGAGAAAGAACACATCAGAACAAGTGTCAATAAGGGAAGCGATCGGTTAAAACCAGGAAAGCATCGGAGCCATTTTAGATTTTAGCTGTACAATCTTGCTTGGCGACACAACGCGCTGCAAGCTTGTACATCAGCCATTTTAGAACATTTTGGGAGAGTCTGGGAAGTGTGCAAAGTAACTATAGTTTTAGAAGGCATTTGTAGAATGAACCTCAGGTCTGAATGGGTAAATTGGGTAACATAGGAAATGTCTACCCAAGTACTGCAGTGGGGATAAAAAAAAAGAATACTGTTCACCGACGTTAAATTGTTTTAGAGAAATATGGCAGGACATACCTCAATGATTCCATCTGGCTCCATGCCCTCGGGGCCATTGTCTCAGTCTCTGAAATCACAAGAGGGGAGCCATGATTAACTGCTGTGGGTATACAAGTAAGACACGCGAATGCGGCTCGTAAATTGCAACAACAATTAGAATAAATTACGTATTTTAAGGTTTTTTTTTTAAGTTATTTTTATTTGTGTTTTTTAAAGATTTTTTTTATTTTAGTTATTTTAGTGTGTGTGTATGTGTGCGTGCACAGTTTTTTTTCTTTTTAAGTTAAGTTTTGTGTGAGAGTGAGTGTGTAAACGGACAGTTTAGGCTAGCTTCTATAGTTCGCAATCACTGCATTCGCAACAATACCTACAGGATCTCTGGTCTAGTTCCTTTGCGCCCCACACATGCAATATGGCATCATCATATTACAATTTCCTGAAGTACATGCATACAACAAGATACTGGGGTTAGATTAGGCAACATACACCGTGACTGACTCAGTTTGGTCAGAGTTGAAACTCCTTTTTTAAAGTGTAAGACCACTTTCGAGGTTTGGGTTGTGTAGTTACCTTGCCATGATGTAACTCCAATGTGGACAAAAAATTAAAACATTTTTTTTTCCAGTGATTAGAAATTGCTAATAAAAATATATGCCCCTCATTAATGACTTTACACTGTACGCTAAATCGGCTCTCAAAGTCACTCTTTTAGTACATAAACAAACAAAGTTGATTCAGACAATATAGATCACCAAAAAAGACCTGGATCCACAGATCCAGATCCAGTTTTCTTCCTAATAAAATGGACAAAACAACAAGTTAACATTAGTTTGTGATGCTCTATATTGTCTGAATCAACCGTTTGTTTACGTACTAAAAGAGTGAATTTGAGAGCTGTTTTAGCATACAAAGTAAGTCAATGAGGAGCATCATTTTGAATTATCAATTTCTAATCACTGGAGCAATTAGTTTGTATTTCTTGTCCACATTTGGAGTTACACCATGGCAATTGCCATGGTGTAACTCCAAATGTGGACATTTACAATTCAATGAATAATGGCTTCAGGGTGTCAGTTTGCATTATAGAAAAAATACAATTACCAACTAAAAGTCCCTAAACGAATGAGAAACAAAAATACAATTACTATACCCCAACTAACCTACGTAACTAAGAAAAATACAATAAATTAGATCACAAAATACAAAAACACCCTTTGGATGGAAGTGCAGGTTTAACATTAAAATAAGGAGATACAACAGGACAATGAATAACTATAGGGAATTGGATTTAGGAGCAGACTAATGAAAGGGTAAACAAATGCTAAGGGTCACTTAATGAGAACTCAGAATGAACACAAAACAAAGATAACAAAATACAACTTACTCAAAAGAACTAGCCCCTTTCGGGACCCTACGTAAAACTTTTTTGATATTTTGTTGAGTTTTACGTTGGGTCCCTGCTCGCTAATGTATTTTCGTATGGAAATTCCTAAATGCGGATGTGGAGATTCTCTCTAAAATAGGCCCCGCGGCATGTGACGCCATTATTTTCCTTGAGTTATTCTGAATTCGGTAACTTTAAGTAGCTATACATCCCGGTGCGAATATCTCCTGTGGCGCGGAAGCCGTTAGTATTTTTAATCTTTGTTTGACCGATTTGGTCGCTTTATTTCTTCTTGTTTGTTTACCGTTTATTGTACCGCCTCCCGGTGTGCGGTTGGCTTGTGAGGCTACGTCCCTGCCTCTGATCTGCTGTGTCATAGCTATAGCGCCACTAGCTAGCCAGATAGGCGGTACAATGAGGTGTCAATAAACAAGAAGAATCCAAGCTTCCAAATCGGGCAAACATATATTAAAAATACTTAACGGCTTCCGCGCCACAGGAGATATTCGCAAAGGTATGTATGTGTACTTATACTTTACATATTCAGAAAGCCTCATACTGAAGAATATCGTCAAAGAGCGCGGAGAGGCGTTTTAACATGTAAACATGAGCCAGTAAATGTTTTAATCAGGTGGCATGGACGACGAGGAACAGGACCCAATGCACTGGGTCGAACAAATGTCAGAAACTTCAGTAGCATTTGGGTTCTGCTTGGAGGGCTACAAAAGAACCAAACTCACAAAACTAACGAAGGCAAACATGGGTGGAGGACTAGCGGGCGGGATGACGTCTCTGCTACAGAATTAAGCTGTCACCTTCACAGCAGTCAGGACAGACTGAGCACTTTTATAGAGAGCACTGCAGGGACATTGCCCAGCCAACCAGGACCAGGGCGTGAACAGGAGGAACGAATGAGGAACGAGGGGAGGTCCAGACAGGACCTGATTGCAGCCACCTGCTTTCAATCAGCCAACCAGGACCAGGGTGTGGACAGGAGGAACGAATGAGGAACGAGGGGAGGTCCAGACAGGACCTGATTGCAGCCACCTGCTTTCAATCACCCACTTTACTCTGCCAGTCAATCACCAGCACCACACCCATTCTCCACACTCCATTCACCCCCAATCATGATATGTAAATTGGTCCACATCCGCATACACATATCCAATATGAAGGATGAGGGAAGACTTACAAATGAAATGAGGGATGTCATCGTGGCTAGATTCCCTTCATGGAATTTGTGTAGCTAATGTCCTTAACAGATGTGGGTCAGGAGGATCCAGGACCCAGGGGTGGTCTTTTAAATGGGTCCCAAAGACATGTTATGGAGTCCTACTTCAACAACATTAGAGTACAGTACCGAGTATAGTATTGCATCCCAGGACCCCCGGAGGGTGACAGGTTTGGGTCCTTTCTCATTTTAGTGAGTCTAAGGATGCAGGATGCTATTTGCATCACTGCTGAAGTATGCTGCAGCTTTAATTTGCCTTAGTTGGATCGCACTTAGTCTGGAACCTCCCTCTTGAGCTTTCCGCCATGGGAGCAAAGCTCCAGACGGCATTGCTCTCAGGTTCATTGGAACTCACAAGCTTCTCCACCACTACAAGGTGGCGACCCGAGGAGAAGAAAAATTAAATGGAGAAGGAAAATTAAATTAGGGTAATGGGTAGGTGAGGATTAAACATGGTCGTCCTGCCATGACACAGCACCGGCTGGTGAGTTGGAGAACTCCACAAAGGTCCTTCTCACAGCCCAAGCAACTTCACCTGGATCATTGTTCTCAACAACCCTTCCCATTGGGCAGAGGGAATCTGGAGTCTCCTCTGCCACGTCGGAACCAGATGACTGCCGGTGCCATCTGAGGAGATTATGCAGGACAGTGATGGCTCTCACAACATTCTCTGCATTCTCAGGATTCAGCTGGATCACTGTATGCAAGACTCGGAATTGTGAAGCCACCAAACGCTGATGCCCAGAGGATGCCTGTTACAACTGGGGTCATATTCTGTGAGATGGTTTGTACTGTGACATGACTCCTATTCTGTGACATGACTTTTGGTCCTGGTGTGAAGTGGTGTGCGCGCCCTGTGCAGCGCCCTGTGCATCGTCCCAGATGGAGATGGCACCGTGAGCCTGGGCGTGACTGGATGGATGCAGAGCACGGTGGACAGCCGTCCATTGGAGGGGAGACTTCCAGCCATGGCCGGCTGGAAGTCGGTATTGGTGGGGGAAACTCGGGGGCAGCCATTGATTGGTGGAGATGGCCTGAGTCCAAACAGACATTTCAGTGGCTAACGAGGGTGGCCTTGCCCTACATAAGAGAGGAGCAGAGGAGAGTGCAGGGGACAGACCTGTCCTCCTCGGCTCCCAACCGGCCACCGCCCGTAGATGATTATGTTTTGTTAATATGAGTTTGTTTGCTTTGCTGTCCAAGTCTGAGTTTGAGTTCCGTTCCATGTTAAGTTCTGTTTAAGTTAATAAATATTTCAATCAATCAATCAATCAATCAAACATAATCATACAAACAGGTTATAAATCACTGTGTTTTCACTTTTTCAGTTCAGACATAACAGATAAAACACTATAGGCCAACAGTATATGCATGCAAAAAAATAGACAATACAAATGACTAGTTTTGTGGATTCATTTATTTTTAATTGCTTGGCTCCCAGACTCCCATCACGGGACTCAGGCAATCAATGAATATACCTTTGCAACCAATACAGTACAAACAAACAAACAAAAAATAAGGGCTTGTGTGGGGGGCAATAAGGGCTTGTGTGGGGGGGCAATAAGGGCTTGTGTGGTGGACCAATAAGGGCTTGTGTGGGGGACCAATAAGGGCGTGTGTGGGGGACCAATAAGGGCTTGTGTGGGGGGCCAATAAGTGCCATTGGCCCTTCAAGACGAACATTTGACAAGTAATGATAAATTCCACTATCATAATGAATTATCTTTTCATCTGCCATCAGTCAGTTTTAGTTTCAGACAAATTAGAACATATTGCTTATTTTACTGTCCAATGACATGAAATGGCACAAGGGAAGGACTCCACAAAAAGACCACCCTCAAAAATCGGCGCACGCTTCGCGCGCCCACACATGTGCCCTTTTCTGGAGTTTGAGCCCCTGCCCCCCCCAGTGCTCTCTGCACAGCCCTGCTGGCTTGTCACGTCCGGGTCCAATATTTAGTTCAGTTCAGCGACCATGGAGCTAAAGCATTTTTCAGAAGCTGTGTTCACGTTCATTCTTACATTGGAATGAATTAACTCCTAAAAAAGGCATCCGCCCACTTCACGCAAATGCCTTCCTTACTTAATTCACAGGTGTTACCAATCATACTAATGAAGGCTCTGCTGCATTTAGTAAGTTCTCAAATGGACCCGTATTAAGGCCTTAGTAATGGTCCATTTGGTTCCCAATTGACCATTTGCAGACCATCTTGCCATCAGAGTTTGGAAGCACTCGTTTTCAGTAAAGCAATGTCCTGTTGCCTCCTGCATTATGTGCAAATTCAAAACAGGTGATACGCCGGGCAGTCGAGTGAAATATAACGAGCACTTCCAAACTGCAACAGAAAGGAGCTCATAACATGTCTACAGTGGATTTTTGAGTGGTGCAACCACTCCCTTACGGAGCTATGTGTGTGGGTAGCTGGCTGGCTGGCTGGGTGGATGCCTGGCTTGGTATGAGCACGTAAACAGCATGGTTGTTTTCCATCACCTGTGCGCAACCTAACGCATTTTATTATATATATTAACTGTATATATGATGCTTTCAGGTTTGCCAGTACAGTACAGTGACAGTACTGTACAGTATAGCGTACAGTAGAGGGACCGCCACATGGTAACTCTGTCATTTCTCAACCGTTTCGGACACAGGGCGGCTCGCCGGAACCGGGCCGGCACCCTGGGTGTGTTCCTGTGGGTATGGAACCCCCCCGCCCCCCGGGAACCCTCACACGGAGTTGCACCACTCACTTCACACGGGTGTGTTTTTATGAAACAAACACTTTGAGGATAGAAAGAGGGGGCGAGTTCCCTCCTCCAGTGCCCATACCCGAGGCGGGGTTGGCGAAAGGGCCTTTCTGTGTGGAGTTTGCATGTTCTCCCCGTGTCAAAAAACATGCAGTAATCCTGGTCTCCGGAAACTACCTCCCCCTGGTGGAGGGGAAAGGAACTGGTTGGAATAACGTGTTCCTTCCACGCGCCACGTCCGGCCAGGGAAAAGAAGCAGCTTGGACTCCTCATACATAGAAGAAAGCATGAGGTCAGTCCGATGCCCCCCCCCCCCCCCCAGGTTGGTAGAGGAAGTGTGGCACCCAGGATTACATTGGATAATTGACAATTATAACATTGGATAATTGACAAATGGAACCAAATGGAACCTCCAACGGGTCCATTTGGTTCCATTTGTACACTCTCAGAGTTACAGACCCGTCAGGGTCCATTTGGTTCCGAACTGTCATTTAGCTGGGGACCCCCTGGAACTGGTCTAAGCCATACATGAGCACAACATCATCATATGCCGATTTGCAGTGGCGCTGTGCATGTCCTGTCTGTGCGCTGCATCGCACGCATGCACACAGAAACGCACGTTTCTACACGGTATAGACCCCTGGGAGATGGATCGCTGAGGTGGAGCGCCACACCTACCATCAGCTCCTAGTACTTACCGCACGACTTGAGCTACACCGGATGCCAATTTCATAGCATAATAGATAAAACATCAGACTTAATGAACGTTAGCGTTACCGTTTGCCCCGAAAATGTCGCTCCTCCTTTGGATTGTGCTCCACGTAGGTAGCATTAATAGCAACGCCATTAGCATTAGCAGCAGTGCCTGTAGAGATCCTGGCGTTGTTTGACATTTCCGTACAGACCACAGAGTTATAATCTAGAGACTGGATGACCCCGCCCCGCCAGCTATTCATTTCAATGGAAGTCGCTCGGTGGCGTTTTTTTAAAGCAGAGCAGAGCTGGAAGTTGAGAGAGGCTCGACACACTTCGAGACCACTTTGACACACTTGTTTTTGCGTCGTCACGACGTCACTGAGCGTCCGTACGTCCACCTCCGTCATGAATGACGACCCGCAGTTCCAGCGTTGGCCAGCAGGGTATAGGCGGCTTCCACGTCGGCCAGCCGCTCTGGTGGGTGGGGCCTGGTGGTGGGCGGGGCCGAGGGGGGGGGGGAGGAGGAAGCGGCGGCCGGGTGGCCCAGCACGGCGGCCAGGCCTCTGGTCAGCTCCTTGCGGATGTTGTCGCTGGACAGGACGTAGAGGAGGGGGTTGATGGCGCTGTTGAAGGTGGACAGGCCCAGGGAGATGGTGTAGGCCGTGTAGATCCTCTTCTCCAGGTGGCACGCATCATCCTGCAGCTGGGACAGGGGGGGGGGGGGGGCAACGGTTATTATACTTGTGCAAGCAGAGCGCGCAAGTAGGAGGAGGGGGGTTGGCGCTAGGGCATTAAAGGGCCACTTCACCCCTTTTGCAACCAGATAAAATTTCAATGATGTTTGGGAGACAAGAAACACTTTCCTGGGTTTTTTACGTGGGTAATATGTGTTTTTAGATATTTTAGTATTTCAAAGTATGTCCATAGGCTTCATGATGTCATGGGCACTGGGCTCACTTCCTTCCTGGACTACAATTCCCATAATGCTTTGGTCCACTGCTCCTCCTTGTGGATATGGGGGAGGGCTGTCTTACTGAGACAACATGTAGTCCATGAAATATAAGTGAGCCCTGCAGTGTCCATGACATCATGGAGCCCATGGACATTTACATACTAAAATATCTAAAAACACATATTGCCCACATACTGTACAAACACCAGGAAAGTATGTCTTGTCTCCCAAACATCATTAAAATAAGATCTTGTTGCAAAAGGGGTGAAGTGGCCCTTTAAGCAACTATTCAACTATTCAACTAGTCGACTAGTAAATCCACTAGTCGACCTTGTTGGTACTAGTTAACTATAACTAGTTGATAAGAAAAAAAATCTCGATTTTGTAGGCCTCAAGATCAGGTAGATTATAGTTATAGTCACCAATGTACACAGTTTTTATATTTTCACGGTCGAGGCAGCGGTCGTGATACAAACGGCGGTGTGGTCTCTCTCAAAGAACGCCAGACGGAGAAAACCTTGAAGTTTGTAATATCAAGTTTTAATGATCAAAGTCTCGGCTTAACAGGAGTTTTCAGGAAACAAAGGCCCCAAAACGGAGTTGACATTAGGTATAGCCTCTGCGAATCAACTTTTACGTAATGACAACACAAAGGCATTAGTCTCAAACATTGCATTATATTAGATTCAAGTCCCTCCTCCCGGATCCAGCAGACAGCCTCTGCTCGGGTTAGCCAATCAAAACGTTGCCTTCACAGGATCTGCCTGCGAAGGCAGGCGGGACAGCTGCCTGTCCCATACTTAACTATATGCGGTTTATACCAATAGGAATAATTAAACATCTATGCTATACAGATATATGAAGCATGCAGAACCTTATTTAACACCAGTAACTATAAGAATGAAATGTCAGAGGAATACATTTTAACTGTTTCTGAGTCACAGTAAACCTTACCAATTAAAAGGATAAACCACATTAACTGAATCCTTCTTCTAAGACTAACTCAAATAGGCTATATACTCACAAATAATGAGTAGCTCAATAATCCTACATTCAAATAACTTTATAGTTCAATCCTAAACAGACAGAATATGAGACTACGTAATAGAAATAGGCAGAAGATATTATTAACTTGGTTTAGACACAATTATACTTTAGGTTAAAAAGCAGAATGACATGACTGTTCCCCCAGGACCCCAGGACCTAAGATTAGGACTGTCTCCGCCCCCCTGGAGTGCAGACAGCCTCCTTTTGTTTGACAGAAACAGATGGTAACCATACAGTGTGCAATCTACAGTTTTATTACTGTATGACTTCAAACAAAACCAAATTGGGGTGTCTTAAATCGTACTTCTAAAGGCCAACAGATGGTAACCTGAATTTAGAATCTAGCATGGGAACCCTCCTCAGGCTAGGCTTCCCGGGCCCTCCTGGGGAGAGGCCTGTTGAGACAGTGAAACAATGTAACCTAGGTCCGTAGACATAAACTGATAATTGGAACTAAACTATCGAATTTATACATCACATAACAACTAGTCGACTAGTAAACTAGGCAACTAAGTCAACTAGTAAAAATGACTATTAGTGAATGCCCTACTACAGATCGGTGAACCAATAGGATCCACCGACTGTTTTTGGCCGGCAGATTTGAATCCGCCCCCTCTAGACCAGAAGTAGGGCATGGCTATTTGTGTTTCAATTGGTCAAACTAATAAAGTGCCATTTCTTCTTGCGCCTTGGATGGCAATTGGATGATTTGAGGCACTTTGTTGCAAAAATCCACCTGTTGGTGATGCTATAACAGGCCAATGTGAAAAGGGTGGGATACACACACACACACGGAGTGCAAAACATACTCTCTCCCCCCGTTTCCAGACCTAAGCGGAAAACGGTTTTGCGCCGCGGACAGAAGAAACTGTGCGCAGCTTCTTTTTCCGGGTTTTTAGACAGCTGGTGGATGGAAAAAAAGCTCCATTCCGCAAGTCGTCCGCGGAGGAGAGCGCTTCCGGGAAGCTGGCCGTCGCACAAGTCGTCCGCGGAAGTGGAGCTTTTTTTTCCATCCACCAGCTGTCTAAAAACCAGTTTTTTCGGCTGTCCGCAAACGTGTCGCCGAAAACGTGCGCAGCTCTTTTGATAGTGTGGCAGTACCCTCCCCATGCCTTCGGCCTGGTGGAGACAATAAAGTATAGTAAACCTGTGGGAAGTGGAAGAGCAGGGCTCTCAGCAGCAGCACCAGGTGGTAGGGTCCGAAACACACCAGGAAGAGCAGCACCACGCCCACGGCCAGCGAGCGGACCCTGGCCTTCTGGCGGGCGCTCAGCCCCCCACTGGCCCGCACGCTGCTCAGGATGGCCCGGTTGGTCCCAATAAGCAGTGCCAGCGGCGCCACGAAGCCCACCGCGAAGCGGGCGTAGTTGAAGCCCGTCACCCTGCGGGCGGGGAGGGTATATAGGCATTAAGCAACTAGTCGACTATTCAACTAGTCGACTAGTAAATCCACTAGTCGACCTTGACCTTGGCTTTTTTCTTCTTTTTTTTTTGCCTCAAGATTTGGTAGATTTTAGTTATAGTCAACAAAGTACACAGTTTTTAAATGTACAGATATTTATTTAAAAAAAAATATATATATATATATATATATATATATATATATATATTTTTTTTTTAGGTAGTTAAACAACTAGTCGACTAGTAAACTAGGCAACTAGTCAACTAGTAAAAATTACTAGAAGTGAATGCCTTAGTGGAGGAACGGACGCAGTGTTCATTTTGACAGCAAAGGAGCTCTATTTTCGTCCATGCTAAACCCCTTATACCTAAACTTCTTTGCCTTTTTTTACTATTTTGTTCTTCAAAATAGTAAAAAAAAAAGGTTAAGTAGTTTAGGGATAGGGGGTTTAGCTATGAGCTTGTAGATCTGCAATTTTTTTCAATAGCTAAAAGTATAACAAAATGCGTAAAGGACCAAAAGGCGGTTCCTTCCTGAATGGGTTTAACCCTTAGAGTAGAGACGGCACCGGGTTTCTCCTCCCATCCACTTGCATTAAGTTGCTTAAAAGCGCATGAGGCGATTTCAGTGCATTCTGGGATGGATTGGGCCCAAACACATGAACGCGCTGCCGTTGACTATCATTGCACGCATTCATGTGCGTTCACGTATGAAACAGCATTCAAGTGTCATCATGTGCGCGTGCGCAATGATAGTCAACGGACCAGCGTGTTCATGTGTTTGGGCCAGCGCTGCAATACCGAATTCGGCAACTATGTCTATTTCGCCTCAGGGTTTCCTCCGGTTGCCATCTCTATTCATATGCTATAAGGTTTAACCCTGCAAGACCCGGATATATTTCTACTTGCAAAAAAGAGATTTCAACCTTACTACTACTTGTACTACTAGGACTTTGTAGAGGAAATTATGTAAAAAAAAGAAAAATTACATTTGGGGGATATTTTTCATAATAATAAATAAAACACATTCTAATGATCACAAAAACACATTATATTACAGGCATTCTACGTACTTTTATCCTGGTTAAAGGTCAAAGGTCATATGTTCAAATTTTTTCAAAAAGTCCAGAGATTTTGAAGTTGTGTGAATTTCTGCCTCTGTGGGGGGGTATTTGTATGCAAATATCATGACCAATGGGCATTGCAATGGCATTGCAATGAACATCAATGGTGATGTTTATAGGTGAACAAATAACAGAACAAAAAAAAAATTATTAATGAATTAATATTAATTAATTAATTAAAATATAAATTGTTGTTTTATTTTGTGTGCCATAATAATACCTGGCGGTGCTCTGGTCGGGCTCGAAGCACCTCCTGTGGCCCTCCTCGCCGGCACCCAGCTCGCCGCCCTCCTGCATGCTGAAGACGGGCAGGTGGCCCAGCGCCACCACCGCCACGATGGAGGCCGCCACGCCGGCCGCCACGCGGCGCCGCCGCAGGCCCCGCCCCCGCGACTCCACGGCGTAGACCACGGCCACGTAGCGGTCGGCCGACACGCAGCACAGCAGGAAGATGCTGACGTACATGTTGTTGAAGAAGATGTAGCCGCACACCTGCGCGCGTGAGGAGGACGAGAGTGGTGTTCATTATGTTGTGTCTGTAGCAGAGTTATAATGAATTGCATTTTTATAACGCTTTTTCCAAGTGCTCAAAGCGTTTCACAATGGTTAATTCTTTCATTCATACATTGGGAGGTGAAGCGTCGTCGCCAGCGTCCTCACATCCCACATTCACACACAAACGGTGGCGAGCTCACACCGACCGACTCATTGGAGGCAATGTAGGGTTCAGTGTCTTGCCCAAGGACACTTAGACATGCGGACAGGAGGAGCCGGGATTCAAACCGCCGACCCAGGGATGATTGGACGACCTGCTCTATACCTCCTGAGCCACAGCCGCCCTATAACAGTTGTTCATTATGTCTGTAGGAGGAGAGGTGTGACACGCGGCACAGCAGGAAGATGCTGACATACTGCACATGTTGCTGAAGAAGATGTAGCCGCACACCTGATGAGCGTTAAACATATCACCACAAACATCTTAGACTCAGAGCATACATGGGCAACTGGCCATGGGCCACAATATAAGCCACATGCGCCCACCTTCACTTAATGTGGCCCTCAGGTTAATATCAGAACGCTGATATATTATTGATTTCAGCTGTTACAATTCGAGGAAAAAAGTCCTTCTGCACACCTACAATGGACAGGTGCATTGGAGGATGCAACAGGAACTGGAGAAGTATAGAGAAAAAAGGATCCCGCACAGCTGTCTTCACTTAGAATTAGATTTAGTTTCGGTCGTTCAGACCGTTACAATTCCAAACATGCAAACATGACCCGCTTCAATTTCTTCAGTCTAAATAAATAGCTTAGTGCGTAGTATTGAGTAAGTAAATGTTATCATCGTTTTTAATCCAATGTAGGCCTATTTGTATTTAGTTCATAACGTTAACGTAACTATAATTGATCAAGGCATTTTATTTATTAGCAAAAATAGCTGATCTAATATTAAAAAGAATAGCTGATCTACAAGCTCAAAAGGCCTCGCAATGCAACACGTTTTGAGCTTGTAGATCGGCTATTTTTGCTAAGGCAGTAATATGCAATGTGGCTCTCTGGAGTGAGTGTGGAACTATAGTGGTCCTCTCCATCGTCAAAGTTGCCACCCCTGTCTTAGAGCACACCTGAGGGAACGTTAAACAAATCACCACACACATATCTCACACCTGAGGAGCACACGATACCACAAATACCTCAAGTACAACTACCAGAATGTAACACAGGTAAAGTAATGAGTCAGTCAATAAACAAGAAATGATCACCCAGTGATATTTGTCATGCAGGTGAAAGAAGCGCTGGTTTCTTTATTTAGTAACGAACGCTCCTCTCAACCGGCCGGTCTCAATCATAACATTAGGTTACTTAACATTGGGTGTCTCTAAAGATTTCTGTTACCTGCTTCCTGTTACCCGTTTCCTGGTCATGTGACCTGAGTAACCAATACATGACAGCAGCGTGTGTGGCAAGTTAACACCCCGAGTGGCATAAAACAGAGTTCTCCGTCCTATCAATAGTAATGCCCAACGCTCAGGAGTCAGGGCGGAGATTATTAAAAGGACGGAGATGTATTGATATCAAAACCGATCGCATCGCTCCACAGGCTGGGAGCGTCTGTTGCGCAACATTCGATGCAATTTCCGCTTGGGACGTCATCGAAAATGTTCCACCCCATTTTAGCGGGACCGAAAATCTTAAAACGTGAATAGCTGTTGATCTAAGTCATTCCGTCCAATTCTAAGCAAAGATTATGTTTTTGACGGCCCATCGCGGTCCCGTCGCTAGTTGCGTTAGAATTAATCATACCTCCCGTTGTTGTCGATCGCCTCGGGGGTGTTTTGGCTACATCTAGCTACTTCGGCTACATCCGGGATAGCGCCTGGTGTGTCGCTGAATGTGCTCCGTTGCTGTAAATCGCTGGGCACTCTGATTTAATGGTCCTAAATACCCCCGGGCGTTCGCGGTGTTAACCCATTCTGGGTGGGAACCCCTTTTGGTATTTTAAGCATTATACTTTAGCTATTGAAAAATAGCAGCTCTACAAGCTCATAGTGTGGCACAGAGTGCCGCGCTACGAGCTTGTAGGTCTGCTATTTTTGAAAAATCGTGAAAATATAGTGCAAATCTTTGAGTATATTATTTCAGAGCGAACGTTTTTAACTCAAGTCTTTGCTTCTGGGTGGAGGGTCCCTGGAACAACATATTTTCAGATGGGGTCGGCGGCCAATTTCATATAATTCTGGGGCTCCTTGACATGAAAATGTTTGAGAACCTGCACTGACATAGAAACATGGGTTTTCGTAGAATCTATTTGTAGAATCGTTCCCAGGTCAAAATGGGTTAATAGGCCACGCAAGTCGGATCCAACGGGTGAGTCTTCACCGGCCACGCATGGCGGACTATTGGTACTCCTCCCCCCCCCCCCCCCCCCCGTATACACACCTTGCAGGCGGCAGAGCTCCAGGGCCACCAGTGTCCTCGGCTGACGTAGTAGGCCCAGAGGGGCAGCGTACACAGGTACATGAGGTCACACACCGACAGGCACCACAGGTACACACCCAGCACGTTGTGGCTCCTCACCTATAGGACACAAATAGACAAGATCTATAGATGCACATCCAGATCCAGATTGGACACCTTAAGGGGCTGTATTTAGCGTGTCTTAAGTACCAGGTCTTATTACCTAACTTGAGTAAACTAAAGACCTGGAGGCGTGATCAATGCCATTTGGCTATTCTGAGTGGCCAAAGAGCATTGATCACGCCTCCAGGTCTTTAGTTTACTCAAGTTAGGTAATAAGACCTGGTACTTAAGACAAGCAAAATACAGCCCCATAACACTTAACCCGCTAGCATTTATTGAAAAATTAGGATCTAATTCACACCAGCATTTTTCCCAGTCGAGCTCTTATTTTGAAAAGCCAAATTTCTATGGAATTCATGGAATGCACGTCGTTGCTAATGAAATGTATTTAAAATATTGCTTTGATGCTCATGTTTTTTTTTTGGTAATATTTTTTATCCCACAATTTTGCAACCCATTTTTTGTCAATTATCTAATGTAATCCTGGACGCTACACTTCCTCTGCCAACCTGGGAGGGCAGCGGACTGACCTCATGCTTCCTTCTATGCATGAGGAGTCCAAGCTGCTTCTTTTCACCTGACAGGGGGAGTTTCCCCTGCCGGAGGTACATACAGAAAACTAATGGTTCTAATTCTATAATGGTTCTTTAAAAGGCATGGGGCCGCGGGGTGGCGGTGGCTCAGGGGTAGAGTGCCTGGATGGTAACCGTAAGGTTGCCAGTTCGAACCCGGGCTCCCCCAGAGTTACTGTCGAAGTGTCCTCGAGCAAGACACTGAACCCCTAATTGCTCCCGATGTGCTAGTTGGTGCCTTGCATGGTTTCCGCTGCCATCGGTGTATGAATGTGTGTGTGAATGGGTGAATGTAATGCACAATCTATGTAAAGCACCTTGGATAAAGGCGCTATATAAATGCACCATTTACCATTTACCATTTGCATGGTTCTTTGAAGAACTAAAGAAGTACTAAAGAACCAACCATTTTATTTAGGTTCTTCAGATCCTCATATGGTTCTTGGGGATTTTAAAAGGTCCGCACCTCGGACTAGCGCCTGCTCCCGTGCTTGCGGTTATGGTTAGGTTAGGGTTTGAGGTGGGTTGTCGTTTTTCGGACCAATGACTAGTCGGACCAAACACATGCACTCGAGATGCCATTATGTGATGTTAGTTTTTGCAGCTAAGCTAACATTAACTTGAGGTAACAAGTGTTGAGGTAACAAGTCATAATAGAATATTACATTTGTGAACAAGTTTATAATGTCATTTCTGTAAAGTTGTTTAAGGCAATGTGGCCTAGTGTTATGGAGGATGGGTGTATTTAAAACAGCGCCAAAGCAGTCCATGATGAAAAGCCTCCCTTTACACAGAGATGAGCCCTGTATTTCCTTACAGAAATTATGTTTGTGTGAATGGATTTTCTGACAGTATTCTATTGTAAATAAAGGCAGGCAGTGTGAAGGCAAAGTTAAACAATTATCGTGTGAAAGGGCTGACCCAAAGAATTCCAATATTCGGTTTGCCCTCGGCTCTTACGGTGCGGGCCACCTCGGTCCCATTGGTGCATGAGGTTTGAGGCCAAACATTTATTTTTCAAGAGGGTTGCCAGAGTCACAAATAACTTTGTAAACATTTAATTTGTCAGACTCTAGCAAAGACAAATCAGCTTCGGCAGTGTTGGGATTGGCAGACCTCAAGTCTCATCAAAGATGATGCACAACCAGCAGTCAGTGAGTTGTTCCTTCAGTTCATTTTAAGAACTTGGAGATTCCCGTTGGTGTTGATGAGAAGCTCTGGAAGCGTAAACGTATTGTTTTGAACATTGTCAAGTATGCGTCTGGGGATTTCTTCATTCTTGATCTTGTGCACGGAGAGCAGATACCACTGTTTGTGAAGATAACCCTAATTCTGCATATTAGGGCAAATTGGATTCTTGTTGAGAACCTTTTCTCAACAGTGGAATTTAAAAGCCATCTTCATTCATACCACATCAGAGACAGACGAGCTGTTGGTGGTCAAGCATGGAGATGAGGTGGACTATCACTATCATTGTATGCATACAATTTGGAGGGTCAAGACCTCATTACAGTGACCCATCACCCTTTCAAGCCGGTTGAACATTAAGTATGGTAAGAATGGTAAATCGTGAAAAAGGTTTTTCCCCAGTGTGGATAAGGTGGCGTCTCTTCAGATTAGCTAAATGACTGAAACTCTTGTCACACCGTTTACAAACGAAAGGTTTTTCCCCAGTGTGGATAAACTGGTGTGTCTTCAGATGACATAACCGACTGAAACTCTTGTCACACTGTTTACAGTGGAATGTTTTTTCTCCGGTGTGGATATGCTGGTGTGTCTTCAGATCAGCTAATAGGCTGAAACTCCTGTTACACTGTTTACAAACAAAGGGTTTTTCCCAGGGGGGCAGTCAGACAGATATTTTGTGAAGCCACAAGGAAATTGGGATTTCCTGAAAGTTCAAAAGGTTTATCCCCAGTGTGGATAAGGTGGTGTCTATTCAGATTACCTAGAACACTGAAACTCTTGTTACACTGTTTACAAACGAAAGGTTTTTCCCCAGTGTGGATACGCTGGTGTGACTTCAGAGAAGATAAAGTAGTGAAGCCCTTCTCGCACTGTTTACAAATAAAAGGTTTTTCCCCAGTGTGGATAAACTGGTGTGTCTTCAGATTACCTACATGACTGAAACTCTTGTCACACTGTTTACAGTTGAATGGTTTTTCTCCGGTGTGGATAAACTGGTGTTTCTTCAGATCAGCTAAATGACTAAAACTCTTGTTACACTGTTTACAAACGAAAGGTTTTTCCCCAGTGTGGATAAACTGGTGTGTCTTCAGATGACATAACCGACTGAAACTCTTGTCACACTGTTTACAGTGGAATGGTTTTTCTCCGGTGTGGATATGCTGGTGTGTCTTCAGATCAGCTAATAGGCTGAAACTCCTGTTACACTGTTTACAAACAAAGGGTTTTTCCCAGGGGGGCAGTCAGACAGATATTTTGTGAAGCCACAAGGAAATCGGGATTTCCTGAAAGTTCATATAATGGCCTGTTGTGGCGCTGTCATTGGGCCCAAAAAAAACCCATAGCCCCATAGAAGTCCATGTATTTGGGCCCAACCTCACCTAGACTGTATTACCTTAATAAACATGGTCATGAATACTTTCTGCTTCCAGTCACTAGTTTAAAGTCTCATTTCCAATGTCATAATATTCTTTTTGGAAAATTATGGTCCACATGTCGCACATGTTCTGAGGGGCGTGGCTACCCTTACAGTCTATGAACGGGATCGCCCACCCACTCGAGTCAAAATAAAAACCAACCAGCTTATCCTGTGTGGATAAGCTGGTGTCTCTTCAGATGACCTAACTGACTGAAACGCTTGTCACACTGTTTACAGTTGAATGGTTTTTCTCCGGTGTGGATACGCTGGTGTTTCTTCAGATCAGATAAATGACTAAAACTCTTGTTACACTGTTTACAAACGAAAGGTTTTTCCCCAGTGTGGATACGATGGTGTGTCTTCAGATTACCTACATGACTGAAACTCTTGTCACACCATTTACAAATGAAAGGTTTATCCCCAGTGTGGATAAGCTGGTGTGTCTTCAGATTACCTAGAACCCTGAAACTCTTGTTACACTGTTTACAAACAAAAGGTTTTTCCCCAGTGTGGATACGCTGGTGTGACCTCAGATAAGATAAAGTAGTGAAGCCCTTCTCGCACTGTTTACAAATAAAAGGTTTTTCCCCAGTGTGGATAAGCTGGTGTGTCTTCAGATTACCTACATGACTGAAACTCTTGTCACACTGTTTACAAACGAAAGGTTTTTCCCCCGTGTGGATAAACTGGTGTGTCTTCAGATTAGCTAACAGTCCGAAACTCTTGTTACACTGTTTACAAACGAAAGGTTTTTCCCCAGTGTGGATAAGCTGGTGTGTCTTCAGGTTAACTAATGTACTGAAACTCTTGTCACACTGTTTACAAATGAAAGGTTTTTCCCCAGTGTGGATAAACTGGTGTCTCTTCAGATTAACTAACTGACTGAAACTCTTGTCACACTGTTTACAAATGAAAGGTTTTTCCCCAGTGTGGATAAACTGGTGTGACTTCAGATGAGGTAACAATCTGAAACTCTTGTCACACTGTTTACAGTGGAATGTTTTTTCTCCGGTGTGGAAGCGCTCGTGAGTCTTCAGTTCACTTAATCGACTGAAACTCTTATCACACAGTATACAGGCGTGGGGTTTCTTTCCCGTGTAAGATGGCTGTCGTGTCTTTACTTCTCCTGGTTGAGTTAACGTCTCGGTAAACTGCCGATGGTTGTAGGATCTAGATGTGTCTTCTTTCTTCTGGCTGGTTATAGAGCCGTTGATTGGCTGACAGGCTGCTGAGTTGATCTGTCCATTCCTCGACATGTGGTCGTTGTGGCTCTTCTTCACGTATGGACACTCGGAACAGACAACCTGAGTCTGGGAGGAGTCAGCACCTTCCAGGATGCTTGGGTCATTATCAAAGTGTTTGCTATACATGGATTGTGATGGCATGCAGTATAGTTACGTTGTTCTTGGAAGATCCGTCCGATGTTGACTTCGTGTCTTGTCTCTCGGCTAGGACCAGCTGCAGTGGCGTCGAACTTAAACCGGGATGTTTAACAGATGTAATTGGAATAGTGGTCTTAGTGAAGCTAGATAAGGTTTCTGGGTTGTAAAGCCAGACACCTCAGAGCGTACGGTACAAAGGGGTCTGGGTTGTAAGGCCAGATACCTTGGTGTTGATGTGTTCTTGATCTTGATACTCAGGTCTTGTGTTTGGAGTCTGGATAGTAGAATCCTGAACAGGTCCGTGTCCTGTGTCTTGCTTGATTTATATGCTCGAACTAGTGCTGGTTGTTTAGGCTAGGACCCACTGCAGTGGTGTCCGATCCGAACTTAAACCGGGATGTTTAACGGTGGTCTTGGTAAAGCTATGCAAGGTATCTGGGTTGTACAGCCAGACACCTTGGTTCGTATGTGTTGAGGTGTTCTTGATCTTGGATTTTGTGTATTGAGTGTGGTGTCTTGAGTCTTGTCCTATGTGCTGTATCCTGTATCATGGGTGTTGCTTGTGTCTTGTAGATTCTGAGGATTTCCGCATGCGTGGCTTGGTATCTGAAGTTTAGAAGCTGGGAGCCGCCTTTTATGCTGTGCAAGTCTAGTGTCACGATGATGTCACCATTGTGTATATCCATCTTTGGGGTTTCTACATTAATCTGATGTGCATGTGCATAACCTCTATATCATAGCGGGGAGGAGGCGTGCAGTGAGTCCACGTTGCCTCGAAGCCTCCTCCACTGAGTCATTTAGTTTACGTACCAGCCAGAGGGTATCGCTCATTTGTCGTGGTCCGGACGCCAGAAAATCAACACTTGGCCAATCACAGAAACCCACGAGCATTGTCTGAACTGGGCAGAACGGGATCGACTCCAGTTAGAGCCACACTTTGGTTGAACCTGGCTGTAACCTACTGCAGTCTGTAGCCTACCATAACTTTATTGTACGACATTATATATATTATATAACGACAGACGCAATATGTATAAGAGTATACGACGCTATAATTGACGCACGTTGCCTACAAACCTAAACCTAGTAACTCTATCATTTCAGGGGTATGTCAGAGCGAGAGAGTGCTACAGTATAGGGTGTAATTAGGCATTTTTATCATCCTACTATTAGCAGTCATTGCAGAACGACCTGATTTACCAGATTTGGAGCGCATCTCTCTCTCTCTCCCTCTCTCCCTCTCTCCCTCTCTCTCTCTCTCTCTCTCTCTCTCTCTCTCTCTCAGCGCATGCAAGCAATTATATCACCAATTGAAAGTAGAGTTCCCAAGGATTATGGTGATTTTTTAATTTTAAGAATCGCTTAAGTAACTTCCTCCTGGGGGGATCCCGAGACGTTCCATCTGCGCCTTTGGTCTGCCCCGAGGACTCCTCCCAGTGGGAGTCGTGTATATATAAATACCTGCATCCATGTGAGGGCGACGGTGAGCAGGTTGGCGGGCAGGCCTATGAGCAGCACCACACTGTACAGGAAGACCAGCGGGAGGCGGTCCGTCTCGTATGGAGGAACGCACACGCTCACACTCTGGTTGTTGCTGCTGCTGCTGCTGGCCAGCAGGGGGCTCTGGGTCCACGACACATCATGCATGTTGTTGTTGTCTGCAGGGACAACACACGCATACGCACATACGCACATACGCACGCACACACGCACGCACACACGCACGCACGCACACACACACACACACACACACACACACACACACACACACACACACACACACACACACACTTGTTGTTTTTTGCAGCAAATTTTGATTTTAGTTTTAGTCATAACTTGGTCTTAGTTGGGATTCACCTTAGTCTCTTGAATAGTTTTCATTTATTTTAGTCACCCGGAGTGTGCGCTCACGACGCATTGTGAGCTTGTAGATCGGCTATTTTCAGCATGCAACCAAATGTAAAATGACTTATACTGGATCTCTTGTCCACTATAGTCCCTGCCTAACATTTTAGTCTAGTTTTTATTTATTGACGAAATTGTCGATATATTTAGTCTCAGTTTTAGTCAGCATGGCCTAGTTTTCATTTAGTTTCTATTTAGTTTTTGTCAGTGAAAAAAGGTAGTCGACGAACATTTTTCGTTTCGTTTTAGTCGACGAAAACAACACTGACACACACACACACACACACACACACACACACACACCAGGGGTCATCAATATGTTGGTTTGTGGGGGACATTTTTGTCAACATTCCATTTTTGCGAACAAATAAATGGATAGCCCTGAATGACAGGTCTGTAACTCTGAGAGTGTTCAAATGGAACCAAATTGACCCTTATTATGGGTCCATTTGGTTTGTACAGAATGTAGAAGAATTGTTCTTTTTGATCAACGTTTGCCTGCTATCACACCACATCAATACTACAGCAGGGAGTTGTGTACAACATATCCACCGATAACAACAATATTCTTGGGGGAGAGGCCTAAAATGTGGTGGTCCGTGGCTCAAATGCTGAATAAATAATAGACCACAATATGATTCTGCTAACAGCAGGTTTTAATGATAATTAATAGTGTTGTAGTCGAGTCCACCTAAATCAAGTTCAAGTCAAGACCAAGTTGACCAGATTCATTTTTAAAACTGTTACTTAACAAGACAGCTGTCTATAAGCACCAGACCAGACAGCTCT
Organism: Protomyctophum parallelum; assembly: GCF_964188405.1. Lineage (NCBI taxonomy): Eukaryota > Metazoa > Chordata > Actinopteri > Myctophiformes > Myctophidae > Protomyctophum > Protomyctophum parallelum. The sequence goes on along the minus strand of NC_139717.1, from coordinate 22,867,986 downwards.
CTTATTATGACGTCAATGTGAATGGGCTCCTCATAGGGGCATAATACACGTATGTCATTGCATTGTAGTGACTCGTGATGACTCGAGTGGACTCGGTGAGGGAAGAAGAGTCCCGAGTCCCTTAAAGTCCTAGACCGAGTCAAGTCCAGGTCAAATTAAGGGCGAGACCGAGACGAGACAGACTAAAGCCAAATTCCAATACCCAATATCTCGGCCACTCACTCACACTCGCTCACTCCAGCATGGCAAATGACGGTGAAATTGGTGACCTGCCAAATATGTGACCATCTTGTTCGCACAACTATTACATGGAAGTCTTTAAATACATGGCCTAAATACAGTTAGGTTGAACTCTGCTAATGAACAAACTGCAACAATTGACATTAGGACACATTTACATTATGTGATTGTCTACATCTACACGGTTGTCACATATTTCAGCAGGTCACCAATTCCACCATAACACCACCTTGCTGGAGTGACTGAGTGAGAGTGAGCGAGTAGCCGAGATTCTGGGTATTGGAATTTGGCTTAAATGAAAAGGTGGACTCGAGACCGGACTCGGGACGAGTCAAGGACTTTAATTGATTGATTGAAGTGTGTATTAACAGTTTGCAGAATGGGTACATTTCAAAACGAAAGCACAACTCAACATAAACTGTTACTGTGGACGACACACTGGTAAAGCATTGCACTTGTTTACAACAGGGTCCACCATTTTCAATTCATCAACATTTAGAGACGTAGAAATATACACAGAAAGAATCACACCCGTGTGAACTGAGTGGTGCAACTCCCCTCTCCCCCTGCCCCCCCCCCCCCCCCCCCTCTCTCTCTCTCTCTCTCTCATTAGCAGGCAACAGTGCTATCTCTCTCTCTATTTCTGGCACAACAGCGCCACTTTAACCCCTACTGGTACTCTAAACATAGTAACATAGTCACATAGTCACGGACATTGCTGTTCCTTTGAGTGGTTGCACCACTCAAAAACAGGAAATCATCATATACAGAGGGGAAACACATAGGCCTACAGTTAGGGGGAAAGGGTGTGGACTCAGATTTTACGGGGCCGGTTTCGAATTGCAGCCGTCCGTAGGTGCTATTTGAGAGCGGTTTTGAAGGAGTCAAGGGATTCACATGCATGTCTTAATGGCTGTTGGGCGTTGCGTGCGTGCGTGCTTGTGAGAGATAGCATCAGGCCTCAAAATCAGTCAAAATGTCATATCCTGTAAGAGGAAGTCAAACTTTCAAATCACCGTTCAGAATGTTGAGTTATCAGCCTCACCAATCAACCACAACAAAGTGAAAAGGTTGCATCATGCTGTCTGTATGACTCCATGCAAATACACACTATATTTGACCCAAAATGTATAAAGAGAAATCATGAGTTATAAGGCTGCTCCCATAGAGTTATACGGCTGCTCCCCATAGAGTTATACGGCTGCTCCCATAGAGTTATATAAGTCTGATCCCATAGAGTTATAAGACTGCTACCCATAGAGTTATAAAGCGCTGCTCCCATAGTTATACGGCTGCTCCCCATAGAGTTATACGGCTGCTCCCCATAGAGTTATATAAGTCTGATCCCATAGAGTTATAAGGCTGCTCCCCATAGAGTTATAAGGCTGCTCCCATAGAGTTATACGGCTGCTCCCCGACGCTGGATCCTCTATTTTAGAGTCTCTTCCCACCGAGTGGTTAAGAAACTGTTGGACGACAAAAAACACTAGCTGAGGTTCTTGACTGTGTTGCGTTACATTGAAATTGGTGAATAAATACGGTTTAGACAGAAGCAACAGCTGTACCTTTTTTAAATAGTCTCGCACAGGGCCCTGCAAGCTGCGGGCGCTGCATAACCAATCTTCATATAGAGGGGCCCAGGAAATTATTCCCTGTTCATTTTCCTCATAGACATTTCAAAAAGTATTTATTTAAATACTGTTTAAGCCTCGTACAAAGCCAACTCTTGTCGTGACAAATCATGACAACCAACACAATTTTTCGGGCCGAACAAATAATTAGAAAGAAGACGAAAACGGCAGGTTATAACACTTTTGTTGTTGTTTTTCTTCTTTGTAATTATTAGTTTGGTCCAAAATATTGTGTTTGTTGTCATGATTTGTCACAACTCGACTTGGCTTATAAGGTGTATAAAAAAATATGTTTTGAAATGTCTATGGGAAAAATGCATTGGGAATTATTTCCTGGGCCTGGCATCGTCATGAAAGGGGGCGGGACTGCGACGCTCTATAATAGGTCTCACTAATAGATCTACAAGCTCACTACGTGCTTGTAGATCTGCTATTTTTGAAATAATCGTGAAAATGTGGCGCAAATCTTTGAATATATTCAGAGTGAACATTTTTATCTCAAATATTTGCTTTCTGGGGGGGATCCCTGGAACAACATATTTTCAGACGGCCGCCAATTACATGCAATTTTTAGGGTCCTTGACATGAAATAGTTTGAGAACCATGCACTGACAGAAACATGAGGTTTTTCAGAAAACTGTCAGGATTTATAGAAGACATTTGTAGAATCTGGTCTCAGTCCTAAACGGGTAAAGCTCCACTAAATTCCAATTGTTAATCCGGGCCTGGAACCTGAATTACATTGTTATACTAGCACCTTTCGTCATATGCATAATACGGTACGTAAATATGTAAATCTTTTCCCCAAAGAAATAGGCTATACATCAGTGGTTCCCAAACTGTTGTGCGTGCACCCCTTGTGGTGCGCGAGTGCCTTCTAGGGGGTGTGCAACATGAAAAGGCTAATGGTGGTGCTATGGTTTTATTATAAATATATTAACATATTATGCCAACATATGGCAAGTATATGCAGAATATAGTAGCCTATGCTGCATATGCATGTGTGTGTATATATAGGAGATATATAGCTTATGCAATTCATGTTTACATGTGGGGGGTGCGTCAGCTAGGTCAGGAGGTAACAGGGGGAAAAAAAACAAAAAAGTGCAAAGAATGTTTGTTTCCATTATAGGACACAGACTGAAAATGACTTTTACACTTGGCGTTCAACCACTTAAATCCCAGCATTCCTTATCCTGGGGGTAACACATTCACCAAACATTAGCGCCATCTACAAGCTCACAGCTGCAGCATGACCTAATTTGGTCCATAATATTGACCTAATTTGCTCTGCTCAAGGACCCCGGCTGTCCCCACAGCATGAAATCGTTCTATAGCTGACACATGCCATGGCACATTAAACATTTGTTTGTTTATTTGCAGTGAGAGATTTAATGTTCAGTGACATTACAATCAACCAACAGACAGTAAGCAGCATGCAGTCTTTCACGAATGGATCAATATAGGGGAATAAAGGCTGTTTCCAGTTCACTGACATTAGGGGGGGGGGGGGGGGATATATATAGAGAGAGAGGGGGGGGGGGGGGGACAACAACAATAGACTGTAGCTGTATAGGCTACAAATAATGTGTCCATTCTGTATAAAACATGAAGACAGCCTTATATGTATACACGCATACATGCAATATAGAAATTGTATAGACTCACTATGTGCATGGCTATACATCATTTATAATAATATAGAAATGAGCTTTAATTCAATTAAATAAAAATATATCTATAAAGAAGGTGTCTTTATTGCATGGTCACGGAAGAGCGCATGCACGCACGTGCAAACACGTATTATAGCACCTCTAATTAAATGACAGTCAACATGTTTTAAATGTGTATAGTCCGCGGCTACAGACCTATAATATAATGTCAATAAACCATGAATAAACCAGACAATAAGACTTATTGTGGCCTATAAATCTGCTCATAGCTCATTAACTATTTATGCCTTTGTTTATATCTAGGCGGCCTATAGGCCTATACTGTTTGAACTAATCCAATGTTTAGGGAATTTATACAGGCCTGTATACGACAGTGAAAACACAATATATGACATGAATCTACAAATATTTAGATATCTTTTTATGTTGTGTATATATAGTGGCATTTGTTGATGTTTGTTCCATATGATGATGATCCACATGGACAGCCTCCCTCAATTCTGTTGTTATTAATATCAAAGATTAAGCCCCGCATGTTCCAGAGCCTTTAGTGAGTTCTGTACCACCATATCGAACTATCATTCATATGTGATGTGATGAGTAGCCCTAATACACTTTGCAAGGGCTTATAAACTTGAACGAATATACAGGGGGAGCTTAAGGCACGCACTTAAGGCTATACTTGGTTGTTAAATCGGCCATTTCATTAGCCTACAAAATGTAAAACAAAATAAAACAATTGGAAAATGAGTTTTATTCTTCAGCATGTCATTGTAGCCTATAGCCATATATGCCTACTACATCATCGCACATATTAAATTCAACTTCTTGTTTATAGGCTATATGACCACAAAGACAGCCTACTGTCAATTTTAGAAATAAACTCTCATGTTTCTAATCATGTAGGCTATAGCCTCCAAATAGTGTAGCCTATATATAATTTGTTTAACATTTTGTTGGGGTAACTAAGAAATTAATATCGAGGCGCTGCACTCTTCCTGTTACCGACATGGACTGATGATACCAATAATCGGCCGACAATATCCAAATACATATACAAGTAACCAATTATTGAAAATCAACACAATCAATGATATTGACTAGAAAGAAGACAGACTGACCTGAGAGTTGTAGCCATAGGGTTGATTAAGCTTATAATTAAAGTCCATTCATTCACACATACACGGAGTCACGCACACACGCCGAGGTGGAAAGCCTGGTGACACGAGGTTACGCACACACCGACACACGCGCGAGCGCGCGCGCGCGCACACACACACACACACACACACACACACACACACACACACACACACACACACACACACACACACACACACACACACACACACACACACACACACACACACACACACACACACACACACACACACACACACACACACAAACACGCGCGCTCTCCAGTCTCCAGACACCGCGTTCACGGCTTGAATGAAGGCGTACATAGGGTGCATTATTTTGCCTTGACAACGTTTGTGTAGGCCTATAAGGAACCCTATATGGTTCCTTACACAAACGTTGTTATAGCTTCTCCCCTATATATAGTCGACATAACATAATACAGTTGAGCAAGCAAAAATATTGCAATTGTAGAAATATTAGGCCTTTTAAATGTCATTACAATGATAATGATCCCTAACCTGACGCTGCCAGATGAGGGCTGTGAAACAAATTTGTGTAGCAAGCTTCTTGGATCTGGCAGCGTCAGGTTAAATGATCCCCCTATTAAAAAAGAAAAACACAGACACACACACTTCAAGCACAACTCAATACAAAAACTGTTAACTGTGGACCATAAACTTGTTTACAATAGGGTCCACCATGTTCAATTCATCATGACATATAGAGGCACAAAATATACACTTCTATAGCCAAAAACAGGAAAATCATCATAGGTAAAAAGGGGAAAACCCTATATATGGACATGATTGGTTTGCATGAATGAAGTCTATGATGGACCCGACACAATGGTGGTCCTCAGGTTGCTCTTTGATTTCGTCGACTAATACTATGACGAAAAATGTCAGTCGACTACCTTTTTTCACTGACGAAAACTAAATGGAAACTAAATGAAAGCTATGATGACTAAAAACTATATGACTAAATATATTCCGAAGACTATATATGACTAAAGCTAAAATCAAACTTTGCTGTCAAAATCAACACTTCTCTTATAATCAGGATGGTAGGTGGTCCCGCAGCTGGATCAATTGAAAACACCTGGATTAGATTGTTTAATCCAGTGGTTCCCAAAGTGTGGTCCGGGGACCCCTAGGGGTCCTTGAGAGAGTTCATGGGGTCCCCAGCTAAATGATAGTTTGTAACCAAATGAACTCTTGTGGGTCTGTAACTCTGAGAGTGTACACTCTCAGAGTTACAATAACATTGATTTTACAATATAAATTGGGCTCTCAGAGATAGAGATATTCAATGGGGGTCTGTAGTTTATGTTGCATATCACACTGGGGGTCCTTTTAATGCAAATGTTTGAAAATCACTGCTACAGCTGTAATAAATCTTCTCTTATGGGGGTCCTTGGGGATATATTTTCAAATGGGGGGTCCGCAGGCTAATGCGAGTGTCATTGGGGGTCCTTGACATGAAAAAGTTTTGGAACCAACTGGTTTAATCTCAGTACAGCAAGTTAAGTCGAGGCAAAATAAACTACCAGCTGTGTGCGGGAGGGCATAAACAAGTGACAGACCATCATTTATTAATGTTGCTACTAGTGCTGCCCCTCGTCATTAAATATACATGAGCCGTTAAAAACAGAAAAATACATGCTATATGAAAACACTACCACTCTCCTTTTTCATTTCCTCTAGCACCATTTATCACTTAAGAAATAAAAGTTCTGCCACAAGTGATTGTCAACACTGCTGAAGTGCCGTTGAGCAAGGCACCGAACCCCATGCAGTATAAGGCCTCACACCTTCACAACAGATTGTTGTATAGCTGATGCATGAGACTTGTTCACTGATGCAAGCTCGCAATGCATTTCCAATGGAAGTTCCAATTAGGCTTCACTCACACCTTTCGATCTAGCATACAACATTGATGCATGCTAGATGTAAACAAAGTGTAAGTGTCAATGCATTTCCAAAGGAAGTCACTTGTTTTGACACTAGCTTGCTTCAGTAAACAAGTCTCATGCATCAGCTATACAACAATCTGTTGTGACTGTGTGAGTGAAGCCAAAGACTGTGGTTGTACTGGTCAGCTCCCAGGTTTTAATGTGTGTGTTTCTATGTGCAGGGTGTTGCTGAAAATGAGCACTTGTGCTCAGCTACTACCCTGGATATATATACATATATTGACAAAAAAGGGAGAATTTAAATTGGCTATTTCTGTCCTACACAAAGATTAAATTCCCATTGACAATGAATGGTAGAATTTACGTCATAATGTGTCTGAGCAAATCGACATGTTACGTCATGATGACGTATGCAATGATATAAGAGCACCCCTCACTTCGCACGGGTGTGATTTTTCTATTAATCATGTTGTTGACCTCAGAGAGCAGCTTCAGGAAGCACAGCTGGTTTGTGGGCTGCCTATTTCGATACTGCCAATGGAGATTGGTCACCTACAGTATGGCAAGATTTTTAAAAGAATGGAAAAGAGTAATATGTATGGGTGTGACAACTGCATGAGAATTCTCTTTTGTTTCCTTTTTGTACGTCTTTGTAGTTTGTAATGTAATGTTTATAATTTTGTGAAAAACCAATAAAAGAAATATCGAAAGAGAGAACAGGTCAGCTCCATACAGTATACGCATGGAGATCTAAGTGTCTTGAGTGTACAGGGTTTGATGAGGGCCTGCAGGTAAAGGGGCGGGCTTTAACTTTCGGGTCAGATGTAGAGTTGCTGGCCAATATTGATGGCATATCAGGGATCTCCATCCCTGATGATGTCACGTAATGTCACGATGACCTGGGGGCTTGCCTGGTGTGACACATTGAAATGCAAGATTCCATAGTAAATGCGACCTGCGGTATATATATAATCCAGAGCGATTTAAGAACAACACATAAATACATCGAATTGTAATAGTCATCAAGAATCATAAGCAAACTAGTATAGGAAAGTGCGTGAAAGATTTCACGTAAATTGCACGTTGCGTTCATGATTGAGGCATTTTGTTCAAAACGGGCCAATCCTGCAAACTTTGAAAGCCAAAGTTAGCCAATTAGGATGGAATAGGAAATATCGGACAGATCCGTCTTGAGCACATGACATAGAGATACTGTGTAACGATTTGCGGGATTTTTGGACAGAATCTGGAGGAGTAATTTCAAGAAATGCGTTGCTACAAAAGTCGGCACCCTTGTGGCGCTATAAAAGGCAGAGGGGAAAAATGCGTTAGCATCCAAGGAGTGTGTGTGCAAAATGTGGCATCGACCGGGTTAACGGTGCCGGAGATTAGCTGTACACAGACGGATGCACGCACACACGCACACACACACACACACACGGACCGACGGACGGACAGAGTGCAAAACATATTCTCCCCGCATGCCTTCGGCTGGTGGAGACAACTAAGAACCGAATAATAATTAATCCATAATTGTTCCTCATATATTACAATTGTACAATATTTTACAATATAATAATAAAATAATCATCGTACATCATCAATAAATCATCATCAAGAATGGTGGCCCCTTATTGGCCAATAAGCTCAGACAAACATGACGTAAATTCTCCATTCTTTGTCAATGGCATTTAATGTTTGTGTTCAGACAGAATCTACACTAATGCTGTTTATGGGAGGGGCTAGCGCCCCTCAAAAAAATCACACTTGTGTGAAGTGAGCGGTGCCTTTCATCACAATGATGACATCTGATGTCAACAACATTACGTCACGGACATTACCGGTGCTCAAACGGACAGACAAACATACACACACAAAGCTGTGCGTTGGAGCGGCCACACCGCTCACCAAATGAAGTGAAGAAAACAGCCGTTCAGAAAGAATCCAAAAGAGCCGGCGGGTTCGACCTACCGGCCGGCCAGCGGAATATATTAAGGCCATTTTTGTATACCCACCAGAACCAATAACCAAAATTTCATCATACTTTAAGTAGCATGTGACATGTCAAACTAGGGCGTTTTCATGATTCTGAATCCATTTATAATTCATAATTATCCCTGGTCAGCATGCCATGCAGTGCATGTTGATGCAGTGTGTGTGTGCGTGAACATTATGAATGCATGTGTTTTTTTTTTTTTTATGTTTTTTTGTGGCTTTCACCTTTATTTTATTTTATTTTTCTATGGAGGGACAGACAGGAAATGGGGAGAGAGATGGGGGAGTGACATGCAGCAAAGGCCGTCGGGATCGGGAGTCGAACCCACGGCATACTGCCAGACTGGATTACCAGCCAAGGTGCCTGGACCGCTGAGCCACAGCCCAGGCTCTAGCTGTGTTTTGCACGAAAAACACTCCTTGGCCTAAATTCGGGCCATATCCACTTCGCCCAAATGTGCTGACCTCATCACATTTGTGATGCCGGCTGTCGCCATTTTTAGGCCAAGGAGTGTTTTTCGTGCAAATCTAATGCTTGTAATGGACTCAGAATCATGTAAACCCCCTAGTTTGACTCGTCACATGCTACTTAAAGAATGACATTTTGCCTTATATTTGTCGTCTATGGTGGTATACAAAAATGGCAATAACTTTTTTTGCAATGTTTCCGGCAGAGCAGACCTCTCATTCTGTGGACCTTAATGACCAAGTGAATAGAAAAAAAAGTACGTCAAGACACCACAGGTTAATCCTTAACCGTTACACTGCATCAGCAGGCCGGTAGCTATGTTTCTCTGCTTGTACTGCATGGCCTCAAACGGCTCCTCTTAATAGTCTTACAGGGTCCTTCCACTCCTGTAATGTTCTCGGATGTGGTTGTGTTGCCAAATAATGACATGTCCAAAGAACGGATTCAAGTGGACTGCAGGAGGAGGGTTGACGAAACTGTGTGTGCGTGTGTGTGTGTGCATGTTTAATTGTAGTGTTCCATTCTTTACAACAGCTCATTGACAGAGATCTTTGTACATCATCCGTGCCATATGTGCTCAAAACTACAAACATCTTTGTCCCGAGACCTGGTGCCGCTGGTTTTAATTAAAGACCAGACCATTATGGTGGTGTGCAACAGTGCAACTTATTCATTCAATGCTCCACCGATGGACATGACCTTCCCCAAGACACGTGCTGTGCGTGCAGCTATAGACCCTATATAAATTCAATAAGCCCCGAAACATTGATGCTTTTAGACGCACACGCCCACCAATCAAGTTTTCTTTGCTCCCAATCCGATCATTTGATATTGAGTATCTGCCTATACCGATCTTTACCGATCCGATATTTATAATTTTATAGAACATTATGCCACAATAGTACAATATCCAAAATCACACACAGACAATACATAGGCCTACCCAGTTCAAATATCATATGAATATAATATTGACACTATAGGGATGTCCGGATCAGTGTTGTTTTTGGCAGAACATTTCGATTTTAGTTTCGTTTTAGTCATAGTCTCTTCAATAGTTTTCATTTAGTCACCTGGAACGTTTTAGTCGACTAAATATCATACGATTTTAGTAGACTAAAAATACAGTTGATTTAGTCGACTACAATTTATTTTGGTGGGCATTGATGCCGTCGTACTGTCTGTACTGTTTTTACACTTGCTGAAAATAGCCGATCTACAAGCTCACAACGCGTCGCAGCGTGACGCGCGGCGTTGTGAGCTTGTAGATCTATTTTCAGCATGCAACCAAGTGTGAAATAACTCATACTGGATCACTTGTCCACTAGCCCCTTCCTAACATTTTAGTCTAGTTTTTATTTGCTGACGAAATTGTCAGTGTATTTAGTTATAATTTTAGTCATCATGGCTTAGTTTTTATGTAGTTTATGTCAGCGAAAAAAGGTAGTCGAGGAACATTTTTCGTCAGTGTTAGTCGACGAAAACAACACTGGTACGGATCACGTTATTTTTGCTCTGGATCCGGTTCCGATCATTTGAAAATCATGTGATTGGGGCCCGATTCCTGACCAGATCGGGACAACCCTAGATATAAACAGACTAAAGTTTGTGAAAAGAAATGACACCAACACTGGGCAGAAACCTTGCATCTCTACGTTTCATCTTTGCTTCATAACTGTGGTTTTCTGAATTGTTTTCAAGAGAAATCCCAACCCTGATTATGATGATGGCACATTTCACACAAAGACATTTTTACAACGTTAATGTTTACAATCATTTTGTATTTTAATTGCATGTTTAAAAAACAAAACAAAAAACAGCAGAGGAATGTGGTATGAGAGGACATAACAGATCATAAAGACATTCTTTCATTTGGCAAAGTTCACTTGGAACTCCAGATATGAATCAATATAGAGCGTCGCAGTCGACAATAGAACCAGAAGTGAATTTCTCATTCAAACTTTCCTCAAAAAGTATTTATTTAAAGACGATTACGCCACAGACAAAACCAACTGGAGTATTGACACACCATGACAACAAACACAATGTTTTTCGCTGATTTGTAAGAAGAAAAACAAAACAAAAAGGGTTGTATCCTGCCATGTTTTTCTTCTCACTCGCTTTGTCCGCGACGTAAACGTCTTTATATAAATACTTTTTGAAAAGTCTATGAGGAAAATGAACGAGGGAATTCACTTCTGGTCCTCGGGAGGGGGCGGGACTGCGAAGCTCTATACATGTCAACTCAACTAGTACACGTGCAGTGGTTGGTCTCCCTACTACATAGTCCAGGGGATCTCAACGTTCTTGGCCGGGGACCCCCGGGAAATGCTTTGGCCGTGTGTCGTGTCTCGCGACCCCCGCCCCCCACCCCCAATACGAATTGACCGCTACAATAACCTAATTGGGGGTTCTAATAATAGAACCCCCAAATTGACACTAATCAGCCCGCGACCCCCATTTGAGAAGATATGCCAGGGACGCTCATGAGAGAAGATTTTTACGGCTCTAAGCAGTGATTCTCAACCCGTTTGATTTCAAGGACCCACAGTTTGACATGCATATTAGTCTACGGACCCGCCACTGAATGGCATTTCTATCTCTGGGACCCCCCAATTTTCATTGTAAAATTTTACTCTGAGGTGTACAAATGGAACCAAATGGACCCGGGTACAAGACCCATAAGGGTCCATTTGGTTCCAAAGTATAATTTAGCTGGGAACTTCTGGAACCTCCTGGAAATTCCCTAAAGGACCCCTGGGCCGGGGGGACGACCCCCCCCCCCCCCCCCCCTCCCACCCATAAGCCCTTGTCAAAAACACCCACCCGTTGCAGCGCTTGAGGCCAGACCGGGATAAGCAGAAGACAGTCAAGACACACGATGATGACGTGAATTCACTCGACCCGATCGGGATGGTATTTTACCTGGCTGTACTCTCCGTACTTCAGTCATATATATTATTTTTAGTCATATATAATTTTTTTAACATCCTAGTGGCGTGTTGATCCGTCAACAACACACAACCCGGGGGGGGGGGGGGGGGGGAGCGTCCTGCAGTGCCTTGCTCAAAGGCTCGGTGACATCACGGTGACATCACGGTGTCCAGTTTGGGGTCAGATGTCAGTTCTTCCATCGGATCTGCTGCAGGACAATGTGACAAGAAGACATCAGCGCTGGCCAGTAGTGCATTTACTCCAGTACCATTTTGAGGTATTTGTACTTTACTTGACTATTTCCAATTTGACCACTGTTAATATTTAGCTAAATAGTTAACCCATTCTGACCTGAGATCAGATTCTAAAAGTGTCTTCGATTTTTCAAAAAATAGCAGACCTACAAGCTCATAGCGTGCCACCGAGTGGCGTGCTATGAGCTTGTAGATCAAAGCACGACATGATGCTAACACCAAAATGGGTTCCCGTTCAGAATGGGTTGAGTGACTATGGCAGCGCATTGTAAAGACAATGCTGTGGTCACTACCGAAACAGTGCAGTCACTACCGAAACAGTGCAGTCACTACCCAAACACTGGTAGTTTTGTCTAAAATCAAAGACAGTGAGTTATCAACCAATATGTTAAGATCATGATTGGCTAGGTGTATGTGTAATGTCAACTACAAATAATGCTGAAATCAATATAATCAACTTTATACATTTTACAAAGAATATTGTGTTTAGATTTTGATTACACTCAATAATTCAACATATTTTTTTTAATCAAAACATATCAATTTAAATGTATTAATTGTGGAACCACCTACATACATTCTTAAAATGGTCAGGAAAAAGGAAAAAAAAGGAAGGTAAAAGTCTATGTTTCGGTAGTGACAAATTTTGGGAGAGGAAAGATATTCCAATAAATTATTAAAATACAATAATAATATAATAATTGAGTGTGCCTTTACTAAATATGTGTCCCTTAGATCTGGTGCAACATGAATATGGTAAATGTTTTTCCAAAATAGCATACAAATTTCACACAATAGACGTTGCCATAAATTATAATCCAATTCATAATAATACGTTTGGGAAACTCAAATCCTGACTGTGTATACACCTTAGAACTGTTTATTGGCATACAAACTCTCACAACTGGCCAATAAAAATAAGCTTCTGTTCAGAATGAATTGTCTCCCGCCTTTCCACAAAATAATAGCAAACGCTCGATAGTGGGCTCGATATCCCTATATATTAGGGCTTTCACTTCTAGTGATTTTTACTAGTTGACTAGTTGCCTAGTTTCCTAGTCGACTAGTTGTTTAACTACCGGTACCTATTATGTAAAATAATAATAATTAAAAACATATTTTATATAATAGTATTATTATTATTAATAATAATATTTGTACATAATCTAGCATTCTAGCTCATCTTCAGGCCAAAAAATCCCCAATTATATATATATATATATATATATATATAGATTTGAGTTAAAAACGTTCTGCTCTGAAAGAATATATATTCAAAGATTCACGCCACATTTTCACGATTTCTTCAAAAATAGCAGACCTACAAGCTCGTAGAGCGGCACTCTATTTTTCAATAGCTAAAGTGTAACACAGGGCTGCCATATTTCAGAAAATGTCAAGAGTGAGACTCTAGTGTCCTAATGCGCCGAAGAAAATTGGCCTTTTTAACGTTGATATTTAACCTTAACACTGATGTCTTCACCTCCATGCCAGCTGCTCTCCCTGCACTGACAGCCTCCTCATGCTTAAAGTAGAAATTAAAAAGATATCTATCTATCTATCTATCTATCTATCTATGTATGCTCAGACCCAGCCAGCCAGCAAGCCACACACATATTGCTCAGACCCAGCCAGCCAGCCAGCCACACACATAGTGCTCAGACCCAGCCAGCCAGCCAGCCACACACATAGTGCTCAGACCCAGCCAGCCAGCAAGCCACACACATAGTGCTCAGACCCAGCCAGCCACACACATAGCTCCGTAAGGGAGTGGTCAGTGGTTGCACCACTCAAAACATCTTCAAAAAACTGAAGAGGCTACTGGAGATTGGAGAACCTGATTTGATGATCTGATGCAGCCGGACAATGTCACTATGACAGAAAGAGAAGATGGGTCTGGCCACATTCATTCACCCCATAATCTCAGTGGAAATTGGGGAATATGTTGTGAAATAAAAAGTCAGAAAACTGGAATGTGGGAAAATGCCTTATTTTTACATTTTCTTAGTTCAAACACATCTGTGGGCTCTCTCTCTCTCTCTGAACAGAAACAAGTCGCGATGCGACTCACTACACACACACACACACACACACACACACACACACACACACACACACACACACACACACGACTTTGTCCCTATAATGTGCACCGTTCCACTTCCTCATATCACGCAAGAGACGCCACACACCAGTATAGAAGAGAGATAGTCACAGGTCACTTTGACACTTACTCACTTGTTGTAACTTGTGGGGGCTATATTGTCTTCCATGAAAAATATTTCGAAGCGATGTTAAACTCCGCATGGCTCATTTCCATGCGTCACACAGTCAGGGACCCTGCTGAGGATTTGGTCCACTGTTTACCCTCCTACTGCATATATCAGCGCTGCATGCAGATCGGCTATTTTACCGTTTGTGAGGACGCACACATGAGCGCGCGTTATTACGCGGCGGAGCCGCGGAGAAAATTGTTATTTATAATGCGTGTGTAATGGCATATGTGGCGTGGTGCGTGGTAAAGGGTTAAATTGCGTGACTGTCACACTCAAAGGGTGAGACATGGCAGCCCTGTGTAACATGTGTGTGTGTGTTATTATTGATCATAGTATGAATCCTATCAGTCTCACAGGGTTAGAGATTTCACACAATAGACGTTGCCATAAATTATAATCCAATTCATAATAATACGTTTGGGAAACTCAAATCCTGACTGTGTATACACCTTAGAACTGTTTATTGGCATACAAACTCTCACAACTGGCCAATAAAAATAAGCTTCTGTTCAGAATGAATTGTCTCCCGCCTTTCCACAAAATAATAGCAAACGCTCGATAGTGGGCTCGATATCCCTATATATTAGGGCTTTCACTTCTAGTGATTTTTACTAGTCGACTAGTTGCCTAGTTTCCTAGTCGACTAGTTGTTTAACTACCGGTACCTATTATGTAAAATAATAATAATTAAAAACATATTTTATATAATAGTATTATTATTATTAATAATAATATTTGTACATAATCTAGCATTCTAGCTCATCTTCAGGCCAAAAAATCCCCAATTATATATATATATATATATATATATATAGATTTGAGTTAAAAACGTTCTGCTCTGAAAGAATATATATTCAAAGATTCACGCCACATTTTCACGATTTCTTCAAAAATAGCAGACCTACAAGCTCGTAGAGCGGCACTCTATTTTTCAATAGCTAAAGTGTAACACAGGGCTGCCATATTTCAGAAAATGTCAAGAGTGAGACTCTAGTGTCCTAATGCGCCGAAGAAAATTGGCCTTTTTAACGTTGATATTTAACCTTAACACTGATGTCTTCACCTCCATGCCAGCTGCTCTCCCTGCACTGACAGCCTCCTCATGCTTAAAGTAGAAATTAAAAAGATATCTATCTATCTATCTATCTATCTATCTATGTATGCTCAGACCCAGCCAGCCAGCAAGCCACACACATATTGCTCAGACCCAGCCAGCCAGCCAGCCACACACATAGTGCTCAGACCCAGCCAGCCAGCCAGCCACACACATAGTGCTCAGACCCAGCCAGCCAGCAAGCCACACACATAGTGCTCAGACCCAGCCAGCCACACACATAGCTCCGTAAGGGAGTGGTCAGTGGTTGCACCACTCAAAACATCTTCAAAAAACTGAAGAGGCTACTGGAGATTGGAGAACCTGATTTGATGATCTGATGCAGCCGGACAATGTCACTATGACAGAAAGAGAAGATGGGTCTGGCCACATTCATTCACCCCATAATCTCAGTGGAAATTGGGGAATATGTTGTGAAATAAAAAGTCAGAAAACTGGAATGTGGGAAAATGCCTTATTTTTACATTTTCTTAGTTCAAACACATCTGTGGGCTCTCTCTCTCTCTCTGAACAGAAACAAGTCGCGATGCGACTCACTACACACACACACACACACACACACACACACACACACACACACACGACTTTGTCCCTATAATGTGCACCGTTCCACTTCCTCATATCACGCAAGAGACGCCACACACCAGTATAGAAGAGAGATAGTCACAGGTCACTTTGACACTTACTCACTTGTTGTAACTTGTGGGGGCTATATTGTCTTCCATGAAAAATATTTCGAAGCGATGTTAAACTCCGCATGGCTCATTTCCATGCGTCACACAGTCAGGGACCCTGCTGAGGATTTGGTCCACTGTTTACCCTCCTACTGCATATATCAGCGCTGCATGCAGATCGGCTATTTTACCGTTTGTGAGGACGCACACATGAGCGCGCGTTATTACGCGGCGGAGCCGCGGAGAAAATTGTTATTTATAATGCGTGTGTAATGGCATATGTGGCGTGGTGCGTGGTAAAGGGTTAAATTGCGTGACTGTCACACTCAAAGGGTGAGACATGGCAGCCCTGTGTAACATGTGTGTGTGTGTTATTATTGATCATAGTATGAATCCTATCAGTCTCACAGGGTTAGAGATTTCACACAATAGACGTTGCCATAAATTATAATCCAATTCATAATAATACGTTTGGGAAACTCAAATCCTGACTGTGTATACACCTTAGAACTGTTTATTGGCATACAAACTCTCACAACTGGCCAATAAAAATAAGCTTCTGTTCAGAATGAATTGTCTCCCGCCTTTCCACAAAATAATAGCAAACGCTCGATAGTGGGCTCGATATCCCTATATATTAGGGCTTTCACTTCTAGTGATTTTTACTAGTCGACTAGTTGCCTAGTTTCCTAGTCGACTAGTTGTTTAACTACCGGTACCTATTATGTAAAATAATAATAATTAAAAACATATTTTATATAATAGTATTATTATTATTAATAATAATATTTGTACATAATCTAGCATTCTAGCTCATCTTCAGGCCAAAAAATCCCCAATTATATATATATATATATATATATATATAGATTTGAGTTAAAAACGTTCTGCTCTGAAAGAATATATATTCAAAGATTCACGCCACATTTTCACGATTTCTTCAAAAATAGCAGACCTACAAGCTCGTAGAGCGGCACTCTATTTTTCAATAGCTAAAGTGTAACACAGGGCTGCCATATTTCAGAAAATGTCAAGAGTGAGACTCTAGTGTCCTAATGCGCCGAAGAAAATTGGCCTTTTTAACGTTGATATTTAACCTTAACACTGATGTCTTCACCTCCATGCCAGCTGCTCTCCCTGCACTGACAGCCTCCTCATGCTTAAAGTAGAAATTAAAAAGATATCTATCTATCTATCTATCTATCTATCTATGTATGCTCAGACCCAGCCAGCCAGCAAGCCACACACATATTGCTCAGACCCAGCCAGCCAGCCAGCCACACACATAGTGCTCAGACCCAGCCAGCCAGCCAGCCACACACATAGTGCTCAGACCCAGCCAGCCAGCAAGCCACACACATAGTGCTCAGACCCAGCCAGCCACACACATAGCTCCGTAAGGGAGTGGTCAGTGGTTGCACCACTCAAAACATCTTCAAAAAACTGAAGAGGCTACTGGAGATTGGAGAACCTGATTTGATGATCTGATGCAGCCGGACAATGTCACTATGACAGAAAGAGAAGATGGGTCTGGCCACATTCATTCACCCCATAATCTCAGTGGAAATTGGGGAATATGTTGTGAAATAAAAAGTCAGAAAACTGGAATGTGGGAAAATGCCTTATTTTTACATTTTCTTAGTTCAAACACATCTGTGGGCTCTCTCTCTCTCTCTGAACAGAAACAAGTCGCGATGCGACTCACTACACACACACACACACACACACACACACACACACACACACACACACACACACACGACTTTGTCCCTATAATGTGCACCGTTCCACTTCCTCATATCACGCAAGAGACGCCACACACCAGTATAGAAGAGAGATAGTCACAGGTCACTTTGACACTTACTCACTTGTTGTAACTTGTGGGGGCTATATTGTCTTCCATGAAAAATATTTCGAAGCGATGTTAAACTCCGCATGGCTCATTTCCATGCGTCACACAGTCAGGGACCCTGCTGAGGATTTGGTCCACTGTTTACCCTCCTACTGCATATATCAGCGCTGCATGCAGATCGGCTATTTTACCGTTTGTGAGGACGCACACATGAGCGCGCGTTATTACGCGGCGGAGCCGCGGAGAAAATTGTTATTTATAATGCGTGTGTAATGGCATATGTGGCGTGGTGCGTGGTAAAGGGTTAAATTGCGTGACTGTCACACTCAAAGGGTGAGACATGGCAGCCCTGTGTAACATGTGTGTGTGTGTTATTATTGATCATAGTATGAATCCTATCAGTCTCACAGGGTTAGAGATCAGCTCCTCTATCTTGCGGTCCTCCATAGACCCTCGCTCCACCTTGCAGCGGTATCCTAGCAACAGCTGGCGGTCCTTCAGGTCCCTGTAGGTCTGAGCACACCACACGCACGCACACACGTCAAGCAATCATTAATCAATATATCAAATAATCAATCAGATTAAACACAGGCAGGCACATAAGAGACAGACAGACAGGCAGGAATATTGACAGGCAGACAGACACAGTATAGACAGACAGGTCTTACATTAATGATGATGTCATGACATTTGTATTTCAGTGCCAGATTGATCCTCAGCTCCGGCTCGTCAACCAGGGCAACATAGTCCTGTAGGACCTGACACACACACACACACACACACACACACACACACACACACACACACACACACACACACACACACACACACACACACACACACACACACACACACACACACACACACACACACACACACACACACACACACACACACACACACCATCATCATCATCATCATGTTTTGATGCTGAAGACCCAAATGCCGCATCATGCTTGGTCTTCAACCAGCCAAAACGTTCACATGCTACTTGCCTCATCCAGGCACTTTCCCTTTACTGTATTCTGTTTCATTATTACGATTTTATAATGTGCTAAATAAAATACAATAAAATCATAGGAAACAAGACCAAATAATCAACTATACACTTAACAAGCCAAAACAGAAGCCCAAAGTCGCTTATAATAAACAGACATGGCAACACTGGCATGATGATCGTCGACTACCGTTTTACACTGAGGAAAACTGAATAAAAACTAAATATAAATTATGACTATGACCATGATGACTGAAACTAAATATACTGACAATTTCGTTGACAAATAAAAACAAGACTAAAATGTTAGGAAGGGACTAGTGGACAAGAGATCCAGTATAAATAATTGTACACTTGGTACACAAGCTCACAACGCGCTGTGACTTGTAGATCGGCTATTTTCAGCAAGTGTAAACACAGTCATTACGACGGAATCAAGGCATCAATAATACAATAATAATAATACAATTATTTTTTGTCCCACGATTTTGTAACCCATTTTTCACCCCTGTGTCAATCATC
The DNA here is from genome assembly GCF_964188405.1 of Protomyctophum parallelum. Classification (NCBI taxonomy): domain Eukaryota; kingdom Metazoa; phylum Chordata; class Actinopteri; order Myctophiformes; family Myctophidae; genus Protomyctophum; species Protomyctophum parallelum. The sequence goes on along the minus strand of NC_139717.1, from coordinate 22,848,300 downwards.
CTGTGATGTGATCCTGGGCTCTACACACCCTCCGCCAACCTAGGGAGAGCAACGGACTTGAACTCATGCTTCCTTCATGCTTGAGTGTCCAAGTTGCTCCTTTACACCTGACAGGGGGGAGTTTCCCTGGTTGGACGTAGCGCGTGGAAGGAGCACGTTATTCCAACCAGTTCCTTTCCCCTCCATCAGGTGTCCCGGCTGGCCAGGGGGAGGCAGTTTAGAGACCAGGATTACTGCATGTTTTTGTGAGGGTACCTACCCTAGGGGACACGGGGAGAACATGCAAACTCCACACAGAAAGGCCCTTTCGCCAACCCCGCCTCGAGTATGGGCACTTGATGACGCGGAGGAGGAAACACGCTGCCAGCACCCACAGCGCCCCAAGCGGGAATCGAACCCAGGACCTTCTAATAATACATTTTTGTCGACTAAAACAACTGTAGATTTAGTCGACAAAAATCTTATGATATTTAGTCGACTAAACTAAACAAAATACATACATACATACATGGATGCACCTGGGACGTATCCTCAGTGATGTATCCCAAGGTCATCGGGGTTTCGAGTCTCCCAACATCATACCCCTCACTCAGGTGACCCAGCCGGGGTGATCAATTCCCGACTTACGTCCCAGTAGCTACCCTCGATCAGTCCCATTAGGGAAAAACCAGGGCCACACAATCCGTTCCTCCTGAACTACTCTGCCGGGACTGGGAGGTACCATTCTGGCACATGGAAGGACTAGGCTCTGTGGGTTGACTCCTGTCCGGGCCCCTCCTACGTCTCACCAGGTCCACTCCTGCTCTCACCAGGTCAGGCCCTGTGTGTTGCACCAGACTCCCAGCACCAGGCACTTTATTCAGGAATGGTGGATTCTCGAGCCGCTACGGTTCCGCAGGCTCCACCTTGCCCTTGGTGGTGCCGCAGGCTCCGCTTGAGGCTTGAATGGCCCTCCTAAAGGCCTCACCGTGGGTTTGTTGGGCTTCTTCCTCACGGAAGACACCTAGTCTAAACCTAGACTAACACTAAAACATTCCGGGTGACTAAAATGTGACTAAAACTAAATGAAAACCATTCAAGAGACTATGACTAAAACCAAAATCAAAAGTTACTGTCAAAAACAATTTACAATTTACAATTTAGGCATTTAGCAGACGCTCTTAATCCAGAGCGACTTACATTTAAGCAAGAACAAAAGCATTTATCATGAAACATGCGTAAGCTAAGAAAGTAACAGTGGAATATCTATATAATGAAACTATACATACACTATACATATAAACTATACATATTTACTACTATGCTATACATATGTACTATGGCGTGCTATGACTATATACAATACAATTATAGTGCTGTCTAGATAACATGCTATAAGTCTGACAACACTGCTCCCTCCATTGGTTCCCTGGTCGCTACTCGCACAGAGTACACGGAGAGTACGAACACTCTGATGCTGGCCTGTGTGTGTGTGTGTGTGCAACAGTGGTTTCCAAACCTTTTCACGTCAAGGTCCCCCAAATTGACACTAATTAGGCCGTGGACCCCCATTTGAAAAAGATATGCCCATAAGAGAAGAATTCCACGGCTCTGGCAGTGATTCATCAACCATTTTCATTTCAAGGGCCACCCGGTTTGACATGCATTAGGCCAGGGGTTCTCAACGTTTTTAGATGAATACTGAAACCATGCAGATATAATCATTAAGGAAAGTTTATGCATGCACCACATACTATGTAAAACGCTTATTTTTCACTTTCCAGCCATTCAGTTGCAGTTTTTTTTTTTTTTTTTTATAAGTTGGGGGACCCCCCATGGGTTGAGAACCCCTGCATTAGGTTACCGGACCCCCATTGAATGGCCTTTCTATCTCTAGGACCCCCAATTTATATTGTAAAATCTGAGTTAAAGGTATATTCAGTGATTTCACTTAATTCAAATATCACTTGTTTTGCTGTGATAATCCTCCCTACTATAGCGTGTGCTGACCATATAAGGAGTTCCTCCCTGTCCCCAGTTCACCCCTGGGGTCAAAAAACCGTAGGTTTCGTTTTTGGTGGCACAGCCTTCATCCAATCAGGATAGTGGCACAGCCTTCCGCCAATCATGATCGTGCGGGGGCGGGCCTTGGTGTGCGTGCTGCTTGTCCCCCCCCCCACTGTAGTGCGTGCATGTGCACATCTTGTTATACGGGCGGACCGGGGTTTTATCCAAATCACCCAAATCACTGAATGTTCCTTTAATTTAACCCTGAGAGTGTACACATGGAACCAAAATGTTCCATTTGGTTCACTCTCAGAGTTACTGACCCACAAGGGTCCATTTGGTTCCAAACTATCGTTTAGCTGCATGGGGGCCCCCTGGAACTCCCTCAAGGACCGCTGGGGGTCCCCCGGACCACACTATGGTAACCACTGGTGTACAGTAGCATCACACGAGCGTGTGTGTGTGTGTGTGTGTCAAGTGATGTTTTTGGCAGCACATTTCTATTTTAGTTCAGTCATAGACTTTGGAATGAAACTTGTTTTAGTCACATTTTAGTCACCTGGAATGTGTTAGTGTTAGTCGACTAAAATGTCATAAGATTTTAGTCGACTAAATCTACAGTTGATTTAGTCGACTACAATGTATTTTGGTGGGGCCTTGACGACGTCGTAATGACAATTTCTACACTTGCTGAAAATAGCCGATCTCACGTCGCAGCGCGACACGTTGTAAGCTTGTAGATCTGATGTTGTCAGCATGCAACCAAGTGTAAAATTAATCTCTTGTCCACTAGGCCCTTCCTGACATTTTAGTCTAGTTTCTATCTGTTGACGAAATTGTCAATACATTTAGTCTTAGTTTTAATGTAGTTTCCATTTAGTTTTCGTCAGTGGAAAAAGGTAGTCGACGAACATTGGCAGGCCTACAAAATTGGGGGAAAAAACACCACTCTGTTGAAGCCAACATATTGACAGACATGCATGTGTGTGTGTGTGTGTACCATCACAGGAGCGTTGTTCTTGGACAGTATGTCCACCACTCTGTTGAAGCCAACAGGAGAGGTGTGTGTGTGTGTGTGTGTGTGTGTGTGTGTGTGTGTGTGTACCATCACAGGAGCGTTGTTCTTGGACAGTTTGTCCACCACTCTGTTGAAGCCAACAGGAGAGGTGTGTGTGTGTGTGTGTGTGTGTGTGTGTGTACCATCACAGGAGCGTTGTTCTTGGACAGTTTGTCCACCACTCTGTTGAAGCCAACAGGAGAGGTGTGTGTGTGTGTGTGTGTGTGTGTACCATCACAGGAGCGTTGTTCTTGGACAGTATGTCCACCACTCTGTTGAAGCCAACAGGAGAGGTGTGTGTGTGTGTGTGTACCATCACAGGAGCGTTGTTCTTGGACAGTTTGTCCACCACTCTGTTGAAGCCAACAGGAGAGGTGTGTGTGTGTGTGTGTGTGTGTGTGTACCATCACAGGAGCGTTGTTCTTGGACAGTATGTCCACCACTCTGTTGAAGCCAACAGGAGAGGTGTGTGTGTGTGTGTGTACCATCACAGGAGCGTTGTTCTTGGACAGTATGTCCACCACTCTGTTGAAGCCAACAGGAGAGGTGTGTGTGTGTGTGTGTGTGTGTGTGTGTGTGTGTACCATCACAGGAGCGTTGTTCTTGGACAGTATGTCCACCACTCTGTTGAAGCCAACAGGAGAGCGCTTCTTGCTGACCCCCAGCCAGTTCCTGCTGGCGAACAGAGCGTCCACATCCAGCCACGCCTTCTGCTTGGCCCTCGCCGCCAGCGCTGTCACCAGGTGCTGCTTGTCACTGAGCTGCAAAGGTTACAATCATTTTAGAGTTTTATTATATATATATTATTTATTTTGTATTGTTTTTAAATTAAGTTAGTTTTAACAAGCTAATTCGTTTTTTATAGCGGGTTTGCTATTTTTATTTATTTTTTGGTGATTGACAACGCTTACCTTTAGTTTCGTTTTTTATTAGGTTTAGGTTATATTCATACTTTTGGTTATTGTCTGGTACGGAATTCACAAAGGTCAGAGTAAGTAGGCCTATTCAAAACTCAACAAAATATACTATTTAAAAAGATATACAATATATATTCAATTACTGTCAGTAGTGATCAAAACTAAAAAGCATTTTGTCCATGAATTCAGTTTGTTTTATTTGGTTTTGTTTCAGTTAGTTAGCGTAATGTTTTTTTAATAGTTTTTGTTTTTTTTAGTTAACAAAAATGTTTTTTTCTTTTCTTTTTTTGGTCTCAATTTTAGTTTTCGTAACTATACAACCCCTTGCACGTTCCCAAGGCAACCTTGAGAGAGAGAACGTTAATTTCCAGGAGTACTGGAGACAGTTTGAGAACCACCAAAAAAAGTTAACGTGCGTTTCTCACCCTGAATGTTTTCCGGATGTTGGCCGGACTACTGTATGTTCCCTGGACAGACAGACAGACAGAATATCGTTCAATATGCCATCAAACACCAATCGATACATTTCGTTGAGCTATACTGCATCTGAATGCAGAAATATGTAAAAACATGAATACACCACCTTTGTTAAATGGATTAGAGTACCGGTATATTTAAATCATATTTCATAAGTCCATCAAAATGTAAGAAAGGCTATTAAAAGGCGTGTTGTCACTGGTGTGGGAGGAAAAGCTTGACTTGATTGAAGTTGTTGCTACTACTACTTGCGCGTACTACTACTAAGCGCAACAAATGATATCAAGCCAAAGCTTAACCCATTCCCCTTTTGGTGTTTTTAAGTATTATGTTATACTTTAGCTGTTGAAAAGTAGCAGATCTACAAGCTCATAGTAGCGAGTGTTGCGCTACGCGCTTGTAGTTCTGCTATTTTTGAAATATCGTGAAAATGTGGCGCAAATAACTCAAATATTTGAGTCCCTGGAACTACATATTTTCAGATGGAGGTCGGCGGCCAATATTTTTGGGAGTCCTTGACATGAAAATGTTTGAGAACCACTGACAAGACATAGAAAGTTTAGAAACATATAGGTTTTTCAGAAGAATGTCAGGATTTAGAAGACTTTTAAATGTCGACGTCAGGCCTAAATGTGCGAGTAGTCCAGACTCATAGTGGTAGAAACCAGCGTTGTTTTTAGTTGCTCACGTCAGACTCTCCATAGTGGTAGAAACAGGAGTAGTAGAAGGTGGTGACAATGGGCATGTGGAGGATGGACGCCTTGCGGGGAAACTTCTTGAAGACGTCCGGGTGACCCTTGACCTCTGCCTGCTTATCGTTCGCCTGGCGGAAACAGAACGCACGCATTAGGACCCACCCACCGACCGACCCACCCACCCACCCACCGACACGCATTAGGACCCACCCACCCACCCACCCACCCACCGACAGACACAGAGACAGACACAGAGACAGACAAGATACACAGACAGACAAGTTACACAGAGAAAGACAGACAGACACAGAGACAGACACAGAGACAGAAAGACACAGAGACAGAGACAGACACAGAGACAGACAAGATACACAGACAGACAAGTAAAGGGCAGTCCATACTCTCTCCGACCACCGAACTTTTTGTCGGAAAGATCAGACTTTAATTTTTTCTCCGAAGTAGAGTTCGGAGAGTCACAACATCTGGGAGTGCAGCTTTCAGAACAAAAATTCTGAGGAATGTGTTTCAGAAGTTGCGAGTGACGTCATGTTGTAGTTGTACCAGAGCTTTCCGACGAAAAGTTCGGTGGTCGGAGACAGTATGGACTGCCCTTTACACAGAGAATAGCCTCGGAAACCCAGACGTTTTTATCTCCAGGGAGGAAAAAAAAGTCTGGGTCCGAGTCCACTTCAATACGGCATAGAGTAGCGCAAACATTGCTCACTCTCTGCTGATTTCTGATCGTCTGCACCTTTGTAAAATTGACATACACACGCACACATGTACACACACACACACACACACACGCACACACACACACACACACACACACACACACACACACACACACACACACACACTCCTCTCTCTCTCTGTCACTCTAAGTAATTAGTCTCATGTCGCGCAGCTGTGCATAGTTTCTCCCGGCGGATCCTGCCGGGAGCTGCCTATGCCATAAAAAGCATAGGTGAGTTCCAGGCTACACAGAGAAAGACAGACAGACACAGACAAGTTACGCAGACAGACAAGTTACGCACAGACAGACAGACAGACAGACAGACAGACAGACAGACAGACCTCTATAATAATCTGTCTCTCCAGCAGTGTGTAGTGGTCCTGGATGTGAACGGAATCTTCTGGAGAGAACGGCAGACTGAAAGAAAGCCACGCACGCACACACACACACACACTCATTAAATACTACACTACAGAATAGGCTTAATGACGCATGTGTCGGTGTGTCTGTTTGTACACTCTCAGACCTGCAAGGGTCCATTTGGTTCCCTTTGTACGCTCTCAGAGTTACAGACCCGTAAGTAGGGATGGAGCTCGTTCATTTTTATTGATAACAAGCAGCTTTTCGAGCCGGGTTCTTATCAAGCCCGCTATCGAGCATTTTCTATTATTTTGTGGAAAGACGGGAGACCAGAACCAGTATATTTTACTAGGGCCTTCAAATACAGTACATTTCTAACAGACATGCAATTGACCTTTTTACCAATTAAATAATATATAAGAAACTGTTAACTGGGTAATATGTGTACTGTCACTTTAAAAGCATAATTTTGTTTACCAGGCCAGAGCTGGTTGGCAGGGATCAATACACTTTCAGACCGACATGTTTGTGCCAGCGTGCGTGATTACGTTTATTTTTTGTTCGCTTCTTGTCTTGATTGTCGTCATGGGCCGCTATATGCTCGATAACAAGGCTTGATAAGCCCACAGCTTATTGATAACGGGTACTCAATACGCTTGTCATCAGATTGTTTGGGGTATCGGTTATCGAGCTCCATCCCTACCCATAGAGGGTCCATTGTGGAACCTCCTCAAGGGTCCCTGGACCCCCACTCTGAGAAGAACCACAGGGATACTGTTGTGTTGTGTATACGCAGACAGGACATGCCCACAATGAAACAAGCATTGACATGAAAACAGGGCGGCCATAACTGAATGCCCCCCCCCCTGCTAAATTCTATAAATTACACACCCCATGAAGCCTTGAATTCATGGATATCTCTTTTGTTTGTCGTCACATTCCTGACTGTGTGTGTGTGTGTGTGTGTGTGTGCGTGCATTTACTTGAGGCAGCTCTTCAGGAAGTCTCTCCTCTTGTTCTCGTCCTTAATGCTGACATGTTCCTTGTACTGGAGCAGCTGCACGTCACCATGGAGACAGAGGCACAGGTGGCCAATCACAATGTCATTAGCCTGCCTAGATATGTCCCAAACCCAGACCCCCACATGTTTTACCCATTCAATGGGTAAAACGCTCCGCCCCCAAAAAAATCGAGTCTCTGTGACACACCTAGAGGCTGCAATCTGCATTCAAAAGCTTTGTCATTGGTCGATTTGCTGAATCTGCTTCCTGATTGGTTAGTCATTGTGACCTGGTTTTCTTTCGACCAATGACAGAGCTTCTAGGAACATCATTGAATGCAGATTGCGGCCCCTAGGTGTGTCAGAGACTACATTCATTGCTGGCTGTCTGAATCCCAAAAAAATAAAGCCTAACCCTAAAGTGTGAATGTTCATGGTTACATACATACCGCCACGTCTTCCGTCCTCCCCAGAAACCTACACACACACACACACACACACACACACACACACACACACACACACACACACACACACACACACACACACACACACACACACACACACACACACACACACACACACACACACACACACACACACACACACACACACACACACACACCTCATGAGGGGCGCGCCAGCGTAAAAAATAAATAAATAGCTCAACACACAATCCAGGGGCCTGTTCCACGAAACTTGGATTAGCTAATCCAGGATTTAGGCCAAAACTAGGCTTTTAAAATCCTGGTCTTTACAGCCTGGTTTATTCCGTTCCACTAAAGCCAAGTGAGGCTTAGAATGGGTAAATTTAGCGAGCCAGGATCATAAAGCCTGGCTGAATAGACAGCCTGGCTTTTTGTCTCTAGACCCATTCTGTGGAACACAGATTTACTTATACTTCTTCATCATCATGGGGTATTATGGCAGTTTGCATCCTTAATAGTTGCATTACTGCCCCCTTCTGTATATATCAGTATCTTTACTAATCTATTCAAGACTTACTGCTTCTAAAATAAATACTGCTGCTGTAATTAAAGAGAGAACATACTCTCAATAGTGGATAGACTGAATGATTAACTACCCCAAAAATATAGTTTACATTTTACCACTACTATTAACTTAAAACAGAATTCTAAATATTGTAAGTATAATGATATTGTCGCATTGTGATATTTGGCCATAACTCCCTCCTCTGAGGGAGCTAACTTTGGGGAAGGGGGTTGTTGTCCAGACAGGGGCCAGACTGGTGAACTGTGGGTCATGGGTTCAAAATTGGTTGAAACGTTACAATGGTAATATGTTGTAAAACAATGAGTAATGGTAATATTTAGTGGTTTTCACTTTTACAAAAAAAATAATATATATATATATATATATATATAATATAATAATTCTTCTTAACCGTGCACTTGCACGACAGCAAACCTATTCTGGGGAACATTCACCGAAAGCATCATGACAAGCTCACAAGCTGTCATGATGTTGTGCAGCCTATATATTTTTGTTCTTTGATTTTATATAGTGCTTAAATTAGTCCTTTAATGCAGACCGATAAAAATAAGGCAACATAAACCCATAATAATTGAATAAGTGTGGAAAACATCATTGGTTTGTGATCAGTTTAACTGCTTAATGAACAGTAAAGACATCAGGATTAGGTTAAACCTGGCTGTTAGCCTGGTCCGGAGCAGGCTAAGTCCAAAGCATTAGTTTCCATGGTAACTAATGTAGCATCACTTTCATGAAACCGAATCAAGCCTCAACATATCCAGGTTAACTGGTTAAATTAATCTGGCAAGATTAACCAGCTTTCATGAAACCGGTTAATCGCTGATCCAGGATATATTAAACCAGGATATCTGTTAAATCCCGGTTTAATCTCTAATCCAAGTTTCGTGGAACGGGCCCCAGGTCTATTTAGTCGCGGGCGTGTGCACAAAACGAGCACTCCAGCGACTATTTCACGGGACCGCACGTGTAAATACGCTTGCGTTGTGGTCGCCCCTCGACATCGATTTTAGTTTTAGTCATAGTCTCTTGAATAGTTTTCATTTAGTTTTAGTCACATTTTAGTCCCCTGGAACGTTTTAGTCTTTGTCTAGTTTTAGTCGACTAAATATCATGAGATTTTAGTCGACTAAAATGTATTTTGGCGGGCCTCGATGCCATCGTAATGACTGATTTTACACTAGTTACTAGTACAATAGCCGACCTACAAGCTCATAGTGTGTCGCGATGTGACAGTGTAAAATGACTTGTCTTTTATTTATACTGGATCTAGTATCCACTAGTCCCTTCCTAACATTTTAGTCCAGTTTTCATTTGTTGATGAAATTGTCAATATATTTAGTCTATAGTTTTAGTCATCACAGCTTAGTTTTCATTTAGTTTCCGGTCAGTGAATAAAGGTAGTCGACGGACATTTTTCGTTTTCGTTTTAGTCGACAAAATCAACACTGGGTAAGACCCAACAGGGACCCAAACTAGTGAACACAGCAGATCTACAAGTGACGCTTTGCGTCACGTTGTGAGCTTGTACATCTGCCTTGTTCACTACTTCTTAACACATCCCCCTCCAATAAACGTAATCGACGTTAATTGATTAATCTCGGCAAGCGCCAACTCATGTAAGTTACGTCAGTTCAGTTGTATACATGTTATGATCTAGTCGAAAAAGCTAGCTTCGGATGGCTATCTGTTGTTAGCCATAGTAGCCGATATACTTTTGAACTTTTACTCAACTGAAATGTTGAATTCTGGACTTTTTTACCTGTAACAGAGATTACCCCCCCCCCCCACCCACCACTGATTATCTGATGTCAGTACCGGCGGTCTGCAGCCAGGGGGAGACATTTTACCTGAACAGCTCCAAAAGCAGCTTCTGGTCTCCCGTCTCTCTCAGATAGTGGACCAAATGTCTGAGGGCGACCTCTCTGTTGAGGGCGACCTCTCGGTTCTCCAACTCACGGAACAGAGTAAACAGAATGTCTGCAAGGGCAGAGACAAGCTGTTGTTAGGATAATATAAACAGAATGTCTGCATGGGCAGAGACAAGCTTTTGTTAGGATAATATAAACAGAATGTCTGCACGGGCAGGGACAAGATGTTGTTAGGATAATATAAACAGAATGTCTGCATGGGCAGAGACAAGCTGTTGTTAGGATAATATAAACAGAATGCCTGCACGGGCAGGGACAGGATGTTGTTAGGACTTTCCTGGCGGCAGTGGCTCAGGGGTAGAGCGTGTGGTAGAACAGTATGGGAGCCGTGAGGTTCCCGGTTCGATCCCTGTGGGCTCCCCCCGGAGTTAGTGTCGAGGTGTCCTTGACACGCCTAATTGCTCCCGGCGTGCAGGTTGGTGCCTTGCATGGTTACTTTCCTCCGCCATCGGTGTGTGAATGGGTGAATGGAATGCACAATCTAAGTAAAAGTGCCTTGGATTGAAGGCGCTATATAAATGCACCATTTACCATGTAGGATAATGATATCTGTGCTTTTCTAAGTACTCAAAGACGCTTGAAGAACAGAATGTCTGCATACTAGACAAGATGTTGTTTTATAGCATGCGGCCCTCACCTTCACTTAATGTGGCCCTCAGGTTAATATCAGAATACTGATTATACTATTGATTTCAGCTGTTACAATTCCAAACATGACGCACTTTAATTACTTCAGTCTATATGACTACCGCTATATTAGTAGCTGAATGACTAGTATAAATGCATTTGAAATTAATTAAAAACTTTACTTTTCAGGATTCCAATTCAAACACAGCAAAAAAAAGTCAGGATTTCAATTAAACTATAACAAAAAATAGCTGATCTACAAGCTCACTGCGACGCGTTTTGAGCTTGTAGATCGGCTATTTTTGCTATGACAGAAATGTGCAACGTGGCACTCTGGAGTGAGTGTGGAATTATAGTGGCCCTCTCCATCGTCAAAGTTAGCCACCCCTGTTTTATAGGATAAACACAACTCGACACAGCAGCACAGGGAGATTAGTCTGATGGTCAGTGATGTGTGATGCAACAGGTATAGTAGTCAAAAGAAAGGATTTAATTGATTGTAAATATGTTCGTGTGTCGTGTCAATTTTTGATATATTAAAGATTTCTTGATTAGGCCTATAACATTTCTCAAAAATAATAATCGTAGAATAATCACTAAGGAATTGATCGATAGCTGCAGCCCCGATGCTTACCTTTATGTAAGGTCCTCTTCAGATAAATTAAAATCTGAAAGAGAAAACACAACGTTTATAGTGAGAATATTGTCGCATGCTTTGTACCTTTTATATTAAGTGGTAAATCAACAAAAGACATGTATGGTTACAGTAAATAAAGGGAAAAGGCATGATTTGGAGGCTAATTAATTAGCATGTTCAGTTCAAAAGGTAACACTGGCCTAATACTAGACTCTGATTGGCCAGAGTTGTGCACATGGCTCCAACAGCGGAATATAAGTGTGGGTACCGCGGCGATGACATTCCCAACAGCAGAATATAAGTGTGGTTACCGCGGCGATGACATTCCCAACAGCAGAATATAAGTGTGGGTACCGCGGCGATGACATTCCCAACAGCAGAATATAAGTGTGGTTACTGCGGCGATGACATTCCCAACAGCAGAATATAAGTGTGGTTACCGCGGTGATGACATTCCCATCATGGCATCTGACGGCTTCATCCAATAAGAACAGCTTGTCTTGTAGGGAACGAAACCTCTCCAAGGAATATACCTACACGTGTGCGCGCGCACGCACACACACACACACACACACACACACACACACACACACACACACACACACACACACACACACACACACACACACACACACACACACACACACACACACACACACACACACACACACACACACACACGCACGCACACACACGCACACACACAAACACGATATAACCGTGTTAGACAGACAATTAATTAACACAAATCCAAAATATATAAAACCACTTATTACACACATAAAGCCTCCCAGGAAAGCATTTCAAAATCTTCTAAACGTCAATAGCACATACTTTTGCAAAAAAGGGTGAAGTGTCCCTGTAAGGCTTAATGTTTGATCTGTTGAATGTCAGGCATCTTAGTTTAGTTTAGTCTTAGTTTAGTTTTTATTTATCTTAGTTTAGTTTTTATTCTGTCGTCAGTGAACAAAAGGTAGTCGATGGACATTTTTCGTCATGGTTTCAGTCGACGGAATCAAACACTGAAGAGTAAAAATGAAAGTTTCTTAGTGGTTTTAGGCTTAGCTTTCTGTCAAATTCTGTTTTCTGAAATACCTCATGTTTCTGTATCAGTGGTGCTCACTATTTCATGTCGAGGACCCCAAAAACTATACTGTATGTAATTGGCGGCTGACGCCCATCTGAAAATATGTTGTTCCAGGAACTCCCCCAAGCTCAGAAAAAAAGATTTGAGTTAAGAATTGGCTCTGAAAGAATATACATTCAAAGATTTGTGCCACATTTTCATTCTTTTTCAAATAAATAGCAGACCTACAAGCTCGTAGCGATTTTTCAATAGCTAAAGTATAACTTAATACTAAAAACACCAAAAGGGGTTCCCGGACAGAATGGGTTAAACGTATACAATAATGTTGGAAAAAACGCTGTTTCAACAGATATCTATCGACGGTCTATAATATAGACCGTCGATAGATTTTCCAACATCTAATCACATTTTTAGACCAGTTACTGTATAAGCCCATTTTTAGACGGCCATTTACGCGTATTGTAGCCTGGAAAATGGTCAGTGGGCTAAATTGTGAAATATAAGACCCCTCTCACCTTTCCCTGTTGCATTCTCTTCACTGTCTCCTCCGGCGACCAATCGCCGCTGTAATCCTGCCGTCACAAAAACATGACGTAGTGACCAGTGGTGGAAAGTAAATAAGTACTTTTACTTAATTACTGTACAATTACAAGTACAATTTTGAGGTATTTGGACTATACTTTCAATTTCCAGTACTTTTACTTCTACTCCACTACATCTCGGAGCCATAATTTGGTACTTTTACTTCACTACAGTTATTTGAAAACATTGGTTACTAGTTACTTTTGGAGATTTTAATTTTGATTAGAAAACATACATTAACCACTTCAACCCTATACATTTTGGCCATTTGAAAATAGCTGATCTACAAGCTCACAATGCGTCACGTTGCGACGCATTGAGCTTGTAGATCTGCTATTCTCAATAGATATTTTACACATTTTGAACTTGTGAAATGGCACATTCTGCACAATGAGTAATTTTACTTTTAGTACTTTGCCGATACTTTTGCACTTTTCGTACTTTCACTTGTAACGAAGTAGTTCTAAATTGCAGTGTTGGTACTTTAGTAAAACAAGTAAAACAATTGAGTACTTTTTCCACCACTGAGTGACACATAATGACAAGTTAACACAGAACAGAATCACATTCATGGCTCTCATACAGACACCCTCTGTCCCATTGACCCATTTAGACCTCAGATCGATTCTACAAATGTCTTCGAAATCCTGACAGTTTTCTGAAAAACCTATGTTTCAAAATTGTGGGATAAAAAGTATATATATTTTTTTAAAGCAGCGAGTTGAGAAAACAGGTTTGAAAGGATCACTTCTGTGGTCTCTAACATTACACCTAGCATTTATTTCATGTCGATTTCAGCTCTGGCACTTATTTCAACATGCTCTACTATGTGAAGAGTATGCCTGTGCTATTAACTCATTTTAAAACTCAAGTTTTTCTCCTCTGGTGAAAAGCTGGAATTTGCGTGAATATAGAAGATCTACAAGCTCATAGCGTGGCACCGAGTGCCGTGCAACAAGCTTGTAGATCTGCTATTTTGGAAAAATCGCTTCTGGAACTACATATTTTCAGATGGGGGTCGGCGGCCAAATAAATATAATTCTGGGGCTCCTTGACAGTAGTTTGAGAACCACTGATATAGAATCATAGGGTTTTTCAGAAACTGTCAGGATTTAGAAGACATTTTGTAGAATCGATCTCAGGTCTAATTACCAGTAACCGAAGCTAGACCTAACCCTAAAGGGAAGTCTGGGGTCCTGAAATGCTACCTCTGTGACCTGATTCCAGATAAGGAAAGAAGGAAGGAATGAAGGTAGGAATGTATGACAGTAAGCATGTAACGATTCACTCAACCCGCGATACGATACGTATCGATACTGCCTTCTACTACTGAAAGTGACTGCATGGAGTCTGTCTCATTTCTCTCCAAAAACACTTGAATATGATTAAAACTCATGTTTCATATCAGCCTCCCCTAATATCGATATATCGTTACATGCCTATATGACAGTAATGTGAGATTTGAAAAATATTCACCTTGTATTCAGACCTGGGTTTCCTCAGCTCAGGAGCGTAATTATGTCTGACAGAGGACTCACTGAAAGCTGCGCACGCACATACACACACGCACGCACACGCACACGCACGCACACACACACACACACACACACACACACACACACACACACACACACACACACACACACACACACACAACCAATCAATGATCACGACCATCACAACATCGGGCCAATCATTATGCAATCAGTGAGAGTGTTACTCACAGTCAAAGGACGGAAGACTTCCAGTTTTGGCCTTTCCTGAAAAAAAAGAAATAAGACAGGAGATTATACAGTACAACTACAAAGATATATCACAATACTAGTTTCCACAACAGATGATGGTTGTTTTTGAGTGGCCACTCCTATGCACAGCTTTGCGTGCATAGATATATGTGACCAAATTTGACTCAGGGACTGAGCTTTGACTGAGCTTCAAATTGATATATTGGTTGTTCAGTTTGACCCTCCAGTTTTGGAGATATGGCGTATAGAGTAATGTCTTGCAGAAAACAGCACAGTAAAAAAACACTCTAAACTGCCTCCCCCTGGCCAGCCGGGGCGCCTGATGGAGGGGAAAGGAACATGTCCCCCATATATGGGGACTGGGTTGGCGGAGGGTGTGTAGAGCTCAGGATCACATTAGATAATTGACACAGGGGTGAAAAATGGGGTACAAAATTGTGGGATAAAAATTAGAGATATTTAAAAAAAAGCAGCGAGTTGAGAAAACAGGTTTGAAAGGATCACTTCTGTGGTCTCTAACATTACACCTAGCTACATGTTTAAGCATTTATTTCATGTCGATTTCAGCTCTGGCACTTATTTCAACATGCTCTACTATGTGAAGAGTATGCCTGTGCTATTAACTCATTTTAAAACTCAAGTTTTTTCTCCTCTGGTGAAAAGCTGGAATTTGCGTGATGGCAGGCTCTCAGTCAAATCTGGTCACATATATAAAGGCTAGATGGCTCAAGGCGGAGTCTCTCACATAGTTCACCCGGCGGCCATCTTGCTTCGGGGCTACAGTACAGTATGTTCAATGGCAGCTCAAACAAAAACAGTCATAACTAACTCGCTCAGATCTTGACGGATTTACAAACGTGTTGGTTTATTACAAACATTGTCAACGTGACTATGATTCAGGACGCTTATCTGCTTAATTTAGTGTTTTATATGAACGTCGAATGAAAGCATAAGTATGCGGTCGTCTCTGACGTTTATAACAAACCAAACAGCTTGAGAATCCGTTGAAAATTGAGCAAGTTATGGTTATTTAAAAAGTGCATGCCCCATAGACACAATGTTATGCTGCCCCGAGGTAAGATGGCCACCACGTAGCAACACCGCTCTCCATTGGCCAGAGCGCAGGTGAGTCATCTAGCTTTCTATGTTTGTGTGTTATGCGTCTGTATGAGCACGGAATGTGCTCAGCTGATTGGCTGAGCACCCCTCACTTCACACAAGTGTGATTCTTTTCAGCCTGCCCTACCTGTATTTTGAACCTGACTGGGAACAACCAGCTTTGTCGTTTTCCAGAGAGCCATTTCAAAAATCTGGAAGTATAGCTTCTTAGAATTATTTGGCCTACCGTACTGTACATACACACTTGTTCATATGATTGTTTTGCATAGTATTGCATATTTGTTTGTCAATCATCGTTTCGATGAAATGATTACATACAGTGTGTTTTAAGCTTGTGTTATGCTTTAGCTATTGAAAAATAGCAGATCTACAAGCTCATAGTGCGGCACCGAGTGCCGCGCTATTAGCCTGGTTAATAAACCAGACTAATATCGCACGGACCGCGGGATATTAGTCTGGGGAGGCTCAGCTTGGATTTCATTTCCAGGGGGCGGGTTGAAACATTTTCTCTTTGACGCAATTGGTCAGAGCTACTGTCAGTCAAAGGTCTCAAGCATTGAAAGTCACTGTACCAAAGCCCGCCCATATTGCATACCGTGTCCCGATTGGCCGCCCCATTTCTCTGGTGTAGGAAATGGGCGTACAATTGAGCCTCTCCAGACCGTAATCCGCTGGCAGGCAATTTTTTTTTGCCAACGGCTGATTCGGTCTGGTTTATTGGGTCTGGTCCGCGCTATGAGCTTGTAGGTCTACTATTTTTGAAAAGAAAAATGTGGCGCAAACCTTTGAATATATATTCTTTCAGACCCATTTAGACCCGAGGACGATTCTACAAATGCCTTCTAAAGTAGCCCGATTGGTTGTTTACCTTTGAACAGAGAGCTGAGGGAATAAGCCGATTGGTTCTTGGGAAGGGAAGGAGTCGTGTCGATCTTGGGGAAGCTGTGCTCTCTGGCCTCCCCTGCTGGCCGGATGCTGGAAGCTGTCTCTTTAACGGACCAGGAAATACCTGTAGGCCACACCCACAATACACAGCGTTACATTTACACGCACACGTCATCAACAATACATTCTCGCGTAGCCAGTCTAAGTAGAGTAGAGTCTGGAACTACACCTCCCCATATCCGAGTAAGGAAGCTGCCATTTCCATTCACGGAAATATATTTAAAAATATCTTTTACGTTTTATTTTTGTATTTCCATGTCTGCTAAGCAGCAAGCTATATATCTCTGCTGTCGGAAGGAAACCTCTTAACCCTTTTACTGCTGCCATTTATTGAGAAATTAGGACCTAATTCATGCCAGCATTTTTTTAATTTGAGCTCTTATTTTGAAAAGCCACATTTTGCCTCAACCGGAAGTGAGCTTATCCCTGCCAGCTTTACGTTGCCAAGACAACCTTTGTTTACATAATCGAATCAATGCCGGTACATATAGCACTGCACAACGTCGGCTCTGTGCCGTCAAAGAAACGCTGGTTTGACCAAAAATGCCATCTGGGACAAGGAATAGGAGATACAGGCGATTGAAAGAAACGGATAGAATGGATTCTTATGGCGACCGCGATCTAATCTGAACGATCCAGTGCAGTGCTAACAACATTGCTAGCTAACCGGCTAACGTGAGTAGCATTATGGCTCGATCGATCATATGCACTATAAAAGTATAATTGCCGAAGGGCTACGGCAATGGCAGCAAGGTGTATTATCAAATTGAGGCTTTGATTGCCGAAGGGCTTCGGCAATGGCAGGAAGACGGTTAACTCTAAAATCTTCATTTTTCAGGAAATGGAAAAACAAATTTGACATTTTTCAGAAATTGAAGAAAACCATATCTTTTTTTAAACAAAGCAATACTGCCTCATCAAAGTTGGTATTGTGACTTTGTATATTAACAGATACTTGCATGTGTCATTATATTACCACCACTTTACCCGAATACAGCTCAAGTGGAGTTAGGTGGTTTTCTCTGTCATTGATAGTTCTTATCAATGACAGAGAAAACCTCTTAACTCCACTGACAATGGATCTCCAAGTTTGATTATCACTCATATTATCAGATTATCACGCACGCACTCACACACACCCTCTTTTAGTATCTGCCCGTCTCTCTCTCTCTCTCTCTCTCTCTCTCTCTCTCGCTCACTCACATGTACGCACGGACACACACAAGTTTGATTATCATCACACATGCACGCACGCACACACACACTTTTAGTATCTGTCCGTCTCTCTCTCTCATTCACATGTACGCACGGACACGGACACACACACACACACACACACACACACACACACACACACACACACACACACACACACACTTTTTGTTTATCTTCTGCGGCTGAGCTGCAGTCAGTGCAGACATAGATTGAGGGCCAGCCTCTTGAAGCAACCCTCTCCACTTGATTCTAACGTAATGTAGCTTTATTGTGCATACTCAGACATACTCAGACAGACACACACACACACACACACACACACACACACACACACACACACACACACACACACACACACACACACACACACACACACTAAACAAGTGTAAATAATGTATTTGTTCTTTTCTCACCTGCACACACTTCTCTTTTATTGATGTTACCTTTTTTGTAGAGTTTCTATTGTGCGAATAAAATAAAATAAAATAAGCTTCCGTTGCTCCAGACTGTATGACGGAAGCATTTATATTTTAATCATGATCAGAGCTTCCGTTGCTCCAGACTGTATGACGGAAGCATTTATATTTTAATCATGATCAGAGCTTCCGTTGCTCCAGACTGTATGACGGAAGCATTTATATTGTAATCATGATCAGAGCTTCCGTTGCTCCAGACTGTATGACGGAAGCATTTATATTGTAATCATGATCAGAGCTTCCGTTGCTCCAGACTGTATGACAGAAGCATTTACAGTATATTTTAATCATGATCAGAGCATCCGTTGCTCCAGACTGTATGAAGGAAGCATTTATATTTTAATCATGATCAGAGCTTCCGTTGCTCCAGACTGTATGAAGGAAGCATTTATATTTTAATCATGATCAGAGCTTCCGTTGCTCCAGACTGTATGACAGAAGCATTTACAGTATATTTTAATCATGATCAGAGCATCCGTTGCTCCAGACTGTATGAAGGAAGCATTTATATTTTAATCATGATCAGAGCTTCCGTTGCTCCAGACTGTATGAAGGAAGCATTTATATTTTAATCATGATCAGAGCTTCCGTTGCTCCAGACTGTATGAAAGAAGCATTTGAAGATTGCGAGCAGTGTTGTTTTTGGCAGCAAATTTTGATTTTAGTTTTAATCAGTCTCTTGAATAGCTTTTGAATAGTTTTTAGTTTCAGTCACATTTTAGTCACCTGGAATGTCTTAGTGTCTAGTTTTAGTTGACTAAATATCATAAGACTAAATCTACAGCTGATTTAGTCGACTAAAATGTATTTTGGCTGGCCTTTTTTTCATGCAACTAATTGTGAAATTACTTATAGTGGATCTCTTGTCCAGTAGTCCCTTCCTAACATTTTAGTCTAGTTTTTATTTGTTTAATTAATTTTCAATATATTTAGTCTTAGTTTTAGTCGTCATAGCTTAGTTTTCGTCAGTGGAAAAAGGTAGTTGACGAACATTTTTCGTCTTAGTATTAGTCGACGAAAACAACACTGATTGCGAGACGCAACAGTCTGGCAATGCGAGACTATCAACAATAGCACAATACAATACACAGCTTTACATTTACACACACTACCAACAATACATCCATATGAAGCACTGGTTCCCAAACAGTGGGTCAGGACCAGTGTTGATTTTGTCGACTAAAACTAAGACGAAAAATGTTCGTCGACTACATTTTAGTCGACTGAAACTAGACTAACACTAAAACATGCAGGTGACTAAAATGTGACTGAAACTAAATGGAAGCTATTCAAGAGACTATATGACTAAAACTAAAATCCACATTTTTATGGGTCCCTAACATTTTTGTTTACTACATTTTGTTTTTAATTATTTTTTCTAAACTAAAAAATAAATCCCCCCAAAAAAGCAATTGCATGATTAAATAAAAAGATAAATCAAAGACATTCCATAAATTAGAAAACAAATGTTTAAGTACTAGTGAAAATAGCCGATCTACAAGCTCCCAACGCTGTGCGAAGCGACGCGTTGTGAGCTTGTAGATCGGCTTTTTTGTCAGCGTTGTGAGCTTGTAGATCAGCTATTTTCAGCATGCAACCATATTGTAAAATGACTGAATGGATCTCTTGTCCACTAGTCCCTATCTAACATTTTATTCTAGTTTTAATTTGTTGACGAAATTGTCAGTATATATAGTCATAGATTTAGTCACCATAGCTTAGTTTTCGTCAGTGGAAAAAGGTAGTATTCTGGTTCTGGTTCCATCCATTCAGATTCTATTAATGTTTCCCCACAGAGATTTCCAGAAATATTTATATCAATTTCTTCTAGTCTAGAATCATGACCATAAAACATTTGTTTCTGTGAAAAACGAATTGAATATTTATTTTCATTATATGATATACTATATTTAATAATTAAATACACCGTTTTCAAAAAAATAATTCACACAGGATCAAATGTTTTGTAATCGACTACCTATTTTTGCTGATGAGAACTGAGAATGTAAAAACAAAATAAAACTAGAACTGCACTCTGTCGAGTGCATACTTGCTTGTTGCACACTGCGCAAGCAGAGCGCGCTAGTACTTTCGACCGCTATAAACTGTCAAATCTCAGTATCTCTGTGAAGGAACGTTTGAAATGTTGAATAATTAGGTTTAACTATTTGACGTATATATACAATATATACAATGATGACCACGTTAATAAATATGTGGATTAAAGGACCCAATGCCAGAGTGTAATTGGTTTTCGATGGTGACGTAATGACGATATGTTTTAGTGTTGGGAGGATTAAAGGTAATGCTCCTATTTGACGTATATGTCAATCAGTGCCTCCCAACACATATCGTCATTACGTCACCATCGAAAACCAATTACACTCTGTCATTGGGTCCTTTAATCCACATCTTTTTACGTCATCATTTAGAGCTAGTTATACATACTATGTATAGTATATGTATATGTAATTTGTAAGTTGATTAGCGGTATACTGTGGTTACTTTGCGCCGTACGCACCGTCCCAGCCGTGCCGCCAATTTTGATGCGTATGCACTGTCCCAGCAAATTGTGCCTGATACGGCAGTGGTGCCAGATTACATACATGTATACATAGGAGCATTACCTTTAATCCTCCCAACACTAAAACATATCGTCATTACGTCACCATCGAAAACCAATTACACTCTGGCATTGGGTCCTTTAATCCACATCTTTATTACGTCATCATTGAGAGCTAGTTATATATATGTATATGTACTGTATATGTTGCTGGGACGGTGCATACGCATCAAAATTGGCGGGACGGCTGGGACGGTGCATACGAGTCCCGGGCGAAACTAGTACTTGCGCGCTCTGCTTGCGCAAGTAACTAGTGGAGAAGAGATCCAGTAGGACTAAATGTCAGGGAGGGACTAGTGGAGAAGAGATCCAGTAGAACGAAATGTCAGGGAGGGACTAGTGGAGAAGAGATCCAGTAGGACTAAATGTCAGGGAGGGACTAATGGAGAAGAGATCCAGTAGGACTAAATGTCAGGGAGGGACTAGTGGAGAAGAGATCCAGTAGAACTAAATGTCAGGGAGGGACTAGTGGAGAAGAGATCCAGTAGAACTAAATGTCAGGGAGGGACTAGTGGAGAAGAGATCCAGTAGAACTAAATGTCAGGGAGGGACTAGTGGAGAAGAGATCCAGTAGAACTAAATGTCAGGGAGGGACTAGTGGAGAAGAGATCCAGTAGAACTAAATGTCAGGGAGGGACTAGTGGAGAAGAGATCCAGTAGAACCAAGGAAGCTTTGAGAAGTAAAGGAAATGGTCACGTGACTGGGGCTGCGCCATGACTTCCATGGAGAGCCAAACTCACACTGGAAGTTCAATGAATACATGGCAGTGAATGGAGCCGGCTGGACCAGCTCATAACAAACATTATTTCTGAACAATCGAGACTTTTGTCATATAATCGGTTCAGGAATATAAACAAAGACATTATAACAGGTTGTTTTAATGTTTTCTAATCACTTGCTTATCGATGTGCACAGTGCACAGTATATCATTTTATCAGAGGATCTAAACAGCAGCAGGAATCGTTTCTGGCTCGGAGGTATCGCGAGACTTGGCTGACAGACAGGAAACAGCGGGAAGTCTCGCGATACTTGGTACGTTCAGAAAGGTACGTTGTGCTCTTTAGATACCATACCTCTATAAAATTGTACATATCGAAAAGCAACACAGCCAGACAATAATGTGTTATATATGTCTTCTGTTATTTGCCAGAAGCGATTACTTTACAAAAGGTCTCAGTCATTCAGAAATAGTGTTTGCTACTAAACTAAATGTTAGGGTCAGGACTAGTGGAGAAGATGTCCAGTAGAACTAAAAGACTCTGAAAATAGCAAATCTATAAGCTTGTATAGATCGGCTGGAGGTCAATAAAACTAAATGCTTCCTACTTCCGATTGGTTCTCCGCTCCAGCTGACCTTCACCACATCATCATCGTCGTCGTCGTCATCCACCAGGCTGTGCAGGCTGTTCACAGCCTTCTTAGATTCCTTCATCTGGCGGGACATGGAACCAAAGCCCAAATCAACACAGGACATCAAAGTAAAAAAAGCATTTTCACAGACTCTCTTAGCCCATTTTGGGTGGGAACCCCTTTTGGTGTTTTAAAGCATCATGTTATACTTTAGCTATTGAAAAATCGTGAAAATGTAGTGCAAATCTTTGAATATATATTCTTTCAGAGCGTTTTTAACTAAAATCTTTGCTTTTGGGGGGAGTCCCTGGAACAACATATTTTCAGATGGGGGTCGATTACATATATTTTTGGGGGTCCTTGACATCAAAGTTTTTCAGAAAACAGTTTGAAGGCATTTGTAGAATCGTCGACAGGTCCAAATGGGTTAAGACTCTAAATTAATCTCTCGTGAAATAATTCTACCCCCCCCCCCCAAAAGAATAAAATAAAAATATTTTGATAGCAGGGGTTCTCAACGTTTTTGTCTCACGAGTCACGACCCCCGACACGCCCCCTCCGACCCGCCTCCAATACAAACTGACTGCAAAACTAACCTTAACCCATTTAGGCCTAACCTATGTTTCTATAGACCGATTCAGAGAGGGTTTCCTGGGTGCGGCCATTACTGAGGTGTACCATTAAGCGCAACAGCACTGATTAGCTACACCTGGCCTACGGAGCACCTGCTCCATTAGGGTTGCCACCCGTCCCTTAAAATACAGAATCGTCCCTTATTTGAGAATTAAATGATGTGTACCCTATGCACCCCATGGAGCATAGGGTGGCAACCCTATGCTCCATGGATTACACCTCAGTAATGGCCGCGCCCAGGGCACCCCTCTGTGAATCGGTCTATACCAGTGGTGCTCAATATTTCATGTCAAGGACCCCAAAAATATGTAATTGGCTACCGACCCCCATCTGAAAATATGTTATTCCAGGAAGGCAGGAACCCCTCAGATTTCAGTTAAAAACGTTCGCCCTGAAAGAATATGTAATATTCAAAGATTTGTGCCGCATGTTCACGATTTTTCCAAAATAGCAGACCTACAAGCTCGTAGCGCGGCACTCGGTGCCGCACTATGAGCTTGTAGATCGTCTTAACCAACGTCTTAACCACTACTAGACCAAAGGGATATCCCTATGGACTGGGGGAGATATTAGACTTTTGAGGCCATCAGGCTGAGGCTCTGAGCCACTCTGCTACATACGGATTCCCATTTAAATTACATTTCTCTCTCTGGGACCCCAATTTATATTGTAAAAATCAATGCTGATTTAACTCTTGAGAGTTACAGAGCCGTAAGGGTCCATTTGGTTCGTAACTAATAACTATCCATTTAGCTGGGGACCCCCTGAAACTTCCTGAAGGACCCTTGGAGCCCCTTTAAGAAGCGTGGGTCACGGCATGCAGTATCTCACCCTGGCGAAGTCGTCATCTTCATCATCAAAGGTGAACGCTTTGAACTTGGAGCTGTTCCAATACTCTTCCTCGTCCGTTTTGGCCTTCATCATCTGAGCAACATCACATGGCAGACACACACACACACACACACACACACACACACACACACACACACACACACACACGTGTCCATCTGAATGATCTGAACACAAATCTGATCCGACTGCAGTTGCTGATTCATCACACCAAAAGAGGGAATAATATAATTTCATTCATTTGCATGTCATCATCTATCATCCACGTGCAGTTTCAGTATGTGTGTGTGTGTGTGTGTGTGTGTGTGTGTGTTGTTGCCATTCATTCTATTCGCCCTGATGTGCTTTGAATTGAAGCTGCATGACTATAAAAAGGAGCTACGAAACTTGTGATATATATATAAATATATCCCCATGATGATAATAAAGGTGAATAACACATATAACATTAAAGTGTACAGTCAGTAAACATTAACAATATGTCACCACAGTCACCATAACAAGAAACAAGAAACTAACATGTTTTGTTGACAGGGTTG
The DNA here is from genome assembly GCF_964188405.1 of Protomyctophum parallelum. Lineage (NCBI taxonomy): Eukaryota > Metazoa > Chordata > Actinopteri > Myctophiformes > Myctophidae > Protomyctophum > Protomyctophum parallelum. The sequence continues at coordinate 22,823,702 of NC_139717.1, read as the reverse complement.
TGTTGACTGATTAAACGAATGAACGGCAGGTTTAGATTTAAAACTGATCTAAAAAAAAGTAATAAGCATGGATTTACACAATGAGATAAAACAGCAGAATATTGTTGTACCGTCCGGTATGTTTGTTTACCTTCCTCAGCTCTGGATAGTCAACCAGTACTGACACATCCGCATCTGCGGCGGCGCGATGCAGCCTGGGAGTTGTAGTCACGTATGGAATATTCTACAATCTACAGTGCGGGGCACTGGCTCCCCCAAGTGGTCAAAGTGAATTGCTTTGTTTCAACAGTTTCAATTTAAACGGGCCTCGAGCCTCCAGGGGCCTCCCGATTTAAAAATAATAATAATTTGTAATTATTATAATTATTATTTGTAGTAGTATTAGAAGTAGTAGTTAATACTAAATTCAAATACGGGCACCAGCCAATTCTGCGTATGAGTCTTCAAGTACCCTGCCCACAATTAAAACAGACCCTGTCACAATTACATGGTCTTCTTTTTCTCAAGTTCAGTCTTCCATGAAGACATGAAAAACATAGATGTGATGAAAACAATCCAAGAGTGGGCATTATGAATAGGCCTCTATAGAGCGTCGCAGTCCCACCCCCTTTCAGAACGACGAGTGACCCAGGAAATGAATCCCAATGCATTTTGCCCATAGGCTTTTCTTAAAGTATTTATTTAAAGACGGTTACGCCGCGGACAAAGCCAACTCGGATCGTGACAAATCATGACAATGAACACAATATTTTGGGCCGATCAAATCATTAGAAAGAAGCAAATAAAGGCAGGAGACAACACTATTTGTTTTGTTTTTCTTCTTATAAATTATTCGATCGGCCCAAAACATTGTGTTCATTGTCATGATTTGTCACCATCCGAGTTAGCTTTGTCTGCGGCGTAACCGTCTTTAAATAAATACTTTAAGAAAAGCCTATGGGCAAAATGCATTGGGATTCATTTCCTGGGTCACTCGTCGTTCTGAAAGGGGGTGGGACTGCGACGCTCTATAGTGTGACGTGTTGTGAGCTTGTAAGATCTGCTATTTTAGTGGGTCCCGGGCAAACATTTAATCTCTCTTTTTGGAGTATATATGGAGTCTATGCAGATGTCAGAATGATGTAAGAACAGGCCAGCTCCATAGGTATGCCCAAATATGGAGTGTTGTGATGTCAGAACAGGCCAGCTCCATATATGGAGCATGAGCAGAGGCCCGGTGCAGAACCCAGGCAGAGGACTTTTGTGGCGGTTCTGGACAACCGTGGTGAACCGTGTTGGGTCCACGGTGGGTCCGACCGACTCGACACCGGTCACTGCACTCCCTGTGGGAGTATGGAACGAATGCTTGTGTCGAATTTGAAGTCGGTGGGGCGAACGGTTCTCAAGTGGATTACAACCGTACACACACACAGAGACAGACAGACAGACAGACAGACAGACAGACAGACAGACAGACAGACAGACAGACAGACAGACAGACAGACAGACAGACAGACAGACAGACAGACAGACAGACAGACAGACAGACATCACTTCGTGGAGGTGCTGGGTTAAAAAGGAACATATGAAAAGAGAAGGGAACCCGCACACTAATGTCCTCCAAAAGATGTAGTGTGTTTGTACCACTGAATGTGATGATTTGATTGCCGATTGGCTGTGCACGGAATGTGATGATGTATGATGATAAGAGCGCCCCTCACTTCACACAAGTGTGATTTTTCTTAAATAATAATAATAATAATTCATAATAATAATACATTTTCAGGTGGTATACCAGAGATAATCCATTTGTGTTTCCATTACTGTCCATTTCACCATTAAAAAACACACATATATATATATATATATATATATATATAATATAACTATTAACTATTAATATAACTACTATCTACAACATTGTCCTACTGGCTACTGCTGAGTATAAATGGGCCATTGTTTTGTTCTGGTCCCTCGCCCCTCCCCCTTGCTTGCTTGCCTGCGTTGCAGCCGGCCCCCCCGCGTCACATCCAAGCTGGTGACCCATCGAATTGTGTGACGACCTAAACAGTGAGCGGACGACTAGAGTCACATTATTATATAAGATGTCGGTTTCGGTGTGACTTGGTTACGAGAGGGAAAGAGGCGAACAGAGAGAGAGAGAGGGAAGGGACAGACCAGACGGTGAATGTTTCTTCCTAACAGCAGAAGGTGAATAAAGAAGCTAAGTTCTGGTTTATAAAAGGTAAGTTTGAGCTATATTTTTCATTTATTTTTAAGTTTCCTCCATTTCGCTTTTAAAAAACTGTAGAAAAAGGGGGGGGGGGGGAGAAGCTCCGTCCGACTCGACTCGCGCCCGATTTGGAACGTAAAAGCACGACTCGTACTGTTCCTTCGTCCGTAGTCCGAGCCCCGTACGGAAATACGCAGATCTACAAGCTCTTACGAGCGGTTCTACAAGCGGCGCTGAGAGCTTGTAGATTTGCTATTTCCAAACGAGGAAGTGGGTGGGAGTAAATTTACGCTGTTACATTGTAACAACGCCTTATAACGCTTGAGCATAATGACGTGTTACAATTTATCGCACATTGTAGCGTTTTAACTTAACGTTTGCCACTGATGGACTTGTCACGACACTTTATGAATATTACAGTTACTAATTACACACACTGACACACACAATAGCCTACTACAAGTCAAGAACGGGACGTTAAAAAATTGACCTGTTTTTGTCGCCGTATCGCGGGGATTCATTAATTTGGGCAATTAAAGTTTAAAAGTCCGAATATAAAACCTGTGTAATGTCATAAATATGAACAACAATTAAATATGTTTCCTATATAAAAAGTAAGTTATTTATATGGTCTCATAAACGTGTTAAAACAAGTTGTCTTTTGTTAGGCTACTCTACTGTAGTAGCCTACAGTCATGGCTCTGGCTACAGTGTTTTTTGATTGATTGAAATCTTTATTAACAGTTTGTAGAATTTACAGTACATTTTAAGCACAAACTCAATACAAAGACTGTCAACTGTGAGTGGACGACCCAATTAAGCATTACACTTGTTTACAACAGGGTCCACATTGTTCAATTCATCAAAACATTTAAAGACATACAAACATTTAGAGACATACAAATAGACATTTCTCTGTAGGTAAAGAACATAACAGGAATTCATCATATGGGAAGCAAAAAAGGGAAAAGATACTATATACAGTGAGGGAAAATGGGGTGGGGGGGTGGGGGGGATTCAGATTTTACAGAGGCCAGTTTCGAATTGCAGCCATCCGTAGGTGCCCTTTGAGAGCGGTTTTGAAGGAGTCAAGGGATTCACATGTCTTAATGACTGTTGGTAGGGCGTTCCACATTTTGGTGGCATAGGAGCGAAAAGAATTTAGTCCCTTGTTTGTGCCGAATCTGGGTTGTACATGGTTTGTTGTACTCCCTCTGGTGTTGTGGGTGTGGACTTCGTTTACATTAAGGAAGTATTTAGACAGGTACATGGGTATCTTGGTGGTGTATCGAATCTTGTGGACCAGACCCATTGCAAGATGCTGTACTCTGTCGTCGACCCTAAGCCATCCCAGCCTGTCAAAGTGGGCAGGTGGGTTCGGGGGGTGAGGCCAAGTAGGAGCCTGACCAGTTTGTTTTGAGAGGTCTGGAGCCTTGTTTTAAGGGCCTTTGAGGTGCTGTGGTACCAAGAGGTGGATGCATAGTCAAAGAAACCTTGTACGAGGGCTCCTGTTAAGGTCTTCAAGGTGTTTTTGCTGACCAGTGAGGAGATCCTGTAAAGGAATCTTGTTCTTTGATTGACTTTTTTGATTACGTTGGTGGCCATTTTATCACCGGAAAGATTGGCCTCCAGGATGGAACCTAGGTAGGTAATTTCATCTTTTCGTGTGATAATATTGTCACCCACTCTAACCAAGAAGCCATCTGCCTTGCTGAGTTTACTATTTGATCCGAAGAGGATGGATTCAGTTTTTCCCAGGTGTAAGGATAGTTTGTTATCAGCGAGCCAGGTGCAGATTCTACCGAGTTCAGAGCTGAGGGTCTTTTCAACCTGCAGTTTGTTCCTGTCCGAGACCAGCAGTGCTGAGTCATCTGCGAACAGGAACAAGTTGCAGTCACAAGCTGAAGTCATGTCGTTAACATAAATTAGGAACAGTAAAGGCCCTAGTATGCTTCCTTGTGGGACGCCACAGCTCACTGGGAGGGGAGGGGACAGTGTTCCGTTCACCTCCACCATCTGTTCTCTCCCCTCCAGGTAGGATTGCATCCAGCTCACTGATGTGCTATCAAAACCAATAGCTTTAAGCTTGTTAACCAGTATGGAGTGGTTCACGGTGTCAAAAGCCTTTTGGAGGTCCAGCATGACCATGCCGCAGTATTTTCCAGCATCCACCTCGTGTTTGATGTGGTCGCTCAAATAGAGGAGGCATGTGTCAGTGGAGTGGGATGTTCTGAAACCAGATTGGAACTCGTACAGCAATTTATTAGTGGCAAGATACTTTTCAACCTGTTCATAGACTATTTTTTCCATCACTTTCGAGATGGAGCTTAGAATAGAAATAGGGCGGTAGTTGCCGGGTTCTAATTTACTCCCTTTTTTGTACAAGGGGGTTACTTTGGCCAGTTTAAAATCTTGGGGGACCTGTCCCTGTTTGATGGAGAGGTTAACTATATGGGTGATGACTGGAGCTATGGAAAAGGCTGAGTCTCTGAGAAATTTGGAGGGAATATTGTCATGGCCAGTGGCCTTGTGGGGTTGGAGGGCACTCAGTTTTTTAAGTACCTCCTCGGTTGTTACCATTGCCATTTTAAAATCATCTTTACAAACACCAAGGTTTTTGTAGAAGGCTGTGATGTGCTCTACACCAAAACGCCCAGAGTGGGAGGGCAGTTTGCTAACCAGCTTTGTTGCAATGTTTGTAAAGAAGATGTTCAAGTGGTTGGCTACATCGAGTTTGTCAGTGATGAGGGTGTTATTCGATTTGATGTTTATGTTAGTAAACCTGGTTTTTAGTTTCCGACCACAGCCTAGTTGGTTGTTTAGTAACTTCCATAGCTCCCGAGGATTGTTTTTGATTTCCTCGGCTTTATCATTGATAAAGTTACATTTGGCTGATTTGGTCATGGCAATTACACCGTTTCTTAGCTTGTTACACTGGGCTTTTAGGTTGCACAGTTTGGTTTGGAGATCACTGTCGAAGCGCTTGCACTTGGCTAGTTTGGACTTGCATTTAAGAAGTTCAGAGCATTTGTTGTCTCTGGCTTTCATTGCAGTCAGTATGTCCGAATTCATCCATGGCTCCGAGCGGGTTTTGACCCTGACGGTTCTCAAAGGAGCCATGATGTTTAGTACTGATGTAAATTTGGTTTTAAAGCCAAGCCATGCTTCTTCGACTAGTGAGCTCCTGAGCACATCGGACCAATCCAGACTCTCCAGTTCAAGGTTAAAGGCCTCACTAGAGTAGGTTTTGAGGTCCCTAGATATGACTGTTTTGTGACAGTCAAACTTTAGTTTTTGTATTTTGCGGGTACAGAAAATCATAAAATGATCACTGAGCCCACATACAATAACCCCTTTCTTTGAGATTCTGGATTTGTCCGAGGTCAGAATGAGATCAATGACAGTTTGAGAAGAATCACACACTCTTGTGGGTTGGGTAATTAGCTGACTGATACTATGCAGATCACAAAACCGACTAAATGACTTGAACACAGGAGCTTCCTTATGACGCATATCCGTATTGTAGTCGCCAATCAGGATCTTCTCTACACATTCCTCCCCAGCTAAGCACCCCTCAAGTATATCATAGAACTCATTCTGATCAGGGGGTCTATAGACGGTGCCCACTAATACCGATTTAGCATTTTTGAAAATTAATTCAACCCACACAGTTTCAATTTCATCATGCTGCAAGTCAGTACGAGTAATGTATTCAGTATCTTGGTGAATATACATGCACACGCCACCACCATGCCTGTTTCTGTCATTTCTAATGACTGAGTAATTTTCTATTTCAATCTCTGGGTCTTTAGTAGACTCATCAAGTTTAGTTTCAGAGAAACACAGTATGTTTGCCTTACCGTTCTGGAACAGATGTCTGATCTCAGCTAGTTTGGGACTCAAGCTATTCACATTCAAATGGAACAGGTGAAGGCCGTTTAATGCGACGATTGTGTTAATTTCGTCTGTGTTGAAGTAGTCAGAGGTGTGACCGAGGATGGGCGTGTCCGCGGCTGAGGTGTGAGTGGGGAGGGGCGGTGGAATGTGGGGGGTGGCGCCGTTGAACATGTCTGAACATGTCTGAACATGTCTGGACATGTCTGTAGGCCAGGTCAGATCCATCCTGGTGTCTGGGTCCGTGGCTGGGGTGGGAATGGGTGGTCTATTATCCTCTGTAGTCCTGGGTTGACTGTGGGTGTGGGGGAGGGGGTGGTGTTCCTCGTTCAGCTCCATGATCGCTGCCGCTGGGGTGGCTTCGGCGAACAAGACGCCTGCGGTGGTATGTGGGGGTCCGCTGGCGTTGGTTGTCTGCAGTTCATGGGCTGATCTTGAAGTTGAAGTGTACAGTCATGAAGTCATGTCTGCCTACGTCACCGTGAGTCATACAGTATAATGACTAGTAGTAGTAGTAGTAGAGATGTGTTGAAACGAAGGCGGGGTTTAAAACGTATTCAGCATTACATGTAACCATATATGGAATGTTATGTAATGTGCATGTGTCTCAGTGTGTGTGTGTGTGTGTGTGTGTGTGTTGAACATTTCAGGAGGTAAATTTGATAGTAGAAGAATAGCAGGCTACAGTAGTAGTAAATAATATTACAAATAATATCAACAATTACTACTACTACTAGACTGTGTGTGTGTGTGTGTGTGTGTGTGTGTGTGTGTGTGTGTGTGTGTGTGTGTGTGTGTGTGTGTGCGTGCGTGCATGCGTGCAGGGGGTTCAATCAGGGTGAATTATAGCATAGGCTACCGGTATATGGAAATTCAACAATTACAAATAACAATGATAATAGAAATAGAAATGTGTAAAAAAATAAAACTATGTTGCAAAAAAGAAGCGTATACAAATCCATAATATCTGTGCATTTGCTGTCGGAAATAGTGAAATATATACACGCAGGGAAGCTTAGCTTGGGATACACTTTTGAAATTAATCGCAGCAACATGGAATGTTTCGCATTCACTTGGTATAAAACTTTGAGTCAAATAGCAGCAATCCTTACACATAAGAAATGTGCACAAAAAGCAGTACACACACGTGACATGCTGTGACAGATTTCCTGTCTTATGAATAAAAAATTACATTCTTCCGTTTGGCTTTCAGGCTCCATAAACTAAAGGTGCACAGATATGAAAAACAACTTACATAGTTGAATAACTTTATAGCCTACTTAAAACAAAAGGCATGTGTTTCGGCGGGCCTCGAAGCCACGGTAATGACTGATTTTACACTTGCTGAAAATAGCCGATCTACAAGCTTGTATATTTTCAGCAAACCAAGTGTAAAATGATACTACTATAATAATACTGGTAATAATACTGATAATACTGGATCTCTTCTCCACTCAACTAGTCCATTCCTAACATTTAGTCTAGTTTATTTATATCATATTTAGTCTTATAGTTTTAGTCATCATAGCTTAGTTTTCATTTAGCTCCCATGCAGTTTTCATCAGTGAAACAAGGCAGTTGACAAAAAAGAATGTCATAGTATTAGTCGACAAAATCAACACTGCGTGACAGGCCTCCTAACCCTGAGATTTCTCTCTCCCTCTCTCTCTCTCTCTCTCTCTCTCTCTGGCAGAGCGACATGCATTCGCGGGGCATCAAGCGCAAGCTGTGCGGCGGCGGTGGCGCGGCGGCAGCGGGCTACGCGGCGGACTGCGAGGATCATCGTCGCGCTCCGCCGCCATCCTACGGCGTGCAGCGCCGCGCGCTGCTGGACATGTCCCTGGTGAAGCTGCAACACTGCCACACGCTTGCCGAGCCCGACCTCTGCAGGTCGGTGCTCATCGCCAACACGGTGCGCCAGATCCAGGAGGAGATGATGACGATGATGATGATGCACAACGTGGACCACGACGGGAGCTGTCAGGTATTTTATGGCTATAGATCTTCTTTAAAAAATATATTTTTGCTTTTCTGCCTTTATTCTAACCCTTTCTGTTGGTGTTTTAAGCATTATGTCATACTTTAGCAATTGAAAAATAGCAGATCTACAAGCTCTTAGCGAGGCACCAAGTGCCGCGCTACAAGCTTGTAGATCTGCTATTTTTAGAAAAATCTTGAAAATGAGTGCCAATCTTTGAATATATATATTCTTTCAGAGCAAACGTTTTGTAACTAAAAATCTTTGCTTCTGGAGTGGGGGTCTCTGGAACAATATACTGTATGGGGGGTCCTTGACATGAAAATGTTTAAGAACCACTGACATAGAAACATGGGCTTTTCAGACAACTGTTGTGATTTAGAAGACATTTTGTAGAATCGTCCTCAGGTCCAAATGGGTTAACTCATTTAGACTACAGGGTGAGGGTGAAAGTTCATGACAATCAAGTTATGGAACTAAGTAGAGATGTCCCGATACTGTATCGGTATCGGAAAAGTATCTGTATCGGCCCTTATTTGGTCATATCGGGTCGTATTGGTATCGGCGAATATGCCAGTCTAACCCCTGATCCGACACAGGGGTAAGGGGTTGACAATATGGCAGGTAAATAAAATGTTGGGGCATGTGGAGTTTGCTTTGGAGTTGCCCCAAACTGCTTGTGTCTGCTATAAACACAACGCTGGTATCGGTATTCGGTATCGGTATCGTCTAACACAAAAATTATGGTCTCGGGATCGGATCGGGAACGAAAAAGTGTATCGGGACATCCCTAATTTAGACCTGAGGCCGACCCCGATATACCTGAAAATATGTTGTTCCAGGGAAACCCCAGTAGCAAAGATTTGAGTTAAAAACGTTCGCTTTGAATATTCAAATATTTGCACCACGTTTTCACGTTTAAAAATAAAAATAAATATTTATTTCTATATAGAGATTTCTATATAGAGGTATGGTATCTAAAGAGCACAAAGTACCTTTCTGAACGTACCAAGTATCGCGAGACTTCCCACCGTTTCCTGTCTGTCAGCCAAATCTTGCGATACCTCTGAGCCAGAAACGATACCTGCTGCTGTTTAGATCCTCTGATAAAATGATATACTGTGCACTGTGCACATCGAAAAGCAAGTGATTAGAAAACATTAAAACAACCTGTTATATGTCTTTGTTTATATTCCTGAACCGATTATATGACAGGTCTCAATTGTTAAAAAATAATGTTTGTTATGAGCTGGTTCAGCCGGCTCCATTCACTGCCATGTATTCATTGAACTTCCGGTGTGAGTTTGGCTCCCATGAAAGTGTCCATGAAAGTGTCATGGCGCAGCCCAGTCACGTGACCATTTCCTTTCCTTCTCAAAGTGCAGCCCCCCCCCCCCCTCACCCCAGTGTGCTTCAGTGTAGGCAGTGGAGGAATGGCAATGGGGATGTTTTGATCAGAGAATAACAGAGAATAACAACCTTCCAAACACTGGATTTTGGCTCATTTTGAGCAGAAAAAGGAGTAATAAGCGCACGTGTGTGTGCACGTTGGATCCGTATGTAGGCAAAACAAAATATTATTTTTTAAAAGACGAGTTCCCTCGTTTTGGCACATAGGCGGGTTGTAGAGATGGGATTTATGGCTCTTTGAAGGGATCCCTGGGATCCGTTCCTTTCAAAGAGTCGTTCAAAAGACTGGCTCACGGGGAAGTTCCCGATGGGTGGGGGGGGCGCCAATTTTTTTTTTTTAAATGATGTCTGCCCAGTGTCCCCCCAGTGCCTCCCCAGTGTCTCCCCAGTGTCCTCCACAGTGCCTCCCCAGTGTCCCCCCCAGTGCCTCCAAAGTGTATCCTGCTTAGGGCGCCAGATCGCTCAGGACCGGCCCTGGTTGAAACCCCCCTGCCCCCTTCCTCCTCTAAAAAGGAATGGCTCCCTACTGTGAACCGGATCCCATCGCTCACTTCAAAGAGCCGTTCAAATGATCCGATTCGTTCACGAACGTCACATCTCTAGCGGGTTGTGGAGAGAAGAGCGAGGTCCCGCGCTCTTTTTTTTTTTTTTAAGATATTGTTTTTGCGGCTTACGCCTTTTATTGATTTTTTAAGGGACAGATAGTAGGCTGACAGGAAACGGGAGAGAGATGGGGGGATGACATGCGGTAAAGGCCGTGTCGGGTCCGGGAGTCGAACCCGCGGCACACCGCGACTGGATCACCAGTCCGGTGCCCAGACCGTTACGCTACGGCCTGGGCTGGTCCCGCGCTCTTGGCATATATTTGGTTAATACTAATCATATACCCCCTGTCTCAAACCCAGGTGGTTCCTGACCCGTTCATGGTGTCCTGTGGTCCAGAATCGCCCCCCCAGCCGCTCCCGGACAGCCATGTCTCGTGCCAGAACGGCAACGCTTCGTCTCAAAACGGCAACGTTTCGTCTCAAAGTGGCAACATTTCGTGTCAGAACAGCAATATTTTGTGTCCGAACAACAGTGACATGTTGTGTCCGAACGGCGACACGTCGTGTCGGCCGCGCGCCGCAGACCACAACCTGGCGACCTACGACCTTTGCCCCGAGGAGGAGGAGGAGTCCTACTGCTGGGGGAGGGCGGAGCTAAAGATGATGGGCCACGCCCTCCTGGAGGAGGAGGAGGCAGAGTCGACCGCGATGAGGCCGCCCCGGTGCATTCTGGGACGGGAGGAGGAGGAGGAGTTAGAGGACGACGTGTTCCTGGGGAAGCTGGAGATGCGGACCGGCGCGTTGGCGGTGCCTTCGGCCGGCGGCGGCAGTTTGAGTCCCGGCGGCCTGGAGGAGTTCCTGTCGGACGTGGAGGCGTCGTACTACGACCTGGACACCATGGCCATCGGCACGGCCACGCCCACCACCACACTGACGGAGCTGGACCACATCATGGAGATCATCGTGGGAGGGTCCTAGCTGTAGGACACGCCCACTGTAGGTGTGGCCTAAAGCTAGGACCCTCCCCCGACCACCGCCCTGGCGGAGGCTGGAACCACGTCGTGGAGATCGTCGTGGGAGGGTCCTAGCTTTAGGCCACGCCCACTGTGGGTGTGACCTAAAGCTAGGACCCTCCCACGACCACAGCCACCGCCGCCCTGACGGAGGCTGGAAGTGGAACCACTTCGTGGAGATCGTCGTGGGAGGGTCCTAGCTTTAGGCCCATTAAGGACCAGATTCAACAATAAAATGTCTTCCAAATATCCTGACAGTTTTCTGGGAAAAAAAACATATCAGTGGTGCACTGCTGGGACCCACAGAATTATCTGGATTTTGGCCAACGACCCCCCCCATCTGAAAATGTGTTGATTCATTTTTTTTTTTTCTTCAAATTTTTATCCCACGATTTTGTAACCCAGTTTTCTTTTCACCCAGTGCCAATTATCTAATGTAATCCTGGGCTCTACACTTCCTCTGCCAACCTGGGGGGGGCAGCGGACTGACCTCATGCCTCCTTCTATGCATGAGGAGTCCAAGCTGCTTCTTTTCACCTGACAGAGGGGAATTTCCCCGGCCGGACGTAGCGCGTGGAAGGGACACGTTATTCCGACCAGTTCCTTTCCCCTCCATCAGGCGCCCCGGCTGGCCAGGGCCAGGTTGTGTTGATTCAGAAAGATTTGAGTTAAAAATCGTTCGCTGTAAAATAATATAGATATTCAAAGATTTGTGCCATGTTTTCATGATTAAAATGAAATAAAATAGCAGATCTGCAAGCTCATGAGCTTGCATATATCTGCTATGAGCTCATGAGCTCTCTGCTCATCAGCTTACCTGCTATTTTTCAACGGCTAAAGTTTATAATAATGGTTAAAGCGCTTAAAAGCTATGAGGTGACACAGATGCGTGCTCAGGTCTAAATGGGTTAAAGGCAGGGCTGGACTGGGACAAAAATTCGGCCCGGTCATTTTCGCGTGAATTTGGCCCAGACCGGCCCACCAAACTCTGCTCCGTCGAGGCACACACAAACAAACAAGCCCTAATACCACCACTTTTACAGAACAACATAAATGATACAAACCAACAGACAACTACACAACCGTTTGTAGAGGGTACAGTGAAATTATCATGATGGCACTGGCAGAATGGCAGCACGCCCTGACCTTGCCTGTCCGTCCAAAAAAAGAAAAAAAAGGCAGTTTTTTTTTGTTTTTTTTCATGGCGGCCCCCTATGGTCGCGGCCCATCGGGAATATGCCCGGTACGTCCTGTGGCCAGTCCAGCCCTGGTTAAAGGAGCAGGTCACCCAGAAATGGGACCCTTTTTTTCCAGCTGCAATAAAAAGCGACTGGACAACATTTACACGTTTACACTGTTACACAGGGAACACTCTCTGAGTTTATGGGGTTCCTATGAAAATCAAACGTCTGAGAGCCACTAGTACAGTACTAGTGGACTCCTAAAGTGGCATAAATCAGTGTCATACAATATTCCGAAGAAAACCTGGAGACTGGTGTCGAGTGTTGGTGTTTTCTTTCTTTACAACCAATACCGGGACCAGAGCAGTACAGAGACTGCATGGGAACAATTGCTCTTAGACTATAATCCTGACACACTGACTGACTGATACACACACACATAGGCGCGCGTGCATGCGCATGTGTACATTACTTTTTTCAATTGGTTACAGATTTCTGCATGTGTTTCTACACACATTATTTTCTTACAATCTTTTTTATACGTTGTATGATCTAATTTATTGTGAATTTGGTGACACTACATGAACTCATGAGCTGAGAACATTTATTTTTATTATTTTTTATATATTATTGTACACACTTAGGCTATATATATTCACATGAACATTTATACACTGTATTTATCGCAAGTGGCCTTTTTTATTGACTGTGGGAGGGAATAAGCCATTGCCGGGTCGTTGTGGGAGAGCTCAGTGCTGATTGGTCGGTCACGGAGTCTACTCGCTACTTATAAAATGTGTATGTGATATTTCTCTCAATTCACGATTACAATTCACAATTTAGGCATTTATAGCAGATGCTCTTTAATCCAGAGCGATTTACAGTAAGCAAGAGCAACACATGGTAATGCATCAGATAAATAATTACCAGCTGCCTTATTACATCTGCAGAACGTGTGCTATGAAATGTAAATATCTGTGGTATAGGCTATGTGGTATTTGTGTCATTGTGTGTGTGTGGAAACAAATTAAAGCACTGCACAAAGCCAAAAGTCCTGCTAAAAGCTAAAAACCTGAGTCCAACACCAAATGAATGTCATCTGTCTCTGCCCTGATGTGTGCTCTTCTCATCCATGCAGCCCTGTCCAGTTCAAACTATTGCCCAGGCCCCATTTGCAAACCGCGGCCATGTTTCCATCAGAGTTTGGAAGCACTCGTTTTCAGTAAAGCAATGTCCTGCTGCCTCTTGCATTATGTGCTACAGTAATTCAAAACAGGTGGTATTTGGCCATGTGTCTGTTACAATATTCCTTCATTGAGGTAACAGATAGGCCTATAGGCTTGTTTCACTCACAGAAACTGGCAATCTATCTTGTCACCCAAACAAAACATTTTTTTAGTCCTGCTTGCAGCTTGGAGGTCCGCGGGTACAGCGGGGGTCCGCGGTAGTCCTGCGTGGGGGTCCGTGGGTACAGCGGGGGTCCCCGCGAGGGTCCGCAGACTAGAAACCCTGAAATAACATTGGCACGCAACGTGATGAAGACTGGTGACCCTGCAGGCAGACCTTTGCGCGTGGTCGCGCACGCTTTCGGCTGCGCACAGCAGCTGCGCAGTTTTTAGACAGCTGGTGGATGGAAAAGAAGCTCCACCTCCGCGCCCGACTGACGCGGAGGAGAGCGCGTCCGGGAAGCTGTCCGTCGCGTCAGTCAGCCGCGGAGGTGGAGCTTCTTTTCCATCCACCAGCTGTCTTAAAACCCCATGAAGAAGAAGGGCTTCAGGTTCTTCTGACACGTCTGCGCGCGACAGTGTGCCCAGGCTGTGAGTTGTTGTAGCAACTTGCTGGCTGCAATGCTATCCCATTGGCTGAGAGGTTGGCTGCGACCGTTTAGAGTAGACGATGGGTTGTTGCCTTAGGTTGTTGGCGGCATTAAAGGTGTCTGGTTGCTATAGAGACGAGGCAGCCGATCAGGACGCCAGGTCGTGACGATACAGCGTCCAATGAGAAATTGGTCGCGGAAGCCAGCCCGGGAGGTTATTGGCCAGCTCTGCTTCTCAGCTGGTAAAAATGAAATCAAACAAGCTAAGAACCTAACATCCGTCCTGCAGTAGAATGTCTGTAGTACAGTAAAGCTATGCCTATGAGTATCCACTATAGAGTGCTATGTCTACATAAAATGCTATCTATCTAAGTTACATAAGTTCAGCCTTTGCATATACGCCTGTAAGGTCGTCAAGGCTAGAATTACATATCTATTGAGATAGTACTCATCATTGCTATAGAATAGATAGTGTTTGTTCACTGTCCAGCAACAGGAGTCTCCCTGTCTCCAGCTCATCAGTAAAACGGCAAAACACATTTTCAGGTTCTGGGATACTAATTTCATCCAACCCGGGGGAGAAAGAAAGACTCCTTTATGCTACCGAATAATACAAGATAGCGACTGAATGCAGAATTGGACGTGATGACACACAAGACATGAGCAGACATCATTGGAAAACAGAATGGGTTATCAATCATTCCTGAAATTGACGTCTCCACCTGAAAATGTATTTTCTGTGAGTTAAAGAGCCCAAGAAAGACAATATCACTTACAGCACCTTCGAGCCACACTATGTAGCGTTCTTCTTGGACACTCACAAGTTAAAACAGTGTTTACAATAATAATAATAATAATAAAATGCAGTTAATGGTTATTATACTTATACATCAGTCATCAAGATAGTATCAAAAATAACTTTTAATTGAAAAGGTTATGCGGTATATGGGGGACCTGGCTTGAGCCATGTTGTTGTTATTGTACATATTTTGTTGTGCGATGGTTGTTAGCAACGAGCTCAGAACACGTATGTATCCGGTGCTATTTTCGCTATGCAATCGTAGGAAAACCATTGCCTATAATGACTTTGTCCAAAATAGGGTTGAGAGGTGGACAACTTAAAACAAGGAATTTCAACTTTTGTTTCTAATTTTTTTATTATTCACTTACGACATCAGTACTTAACGTCACACAAAAGCATCCAAAGCAGCAGATCCACATGCTCGAAACGTGGCGCGAAGTGACGCGTTTCGAGCTTAGTAGATCTGCTATTATGGTTATATGAATCTTGAAAAGTACATTTTGGGCATGTGAGGTTTACAGAGTACAGTACACATGACAGAGATATACTGCATATTTTAACCAGTGTCAAGCTAACCTCGCTATTTTGGGGGCCACGTCGTTATGGGCAATTTTCTTTTCACCACACATTTTCAAAAAATAGCTGACGTAGAAAGTTCACAACACGTCACAATGCGAGATTTGTAGTTTGGCTATTTTCACTATAGGATTCAAGGCGTTGCCTTGAAATGTTGTCTTGTCCGTTGGTGTGCCTTGGGACAAGGGGACGTACACACATAGACATCAAAGGGGGCTTCAACCCCTCCTGCCATTTTACCATACTGTAAAACAACTGAGAGACTGCCCTCTCAGACCACGAATGCAGCATTTACTAATGGTGAAAGAAATGCAAAACACCACTCCTTTCCATGCCGTATACCGGAAGGCAACATTCAGGAGAATTGCGTTTTTCCGCAGGCTGCTGAACTTGGAACGTAGCAATTTGTGTTGAACAAATTTGTTTATTCTTTTTCCTGGTAGAGAGATATTTTTACAAGATATTGTTTTGTTTTATATGCCTTTTTATTTTGTAGATATGCAAGCTTGTATTGTAGAAGTGGGCCAAAACCGGAAGCATTGGTGTCATTTTAGAGTTTCACGTTGGCTATTAAACAAATAACAGATATTGTTTGCTTTCGGGATGAAACCACCTAACTCCATTTTTTTAGGGTTTTGAATGTTTTTTGCATAAATCAGTGCTATTGAAAACCCTTTACGTCTGTGTGTTGTTTCGAAAATATTGAACCATTGTAAAGTATAGTAAAAAGTGCTTGACAAAACCTCTTAACTCCAGTGGACCCTCAAACTGTCTGCTAAAGCAACTAACTCCACCACCTCTCCACCTCTCATTGGTAATATATAATTAATTAATTAATGAAGTAATTGACAATATATGTCGCAACACCAACTTTGATGAGGTAGTATTGCTGTGCTTTCAAAACAACTTCCTTAAAAATGTATATTTTTCATTTCCTGAATAGATTTTGGAGTTGGTGGTTTCTTCACGACAGTGGAGATAAGGCAAGCTCACACGAGTTTGTACATCCGCTATTTTGTTTTAAATAATGTTGAATCATTTTATAATTTGATCCTATATTTCCGGGGTTCCCTGGCACTGGCGCAAAACATAATTCTTCAGATTTGTGTGTTGAGGTCTGCGACGGCCACATTAAAAGATCTGAGAACTATACACTTTGTAGAATCCGCCTCAGGTCTTAATGAGTTAAATGTCACCGTAACTGGTTGTTCAGGTTTGAGCCGGTGTCACCTATGATAATAATAATAATAAATAATAAAACTGTATTTCTATAGCACCTTTCATGACATGAAATGCAGCTCAAAGTGCTTTACAGAACAATGGAGAATAAAAAAGAAAAGCAAGGCAACGACATTAAAAAAACAAGCAGTAATGCAATACAGTGAGGACATGAATAACAAAAAATAAAAGATCAATTAAAAGCAATGTTGTAGAAATGGGTCTTGAGCTGTGCTTTAAAAATGTCTACAGAGGCTGCCTGACGAAGGTACAGTGGGAGCTTGTTCCATGCTGACGGCCCGTAGAAGCAAAAAGCTGCTTCCCTGTATTTTTTAGTTGCTATTTTTTTAGGCAAAGCGAGCAGGCCAGCAGTGGAAGACCTTAGGTTTGGGACATATTTAGGCAGGCAGTCATGTAGGTAGGTCGGAAGGTGCGAGACCATTGAGAGCTTTATACACAAGTAAAATAATTTTAAAAGAAATCCTATGATGTCACCTGATCGCCTGGAGTCAGAGCCAGAGCCATTGACACAGAGAGTTACCACACACACATATACATAGATGCTTGTACTTGGAGTATATATACCAGTGGTTCCCAAAGTGGCGTCCGGGGACCCCCAGGGGTCCTTGAGAGAGTTATAGGATGATGATAATTAGGAACCAAATTTACCCTTATGGGTCTGTAACTCAGGGTCCATTTGGTTCCAATGGAACACTCTCAGAGTTAAATTAACTTTGATTTTACAATATACATCGGGGTCCCAGAGATAGAAATGCCATTCAATTGGGGGACCGTAGCCTAATTCAGGTCAAACCTGGGGCCCTTGAAATGAAAACGTTTGAAAATCACTGGGGGGGGGGTCCTTGGCATATATTTTCAAATGAGGGTCCGCGGGCTAATGAGTGTCATTTTGGGGGGTCCTTGACACCCAAAAACCCCCAAAAAACACTGGTTTAAACAGAGAGGATGTTAACACGATAGATTAATCAAAAACACCCAGGTCTTTTTGAATGGTGCAACCACTCCAACGAACAGCAAAGTGTCCGCCTATGTGTGTGTTATGAGCACGTATAAGGAGTACCAGTAGGGGCGCTGTTGTGCCAGAACAGAGAGAGGGATAGTGCTGCACTGTTGCCTGCTAATGAGAGAGAGATAGAGGTGATTTTTTCCTGGTGACTGATATTGTCCTTCTAATAGGCTACGTGAGGGGCGGTGTTTTTTTCATTTACAGTTTATTTATTTTTAATATTTATTTTTAATTCTTTAGTCTCTTCCATCCTACATTTTTTGTTTTAGTCATATAGGCTATAGTCTCTTAATAGTTTTAATTTAGTTTTGGTTACATTTTAGTCACCTGGAATGTTTATAATATTTATATCATAAGACTCATGATGTCGACTAAATTATAGGCTACAGTTGATTTAGTCGACTACATCTACAGTTGATTTAGTCAACTAAAATGTATTTTGGCGGGCCTTGATGCCGTCGTAATGACTTATACTTGCTGAACTGCGACACGTTGTGAGCTTGTAGATCTGCGGACCTCTTGTCCACTACTATAGTCACTTAATCCTAACATTTTAGTCTAGTTTTTATTTGTTGACGTAATTGTCAATATATTTAGTCTTAGTTGTAGTCATCATAGCTTAGTTTTCGTTTCCATTTAGTCAGTGAAAAAGGTAGTCGACGATAGTAGTCAACTGCTACCAGCCACTATGCAGCAGGCAGCAGAGGAATCTAAAGTCAAATATGCTTCCAGATGGCACAGCACGTCAGTCAGAAACCAGTGGTGGAACCGTGGAATGTACAATTCTGAGGTTCTTTTACTTTGGAGTATTTCCAATTTCCAATACTTTTACTTTATACTCCACGACGTACATCTCAGATCCAAATAGTTATTTTACTACACTACATTTATTTGAAAACTTTCCTACTTTGTAGATTTGAATACAAGTGTTAAGGACTGTTCTGAAGTCTAGGGGCAACCTGCCCGCAACATGTAGGCCTATACCAGTATGGAAGAACAACATGTAGGCCTATACCAGTATGGAAGAACAACATGTAGGCCTATACCAGTATGGAAGAACAACACATGTAGGCCTATACCAGTATGGAAAAACAACACAACATGTAGGCCTATACCAGTATGGAAGAACAACACCACTTGTAAAAGAGTATTTCTTTAATACTCAGAAGACAATTAAATTACAAAGTGGCTTAATTATGTGCATGACAGATGGTTATTTACAATATATGGCTCTGAATGACTAAAATAAATGACTACAACCTAAATGGCATTTTGTTCAAAGACTAAAACTATGTCGAAATCTGTCAAAATGAACACAGTGGATGTGTTCAGGGACAGATTAACCCCCATGAGGGCCCCTGGGCCAGTAATTCTTTCAGGGCCCCCATAGGGCGTGTGTGCGCGAATTTTTTGTCTTTTTCCATGTTTTTCTCATCTTTTCGACCTAAATTTAACAAAATCAACAGCCAATGAAGGGCCCCATGAGCCCTTTTAAGGGTGTCAACCCCAGTACCACGCGGTCCAATTTTGCTGAAGGGCCCCTGAGAGCCAAGGGCCCCTGGGCCACGGCCCCACTGGCTAATTTGTCCCTGGATGTGTTAATTAATCATGATAATAAAACACATGCATTAGATCAGTGGTTTTGAATCAAGGTCCATTGTCTCCACCAGGCCGAAGGCATGGGGAGAGAGTATGTTTTGCACGCTGTCCGTCTGTGTGTGTCCGTCCGTCTGTTAACAGCTAATCTCCGGCACCGTTAACCTGGTTGATGCCAAACTTTGCACACACACTCCCTGGATGCCAACGACGAACCTCTGCCACAGGGGCCTGTTATAGCGCCACCAGGAGGCCAACTTTTTGCTATCACTCCTTTGTCCAAATATCCGCAAATCGTTACACAGTATATCTATAGTCATGTGCTGGGATTGGCCTGTTTTGAACAAAACACCTGAAATCATGGACTGAGCGTGCAATTCACGTGAAATCTTTCACACACTTTCCTACTAGGCGGAGGAATATATCCCATCATTGGCCTGTTGTAGCACCACCAACAGCTGGATTTTTGCAAAACACATTTTTGGAACAAAATGCCTCAAATCATCCAATTGCCATTAAAGGCGGATGAACAAATGGCACCCTTTGGTGGAGAGTAGACCTGTCCCCCGAGGGGCACTTTTTCTAGTTTATTCTGCATTTGAGCCACGGACCACCATTTGATGACATTTAGACTCTCAGACCCAAAACGTAAGAATATGTTGTCGTTGGATTTATCCACAGTTCCATGCTGTATTGATGTTGGTAGCGTTAGGAGCGATAACAGGCAAACGTTGATCAAAACAACAATTTGTCTACATTTGCTAATTGTGTAGACTAAAATGGGCCCATAAGGGTCTATTTGGTTTGGGTCCATTTGGTTACCAACTTTTCATAATAACTGTGGACCACCTGGAACCCCCTCAAGGACCTCTGGTGGTCCCCGGACCACTGGTTGAGAAGCACATACCGCATTAGACGAGAGAGCACAGAGGCAGCCAATAAAATAAGGGAACAAACAAACAGGTCATCAGATATTATTTTATTCGTCCGCTTAATGTCTCTAACAATAATTCAATAATTACAAACAGAAATAAAAACCTTTTTTTTTGTATTTCTTTTTCCAATTCAACCATAAAGTCTGGGTGCATTTGGGTAGGGGTAGGTGGGGGGTAGTTGAGGTGGGTCGGGGTATTTGAGGGGTGTGTGTTTTTTGGGGTGGAGGTGGGGGTAGTAGGGGTATTTTGTGGATGTGGGGGGTATTCGGGTGGGCGTGGTTGGGTGAATTTGAGTGGGGATGGGGAAAGTTGTGTGTGGGGGGTATTTGAGTGGGGGTATGTGTGTGTGTGTGTGGGGGGGGGGGGTAGTTGGGTATTTGGGTGGGGGTACATGTGTGTGTGTGGGGGGGCAGTTGAGTATTTGGGTGGGGGTACGTGTGTGGGGGGGGCAGTTGAGTATTTGGGTGGGGATACGTGTGTGTGTGTGTGTGGGGGGGGTTGGGTATTTGGGTGGGGGTGTGTGGGTAGTTGGCATCACTTAGGTGGATGAAGGCTATACACAGGAAAAAACAGGGAAATATAACCGGCGACATAAAATCAAAAGGATTATTATTAATATTTTTTTGTTCCTTCTTAAATCTGGAATATAAACGATGTGCAACTTTCTTTCTTTAATACAGTGTTTTTATTTATTTATTACGAACTCCAACAGATATGACATAGTGTCTGTTGGTCGGTCTGTCTATAGAAGCCTCATTCATCAACATGGCATAGAAACTCGTCTAAATCCTGTCCTAATAATATCCTATATGTACAATGTGAGTACAACATTCTTGGCGTTTGTCCAAAGATGAGCACGCGCACGCATAGACACACACACGCATAGACACACGCACGCACAGACGCACGCATGCACAAAGTTAGTACAATAGAGCGTCGCATTACCACCCCCCTTTCATGGCCACCGGAAGATAATTTCCCATAATGTTTTTCCCATAGACGTTTCAAAACGTATTTATTTAAAGACCTTTAGTTTAAAGACTCGGACAAAGCCAACTCGGCTCCTGACAAATCATGACAATAAATATTTTTTTTTGGGCCCAAACAAATAATTAGAAAGAAGAAAAAAATCAGACCCGTCTGAAGTGAGTGGTGCTGTACTGTACTTGTGCTGTACTGGTATATAGTACTGTAATGTACAGTACAAGCCCTCCTCCCTGGCCTGTGTGTGTCTGTGTTAGGCTGTGCAACAGTGACACTTGGTGGTTAACAAACGCTATTTTCATGCTCGGACATAGCCAGGTACAGACCCAGGGACACAGCCACACACATAGCTGTCTATAGGAGTGGTTTTTTTTCCTTCCTGAGTTTTTCTTCTAATTATTTGTTCGGCCCAAAATGTTGTTTATTGTCATGATTTGTCACCATCCGAGTTGTCTGAGGCTTTAAATAAATACTTTCTGAAACGTCTATAGGGAAAGTTAATGGGACATTCTCCTCCGGGCGGTGAAAGGGAGAGGCACTGCGACACTCTATACACCACTGATTCTCAAAGTAGGGGTCCATCGTCATCTTTAGCATCATTTAACATTTCCTTTTTTTGTGTTATGAATCCCTTTTAATTTTCTCCAGCGCACTTTATTTTATTTAAGTGTCAGCCTAACTAAATACCGATTGATTTAATCAACAATTGTTTCTTTTGATACAAAATGTTTGCTAACCACTTTAATCTATAATTTTTAGTATATGTTGGCTATTCATTTTTTTTTTGCAGATATACAAGTGCACGGCGTGTGTCACATCATGCTAGCCATTCTTCATCTGCCTTTGCAATGCATATTGCCCCAGGCAGATTAAGTCTGGCCCCTCTCAATGCATATTGCCCCAGGCAGATTAAGTCTGGCCCCTCTCAATGCATATTACCCCAGGCAGGTTAAGTCTGGCCCCTCTCAATGCATATTGCCCCAGGCAGATTAAGTCTGGCCCCTCTCAATGCATATTACCCCAGGCAGGTTAAGTCTGGCCCCTCTCAATGCATATTGCCCCAGGCAGATTAAGTCTGGCCCCTCTCAATGCATATTGCCCCAGGCAGATTAAGTCTGGCCCCTCTCAATGCATATTGCCCCAGGCAGATTAAGTCTGGCCCCTCTCAATGCATATTGCCCCAGGCAGATTAAGTCTGGCCCCTCTCAATGCATATTACCCCAGGCAGATTAAGTCTGGCCCCTCTCAATGCATATTGCCCCAGGCAGATTAAGTCTGGCCCCTCTCAATGCATATTGCCCCAGGCAGATTAAGTCTGGCCCCTCTCAATGCATATTGCCCCAGGCAGATTAAGTCTGGCCCCTCTCAATGCATATTGCCCCAGGCAGATTAAGTCTGGCCCCTCTCAATGCATATTGCCCCAGGCAGATTAAGTCTGGCCCCTCTCAATGCATATTACCCCAGGCAGATTAAGTCTGGCCCCTCTCAATGCATATTGCCCCAGGCAGATTAAGTCTGGCCCCTCTCAATGCATATTACCCCAGGCAGATTAAGTCTGGCCCCTCTCAATGCATATTGCCCCAGGCAGATTAAGTCTGGCCCCTCTCAATGCATATTGCCCCAGGCAGATTAAGTCTGGCCCCTCTCAATGCATATTGCCCCAGGCAGATTAAGTCTGGCCCCTCTCAATGCATATTGCCCCAGGCAGATTAAGTCTGGCCCCTCTCAATGCATATTACCCCAGGCAGGTTAAGTCTGGCCCCTCTCAATGCATATTGCCCCAGGCAGATTAAGTCTGGCCCCTCTCAATGCATATTGCCCCAGGCAGATAAGTCTGGCCCCTCTCAATGCATATTACCCCAGGCAGGTTAAGTCTGGCCCCTCTCAATGCATATTGCCCCAGGCAGATTAAGTCTGGCCCCTCTCAATGCATATTGCCCCAGGCAGATTAAGTCTGGACTTCACGGCCGAAGTGGTGACGAGCCATACTGAGAGAAGCCTTCTAAAACATTAGTTTTTTGAAAACCCTATGTTGCTATGTCAGTGGTTCTCAAACTATTTCATGTCAAGGACCCCAACAATGATATGTATTTGGCTGCCGACCACCATCTGAAAATAAAATATGTTGTTCCTGGAACCGCCCGGAAGCAAAGATTTCAGTTTAAAAACAAGTTCGCTCTGAAAGAATATATATGGTCAAAGATCTACAAGCTCGTAGCGCGG
>NC_139717.1:22600292-22795292 GCF_964188405.1 Protomyctophum parallelum | reverse complement strand
GAGTGGACGACCCGAGGAGAGGACATTAAGAGTATTGGGATGTGGCTCCAGAGAGACAGCGGGAGGGAGAGTGCGGAATCTCCTTCGGGTTTGAGTAAATGGTCACGCCACCCTCGTGACTTTCCCTACTTGCGGGACGCTGGGGACGAGGATTTACTATACTGTCCTTATTGGGTTGCGAAGGCGATTCCGCACTCGCGGGAGAGAGAGAGAGAGGGAGGGAGAGAGAGGAGAGGCCTACCCTGCCCAGAGAGGAAGAGGAGGGAGAGGAGGAGCAGGAGGAGGAGTCCGTCTGCAGGAAGACCCCGGCGGACAGAGGAGTCATGTGATACACATGTTCAAAGTTGGAGGGAGGGGAGATGAGGGGGGGGCGGGGGGAGGATGTGACATCACTGGAGGTGGACTGGAAGGAGAGGAGGAAGAGGAGGAGAAGGAGGAGAGAGAGGGGAGGCTTCGTTTATTCTCCGTCGCGCGGTGGGCGGGTGTGTGTCGCTGGACAAAAAATAAAATGAATAAAAAGAACTATACGGACCTCTCTCAAAACCAAACGGATGAGACTAGTGCTAAAACTCCGCTCCAGAACTTGCAAAAGCTCTGGTCTTTAAGATACGTTTCTGTCAAACTACTTCTCTTCAATAGACAGCTTTATACTCTGTATATATAAAATGTATATAACGACGCAATGTGGCATAGCTCTATTTACACAATTCTGTACCTCCTCCAAATGTATACTTTATGTTTACACAATGCTGTACCTCCGCCAACTGTATATGTTTACACAATGCTGTACCTCCGCCAACTGTATACTTTAGGTTTACACAATGCTGTACCTCCTCCAACTGTATATACTTTATGTTTTCACAATGCTGTACCTCAGACTGTATATACTTTGTTTACACAATGCTGTACCTCCTCCAACTGTATATACTTTATGTTTACACAATGCTGTACCTCCTCCAACTGTATATACTTTATGTTTACACAATGCTGTACCTCCTCCAACTGTATATACTTTATGTTTACACAATGCTGTACCTCCTCCAACTGTATATACTTTCCCCATTTTCAACAGCTATTGTATTTTGAGTGACACTTGCTTTGGCAATGCAACACATCAACACCTTGTATTCAGTGTTTACCACTAGATGGTGCTGTTGGCTAACATATGAGTCACCGTTTGACTCTCTCCCACTAGAGATCCAGTGAAGTGACTTAAAAATGCACTTAGTTACTTTCCAACACTGCCTACAAGCCAACAACGCCTTGTCGGCTCATAGAGTAGAGTGGAGAACCTTTGCTCTCTGGACTGGTAGAGAAACTACACAAGCCTCAACAAGTGGTAATTAAACTGTATTGTTCCCAGGTGTAACAACTCATTCGGACAGTCTGCCTTCTCAGTAAAGGAAATAAATCAAAAAGACAAAAGGCCACGGTGAGTGGAGCGAGGAAAATAGGAGATCTGCAAACTCAACACGCTGTGTATATATACTGTATATACAGTATACCGTAATATAAATGGTAAACGGGACTAAATTTGCAAACAACGGCCCATGGGCGTTTATACGGACTAGGGCGGTTACTTGGACGAGGCGGTTATTACGCAAAATGGTGTCAGAACTCAGAACCTGGGCTGTTATTAGGTGGCTATTTGTTTTGACCTGATTGGGTTTTTGAAAACTAAAGTGTTACGGTATTCTTTAGAAAAGTCTCCAGTGGACAGGTGGTGAAAACCCTGTAAGGCAACGCATCTACAAATTGTGCAATGTGATTGTGATGTCCATATCAAATAAATAAACATACAGTAAATATTAATAATAATAATAATGTGATTGTGATGTCCATATGAAATAAACATAAATAATAAAAATGTGATTGTGATGTCCATATCAAATAAACATAAATAATAATAATGTGATGTCCATATGAAATAAATAAACATAAACAGAGCGATTGCTCTGTTCTTTTCTTGTTTTGACCAGCGACACGCCGCCGTGCTACGAAGTATAAATTAGGCAGAGAGTCTAAAAGAAAATTCATCAGGAATTTTCAAAGAAAATAAGAACAAATTTAAAAAGAGAGATTTTGATAGTCAGTCGTGCAAGGTAATCTCTACTAGTATCCTAATGGAGAGAGTGATGGGTGGAGGAGAGAGGAATACAGGATAGAGTCTATTCCCTCTTGTCAGAGATTAGGGTGAAAACTCATGGCATCATGCTGAGAAACACAAGAGTAGAGAGCAGATTATTTTTTTTAACAATAGTACCACATGCACAAGTACATTAGTACAGCACAACAGGGCATTTAGGAAATGTACCACAATGCAATACAGTCAACTAGAAAAGGCTACAGCTGAAGACATTTAAACCCATTTAGGCCCGACGTCGAGAAAAGAAGAAAAAAAAACGTTCGCTCTGAAAGAATACATATTCAAAGATTTGTGCCACATTTTTACGATTAAAAAAAAATAACAGACCTACAAGCTCGTAGCGCGCAAGCTTGTAGATCTGCTATTTTTCAATAGCTAAAGTATAACATAATGCTTAGTTAAAACACCAAAAGGGGTTCCCCAACAGAATATACTATAGTAGACAAAAACAAAGAATATTTACACTACTTCAATAACATTTGTTTTCCAATTCCTTAGATTGTTCTTGTATTTCTTCTCCTATTTAAATAGCTCTATATTGTGACAGTAATAATTGCTATAGAGTGTGTTCAGTAACAGTGTTAAAAAGCTCTATATTGTGACAGTAATCATTGCTAGAGTGTGTGTTCAGTAACAGTGTCAAATAGCTCTATATTGTGACAGTAATCATTGCTAGAGTATGTGTTCAGTAACAGTGTTAAATAGCTCTATATTGTGACAGTAATCATTGCTAGTGTGTTCAGTAACAGTGTTAAATAGCTCTATATTGTGACAGTAATCATTGCTATAGAGTGTGTGTTCAGTAACAGTGTTAAATAGCTCTATATTGTGACAGTAATCATTGCTATAGAGTGTGTGTTCAGTAAAAGTGCTAAATAGCTCTATATCGTGACAGTAATCCTTGCTATAGAGTTTAATGTTTTAAGAATATATAATTTGCCCTACCCAACAGAATGCATTGAAAATGGATCAAGCCCCACAGTAGAATGTCTTGAAATTAGATCAAAGTGAACGTATTGAAACAGATCATAGTGCTGTATAGGACATTATTAAATTGGAGAATAGCGAACGGTACCAGAGGCAGGTCCATCAGAACCTGCATGCCGTCTCCTGGTCCCATGTGAGCCACGTGGTTGAAGTTGGTCGGGTGGGAGATCATCTTGGACCGCAACTCTGGGTCCCTCAGCATCTCTCTGCACACACACACACACACACACACACACACACACACACACACACACACACACACACACACACACACACACACACACACACACACACACACACACACACACACACACACACAAAATTATTATTAATATTATCATTATTATTATTTTGGGGGGGTTCCCAAGAATATATATATATTTTTTCAAACTTAATCGCTAAAATTGCAAACCTCGTCAGATAATCCCCACATATATATATATATAACAGCTTCCGTGAACCGACTTCACATCTGCTGTCGTGAAAGTAGGAGTAGTAGTTGTGAATTAGCAAACTGGACATTTGTACTGAATGTTTCCTTTATCCTCGTGTTGTGCTTCTGTTTTCAGGCAAAGTATTTGTACGTCCCTACGTTACAATTTACAATTTAGGCATTTAGCAGACGCTCTTAATCCAGAGCGACTTACATTTTAAGCAAGAACAAAAGCATGGGAATACATCACATAAAAGCATTTATCATGAAACATGCGTAAGCTAAGAAAGTAACAGTGGAATATCTATATAATGAAACTATACATACACTATACATATAAACTATACATATTTACTACTATGCTATACATATGTACTATGGCGTGCTATGACTATATACAATACAATTATAGTGCTGTCTACATAACATGCTATAAGTCTGTGTCAAATGCTATCTAAGCCAACAGAAATGCTATCTAAGGGGAGAAATGCTATCTACGTTGTCCTTCATGTTCCACAGACGGCCCTCAGCCCCTCCCACCCTTCACTGGGTATATATATATATATACCTCCGCTGCTGGAGTCTCTCCTCCTCTGGAACCTTGAACAGGAACTTCCTCTTGCTGCGCGTTCGAACCATCAACTTCCTGCTGTGTTCCGACACCTCTGGAATAGACAGCTCCCCCTCTGGTGGGGAGTAGAGAACAGCACAGCGAGAGAGAGATAGAGTGAGAGAGAGAAAGAGAGAGTGAGAGAGAGAAAGTGAGAGAGAGAGAGAAAGTGAGAGTGAGAGAGAGAGAGAGAGGTTTCAGCTCAAGACCCAAATTAGACGTTTGCCCGGGACCCAAACTAGAGAAAATAGCAAATCTACAAGCTCACAAAGTGACGCTTTGTGCCGCATTGTGAGCTTGAGGATCGGCTATTTTCACTACTTCTTACCCTATTATGAACGGGAACCCCTTTTGGAGTTTTAACTAAGCATTATGTTATACTTTAGCTATTGAAAAATAGCAGATCTACAAGCTCATAGCGCGCCACTGGGTGGCACGCTACGAGCTTGTAGGTCTGCTATTTTTGAAAAATCGTGAAAATGTGGTGGACATCTTTGAATAGATATCCTTTCAGAGCGAATAGAAAATGGGCCTTGATATGAGAGGGCTTTTGAAACCACTGAAGCTTTAGAATACTTCCAAAGAAACAGCCGATTCTGTGTCCAAGCTGATGTTCCTGAAGAGCATGCGAGGTTGTGAGGTGTTTGTGTCTGTTTACCTGAGGACTCGTTGCTGAAGTAGATGAGTCTGGGTTGTTCTGATCCCAACAGGTTCAACGTCCCCTCCACGTTCAGAGGTCTGATCTACACCACGGACAGACAGACAGACATTAAAGTCCATAGACTTGTCTGGCAAGCGATTTACGCCATACAAGTGCGCTAAACAAACGTTAAAGTCCATAGACTTGGCTGGCTGGCAAACGATTCACGGCATAAGGGGCCCTAAACAAGACTCGGGGGCGCCATATTACGTCATCTTCAAAAGCCCCTCAAAAATAAATAGAATGTGTTCATTTCACATCCCTGGGGGATCGACTGAGACTTTTTCTCCAGAAAACTGTCATGATCTAGAAGGCATTTATAGAATCGTCCTCAGGTCTGAATGGGTTTAACCCATTCTGGACGGGAACCCCTTTTGGTGTTAGCATTATGTTACGCTTTAGCTATTGAAAAATAGCAGATCTACAAGCTCGTAGCGCGCCACCGAGTGGCGCGCTACGAGCTTGTAGGTCTGCTATTTTTTTTTTATCTAAGAACGACTGACATAGAAACATGGCTTTTACAGAAAACTGTCAGGATGCAGAAGACATTTTTAGAATCTGATCTCAGGTCAGAATGGGTTTAAAGATGTACGAAGAAGAAGGAGGAGGAGGAGGAGGAGGAGGAGGAGAAGAAGAAGAAGAAGAAGAAGAAGCCGGTTGAATGTACCTTCCTGAGACACACGGTCTGGACCCAGGCTGTGGTGTGGATGTCAAACACATCCACACCGTACTCACTGTACACAGTCAGGTAGGACGAGGTGGAACCTGCACACGCACGCACGCACACACACACACACACACACACACACGCACACGCACACGCATGCACGCACACACGCACACACACACGCACACACACACAGAGCATGTTTATATTTAACAATGTTACACCCAATAATTAGTAAATTATTGAGTGTCTGTCCCCAAACATTCAAGGTTCGAATGTTCGCTCGTTTTTTTATTTTTTATAAAAATTAATATATTTTTTTCCCCTTTTTTATTAACTCGGAAATATATCTCGGCGATAATGTGATATTTATGTCTATCTCTGCTGTCCCTCTCC
This sequence comes from Protomyctophum parallelum, assembly GCF_964188405.1. Taxonomy (NCBI): domain Eukaryota; kingdom Metazoa; phylum Chordata; class Actinopteri; order Myctophiformes; family Myctophidae; genus Protomyctophum; species Protomyctophum parallelum. Next base: position 22,789,353 of record NC_139717.1, on the reverse strand, counting down.
AAAATCAGCTGTGCACATTAACTTGGTGATGGGCCTGCAGCCAATCAGCAACACACACACACACACACACACACACACACACAGACGAGAGAGATTGATAAAGAGCAGGGGAGACGCGCTGTGCGCTCTAATCGAGACGTTTTTATTTTATTTTATTAATTCGAAACAAATGGTCCGGATGTTCGCTCGAAAATTCCTGCCGAAGTTCGAGTCCTAAAAAAAAGCTAGGGTTCAGCCTTAGTGTGTGATGATGCATTTAGAACCCCTCATTTTTCAACTGTTACATACTACAGCGGGGGTCCACGTAGATGCGCACGCACACGTGCACGCACGCGCACACACACACACACACACACACACACACACACACACACACACACACAAGTGTTGTTTTTGTCGGCTAAAACTAAGACGGAAAATGTTCGTCGACAACCTTTTTTTTTCCACTGACGAAAACCAAATGGAAACTAAATGAAAACGAAGCTGTTATGACTAAAACTACGCTAAACGCGTTGACAATTTCGTCAGCAGATAGAAACTAGACTACAATGTTAGGAAGGGACTACAGTGGACAAGAGATCCAGTAAGAGTCATTTTGCACTTGGTTGCGTGCTGAAAATAGCAGATCTACAAGCTCACAACGCGTCGCGCCGCGACGCTTGTGGATACAAGTGTAAAATTCTAGGGTGACTAACACGTGACTAAAACGATAGTTACGTATGTAACTACGGTTCTATGAGTCCTGAATGACCGCCAGAGGCGGTGCTTTAAGCACTGAATACGTCCCTTCGCGCATGCGCAGTCGAGTATTTTATACCAACAATGTCGGTTGACCCCGTGATGACCCGGAGTCGTCTATAACTTCCGGCAGTCGTCCGGGGCTCAGTCCCTACAGAATCTTCTCGCGAAAAACACGAGGATTCTGAGTGACAAGAGTGCCTCTGGCGGTCATTCAGGACTCATAGAACCGTAGTTACATACGTAACTATCGTTCTATTTCGTCCCTGCTGACCGCCAGAGGCGGTGCTTTAAGCACTGAATGACTTATACCAGCCAAGTCACGAGGAATCCTGATTACAAACCTCAAAGGGTAGAACCGGAGGATTCGGGGAAGAGGACCACGTCCAATGGGTGGGGAGTGGCAACATTCACCCTGTAGTACCTTGAGAAAGTGCCTGCCGAAGCCCATGAGGCGGCGGCACAAATGTCCTCCAAGGGCACCCCTCTCATGGCAGCCCATGATGTGGAAATGCTCCTTGTAGAGTGGCACCGTACCCCTGATGGTACGGGGAGGTTACTTGCCTCATAGGCGTGACTGATTGCGTCTACAATCCAGTGGGACAGGCGCTGCTTGGAGAGAGCGCCGCCTTTGTTCACACCACTATGGCAAAGGAATAGCTGCTCTGCTCGCCTGATGCGTGCAGTAGCTTCAATGTAGGCTCTCAGGGCCCGGACTGGGCACAACAGCTCCAGTTTGTCTGTCAGCTCCCCAGGTGGGGGGTTAAATCGAGCCAGCCTGATAGGCTGGTTGAGGTGAGCCTGCGACAGCACCTTCGGGAGGAATGCTATGTTTGGCCACAGCGTGACCCCCGAGCCGTCTGCGTTCCACCTCAGACATGATTCGCTGACTGACAGAGCGTGCAGTTCACTGACGCGCTTTGCCGATGTAATGGCCAGGAGAAGGGCTGTCTTGCATGACACCCACTTCAGCTCTGCCTGTGCCACGGGTTCGAAGGTAGGCCCGCACAGGGCATCCAGTACCCGGTTAAGGTCCCATGACGGAGCTCTCGGAGCTCTCGGGGGATGCAACCTCTGAGCCCCTCTCAGGAAGAGGGACACCAAGTTGTGGCTCCCTACTGTGCGGTCATTGATTGCAACATGGCGGCAGGATATAGCTGCCACGTAGACCTTCAAGGTAGAGGGGGATCGGCCCTTACCTAGTAGGGATTGCAGGAACTCCAGGATTTTGGGTACAGGGCAGTGTACTGGGTCTTCGCCCAGATCCCTACACCAGCTGGAAAACAGCTTCCACCTGTTGTCGTACTGTAGCCTGGTGGACGGCGCTCTGGCGTTCAGTATCGTGTGTCTCACCGGGCTGCTCAGCAGTGGTTCCGGCCCCTGAGCGGCCAGACGCACAGCTGGAGGCGTTGTGGGCATGGGTGCCAGATCCGGCCTCCCAGCTGCGACAGTAGGTCCTTCCTGTCGGGGAGGCGCCAAGGTGCTCCGTGACAGAGGCTGTGGAGCAGGGGGAACCATGTCCTCCCTGGCCAAAAAGGGGCCACCAGCAGGATGGTGTGACCCTCCTGAACGACCCTCTGGAGAACTGTACGTACCAGAGGAAGTGGTGGAAATGCATAGAGCAACTCCTGTGGCCAGGGGTGCGCCAGTGCGTCCAGGCCCAGAGGACTGACTGTTTCCACTAGGGAGAACCAGCGAGGGCAGTGGGTTGACTCCCCTGAGGCAAAAAGGTCCACCTGTGCTCTCCCGAAGCGGGCCCAGATGGTGTGCACCACATCCGGATGGAGGCGCCATTCCCCTGACGGGGGCTTCTGGCGGGAGAGGAAGTCTGCAAGGTGGTTCTGCACCCCTGGTATGTGCACCGCCCGTAGGCTGGTGAGACGGGGGGCCGCCCACGTCAGCAGGTCTGTGGACACCTCTAGCAGTCGTGCAGACTTGGTTCCGCCCTGGTGGTTGATGTGAAATACGGTTGAGGTGTTGTCTGACCGTATGAGGATGTGCCTGCCTCTCAGGTATGGCAGGAAGCGTTGTAGGGCCAGGTGCACCGCACGTAGCTCCAGCACGTTTATGTGGTCTAGGCGATCTTCCGCCGACCACTGGTCGCGAGCTGTCCTGCTCTGCCACACCGCACCCCAGCCCAGAGGGCAAGCGTCGGTGGTGACGATCTCCCTGCGAGAGGGAATGGACCCCATAGGGACCCCACTCGACAGGTACGCCCTGTCTCTCCATGGGCCTAGGGCGAGTAGACACCGTTGTGACACCGTTATCTTCCTGTGTCTGTGTCGCTCGGCATCCAAATGAAAACTGTTCAGCCACCTCTGCAGGGGGCGCAGTCGGAGCAAGCCCAGGGGGACAACGGCCGCCACGGACGTCAGTTTGCCCAAGAGGCGGAGGAATGTGATCAGCGACAGCCGACTGCCTCTCCGGAACATGGGAAGAAACTTTAGGATGTCGTCCACCCGGCGGGAGGACGGACAGGCTTTCATCGTTATGGTGTGTAAAGCCAGACCAATAAACATTGTGGTTCGGGATGGGATCAGGCAACTCTTTTCCACATTTACCTTTAACCCCAGCCGGGCTGCATGGGACAGGAGGCGTGCTGTGTCCTCGGCTACCTGCGCCTGGGATGGCGCGCAGATCAGCCAGCCGTCCAGATATGGAAGGATCTTGACGCCCTGCGACTGGAGAGGCGCCAGCGCCGCTGCCACAAACCTTGTAAATACTCTCGGAGAGAGGGAGAGTCCGAACGGCAGAACTCTGAACTGCCAGTGGCGGCCTCGATAAGCAAACCGCAGGAACTGGCGGTGTTGCTGAGCAATGGGGACATGGAAGTATGCGTCCTTTAGGTCCACTGATGTGAACCATTCCCTGTGGGTGATGGATTGCAGGACGTCTCTTGAGGTCAACATGTGGAACGGGATTACCTTCATGAATCTGTTCAGAATCCTCAGGTCTAAGACAGGACGAAAACCGCCTGTCTTCTTTGGTACCAGAAAGTATGTTGAGTAGAACCCCCTGGGGTGTTCCCGAGGGTCTACTGCTTCGATGGCGCCCTTGGCCAGGAGGGTGGACAGCTCCTGGTCTAGGGCAAGGGCCTTTGCCGGGTCGGCTATGGTGGTCATTCTGACCCGGCCGGCTGTGGGGGGCCGGCGTCGGAACTGGAGCTTGTACCCGTGGGTTAAGGTGGCAACCACCCACGTGTCCGAAGCATGAGCAGCCCAGTACCTGAGCTGCCGAGGTGTAAAGTATCCGACGGCCGGCCCCGTGGTCTCAGCGTCTGCCCCCCCGGCCCCTAGGGGCTCTGGGGGGGGGTCCGCCAGAGTCCGGGGCTCGAAACTGCCTAGTAGAGGACCGGCCAGGGTTCTGGCCCCGCCTCTGTTCAGTACGCTGGGAAGTGCGCTGGCCCCAAGTGGGGGCCTGTGGTTGGCGAGCTCGGGTGGCGGCCGAGGGGCCTCTGCTCCTGTTAGGAGGCCCCTCTGGGGGAGGCATGCGCTGTCGCCTCAGGCTTGACAGCTGCTCCTTGTCCTCCCTGGCCCGGATTGTGCGGTCCAGCGCTTCCCGCGCAGCTGGGCCGAATATCGCACCCGGCACCACTGGGAGTCCGCGCAGGGTTGCCCTGGTTTTCTCAGTCAGGTTGGCCTGTGAGAGCCAGACTTGGCGCCGCGCCTGAACAAGAGTGGACATCATCCGTCCAAGTTCTCGTGACATGAGGCCGAATGCCTCCAGTGATGCGTCACAGAGGGTGTTGGCGTCTGCGGGCCCTGCGCTCGTGTTGTCCGCCTGCAGAGATGCAGAGAGGGCCAGCATGAGGTGTGACAGGGAGTTAGAGATCCTCCCGGCACGGGCTCCTGCATCATAAGCCCTTATGAGGAGGTCGTCGGTGGTCCTGCACTGGGGTCGGGGGCACCTGGTGTCCTGCCGTAGCGCCTCGTCGGGGTCGACGACTAAGAAAGCAATGCAGGGCTCCACAGCCGGCATGCGAAGCAGGCCGACTCCTTCCGGGTTGTCCATGGCCGCGAGAGTACGGCCATCGGCAGAGAGACGAGTGCAAGCCTTCGAGTCTCTCCAGCAAGTATGCAGCTCTTTCAGAAAATCCTCTGAATGAGGAACGGCAAAGCTCGAGGGGGCTGGCTTGTTCCTGAAGAATCGGCTTGACGGGGCTGGCTCCGCCTGCTGCGGTCCAGCCAGGCCTTGATGTTCAAAAGCCATGTACAGGGCGGCCCTCATGGAGCCGCCCCCCGTCTCCGTCAGACAGGTCTGGGCTGACGTATATGAGTCCTGCTCCGAGACCTCGGAAGCCCCCTCTGCCCCATCCACCTCACCATCATCATCATGGAAGTGGGTGGCTGAGGCCGCCAGGGACAGTGTGTCAGGGTCCTGATTCTCAGGGATCAGGTGTGGCATCGGAGGAGTAGGTGGTTCCACTCCCTCCGGCTGGATCTCGGGCTGGCGGGCCATGAACATGGCCCTCATTAGGGCCAGGTCGGCAGACAGCTGGTCGACCTTGGATGACAGGCTGTGGTCAGGCCCCGCCCTTCTCCTGGAAGCGGGGGTCGAGGTAGTAGGTGCGGTGGATCGCCGCTTGGAAGCCCTGGTCTGGCGTTGAGTTAGCATGCCCAATGGGGGAAGCTCACCCTCAACCTTCTCCACCTGTGCCAACCTGGCTGTCCTCACCTCCCGGGGCATGATGGTGCAGTTCATGCATGGGTTGTCGCCGAGTGCCTCCCTCAAATGTTGGGGGCCAAGGCACCCAGGGCAGAGGTCATGCCCATCCTCTGGCCGCAGAGGAGCCTGGCAGGAGGTGCACAGGTGGTGGCGGGGTTCGTCCATCGGTAACCCGCAGATGTAGCCCAGAGCGCGGACGCTAGTGGTCGCTAGGGGTGGAGCCGTAAGCTGGAGGGAGGGAGCGCGGACGCTGCCTGTGCCAGTAGAGGCTACTGTAGCTGCTAAAGGCCGCTTAGCTGGAGGAAGGGGGCGCGCACGCCGCCTATGCCAGGTAAGGGGTGCTCTAGCAGAAACCAGTATATATGATATAAATATATAATGATATAGTTATATATATATAATTTAAGAAAAACAACCTATAAAGTGGCAATGGCTCTGTGCCGAAATTAAAGTACACTATGAGAACAAGTGACGACTAAATCAGTCAAGCCAATTCATAAAGCTGGGGTTACTTACGTAACCTCGCGGTGCTATATAGCTGGCCAGTGCCAGCAAAGACTCATTCAGAGAGGCAGAGTAAATAGCAGTAAATAAGTACACTTATAAGTAGTATAAGTATAAGTAGTATAAGTATAAGTAGTAAAGTATAAGTATAGTAAACAAAGAATAATAGCGTCGACTCACGTGCTGAGAGCGGGTAGCGCTAACGCTTGCCGTCAGACTCTACAGCACTGCGGCGCAGCCTTCGTGGGAAAAACAAGACAGCGTAAGCTGTCAAAGAGAACGAGCTATCCGTTCAACTTTGACGGGTGCTGAACGGGACGCTCAGGTCGCCGTTTGTAGCACGCAACCGTGTGTGTTGCAGGGAAGCAGCGCGCACGCAGCCTGTGCGAACAGGGGTTGTCTGCTTACCTTGTTCCCACGGAGAAAGAAGACGATGTGAAGCCCAGCTCCACTCGAAACGATACAATAGTAGTAGTATTAAGTCGCAGTCCCTGGAGGGCGAACGCACGCGTCACAACTCCGACCAATAATGGTCGCGGGACTACCGGTTGGTATAAAATACTCGACTGCGCATGCGCGAAGGGACGTATTCAGTGCTTAAAGCACCGCCTCTGGCGGTCAGCAGGGACGAAATAGAACAACACTGACACACACACACACACACGCACACGCACACGCACACGCACACGCACACGCACACGCACACACACACACACACACACACACACACACACACACACACACACACACACACACACACAGAGTAGCAGTGCTGCAGTCGTCATACGTACTGCAGGCCACGGGCGTGGCGGGCCACATCAGCTCCTGCGTGCGCGAGCGGCGCCCGTGCGGGTCCACGTAGACGCCCAGCTGGGCGAAGCAGAGCAGCAGCTCCTCCGTGCCCACCTCGGCCGCGTGCAGCGCGTCCAGGGGCTGCTGGGACAGGAAGGCCAGCGACGGGTCGCCGGGACTCACCAGGCTGACCGGGGACGACTCGCCCTGCGGGGGGGGGGGGGGCGTCACAACACACACATCGATGACATTTTCACGTGACCCATTTTGACCCGAGGGCCGGTTCTAAGGAAAATAAAATGGCTTCTAAATCCTAAAGGTTATCTGAAAAACCCCAATGTTTCTATTATGTCAGTGGTTTTGAACCCATTCTGACCCGAGATCAGATTCTAAAAATGTCTTCTACATCCTGACAGTTTTCTGAAAAATCTATGTTTCTATGTCAGTCGTTCTTCGATTTAAAAAAAAATAGCAGACCTACAAGCTCTTTTTTGACGAAAACGTGTATTTCGTCTTAGTCATCGTCATCATAGCTTACAGTTTCCATTGAGTTTTCCCTCAGTGAAGAAAATGTAGTCGACAAACATCTCGTCGTCATAGTAATAGTTTTAGTCGACGAAAACAACACTGTGGGGTCTCTCGACCGAGACATAAAATGACAGAATGACCAGTTGTTATTACCTGCAGGGCCAGCAGGGCGAAGCCAGAGGGGTATCCCACACAGAGACGGTCCCGGACCATGCCCAGCCACTGAGCGATGCCCGGAGCCTGGACCTCCCACAGCTTACGGTAGTGGGGTTTGGACCGTGTGATCTCGTAGCACTGCACCTGGAGACACACACACACACACACACACACACACACACACACGCAAAAAGGAAAGGAAAGGTACTATGTTTACTAGGCATGTAACGATATATCGTATATCGTGATATATCGATATTATATCCCGACGATATGTATCGATTTATAAAAAATAAAAAAACAGTGTGACATGAAATGTGTGCTGTAATCATATTCCATCATATTCACATGCTTTTGGAGAGAAATGAGAGACTCCATGCAGTCATTTTCAGTAGTAGAGGCCTGCAAAGGTGATGTTCGTTATTGATGCTCATTAATACATCAAGGAAGGCAATTATGTTTGCAATGTAGTTAAATAAAAATTGTGAAAAAAAGCTTGGGGGGGGAAGATAAATCATAAAAAAAAAGATTTTTTGGTCATTTGTCTGGAAAATAATTGTGAAAAATCGTTTTCCAATCGTGAACCTCATATCGTGATACGTATCGTATCGTGAGTTGAGTGTATCGTTACATGCCTAATGTTTACCCAGGGTAACTGGACTAAGCTCAAAACTTGTTTACAGCCAGGCCCTGCTCATAGAACATTTCATGGTAGGGGTTCAATGCCTTGTCCAAGGGCACTTCAGCGGTGGTAATTTTTACGTGCCGGTCCGGGGATACGAACTAGCGACCTTCCGATATCAAGACCGCTCCGCAAACCGTTCGGCCACCGCTGCCCCACACACACACACACACACACACACACACACAGACGCACACGCACACACAGCGAAAGGCTCCGTGATTATCAAAAATACTAGACCATGTGCCCGTCTATATGAACCTTTATTGAGAAAAGGATATCCCCTTTGAGATGTATATCGTCTCGTCTGGCACCACCGGGCCTACTTGGGAACGAGCCCCACAATGATGTGTATAATTAATTGGCCCATCTGAAAATATGTTTTGTTCCAGGGAGGAACCACAGAAGCAAAGATAGGAGTTAAAAACGTTGGTTGTGAAAAGAATATATATATATATATAATTATATATATATATATATATATATATTCAGAGATTTGCGCCACGCAGATGTATACAAGCTCGTAGCGCGTTAGCACTCGGTGCTATAAAGTGACCCGTCGTAGTTATTACCCGTCTCTTGACGCGGCGGCCATAGCAGACAGCTGGGTCCCCTGGGTCTAGACTAGACCATAGCAGACAGCTGGGTCCCCTGGGTCTAGACTAGACCATAGCAGACAGCTGGGTCCCCTGGGTCTAGACTAGACCATAGCAGACAGCTGGGTCCCCTGCATGGGTCTAGACTAGACCATAGCAGACAGCTGGGTCCCCTGGGTCTAGACTAGACCATAGCAGACAGATGGGTCCCCTGGGTCTAGACTAGACCATAGCAGACAGCTGGGTCCCCTGGGTCTAGACTAGACCATAGCAGACAGCTGGGTCCCCTTGGTCTAGACTAGACCAGAGCAGACAGCTGGGTCCCCTGGGTCTAGACTAGACCATAGCAGACAGCTGGGTCCCCTGGGTCTAGACTAGACCATAGCAGACAGCTGGGTCCCCTGGGTCTAGACTAGACCATAGCAGACAGCTGGGTCCCCTGGGTCTAGACTAGACCATAGCAGACAGCTGGGTCCCCTGGGTCTAGACTAGGCCATAGCAGACAGCTGGGTCCCCTGGGTCTAGACTAGGGCATTCACTTCTAGTCATTTTTACTAGTTGACTAGTTTACTAATCGACTAGTTGTTTAATTATCATGTAATAATATTATATTATGTAAAAATAAAAAGAAAAGAAAAAAGTGTACATTGGTGATTTAAACTATAATCTACCTGATCTTGAGGCCTAAAAAAAAACTAAATCTTATCAACTAGTACCAACAAGCTTGTAGGTCTGCTATTTTTGAAAAATCGAAAGAACGACGGACATAGAAAACATAGCTTTTTCAGAAAAACTGTCATTTTTCAAACAGACTTTTTTTTTAGAATCTGATCTCAGGTCAGAATGGGTTAAAGGTTTATTCAGTGATTTCACTTAATTCAAATATCACTTATTTTTTTGTTTTGTTGTGATAATCCTCTCTACTATAGAGTGTGCTGACCATATAAGGAGTTCCTCCCTGTCCCCAGTTAACCCCTGGGGGTCAAAAAACCTTAGGTTTCGTTTTTTGCTCTCTATCCTGATTGGATGAAAGGCTTTGCCACCTAGCCAAAAAAGAAACCTACGGTTTTTTGAGTGAAATCACTGAATATACCTTTAATGCCCTATAGACTGTATAGTCTAAAGTATCTACCTGTCTCTTGACGGCGGCCAGCAGACAGCTGGGCCCTCCGGGCCTCAGCTGGCCCGTGGCCATGGCCTGGCAGCCCTTGGTGTCCGTCAGCTTGGTGTCGTAGGTCTCCGCCCCCTCCAGCACGCCCCACGGGTGGAGGTGCACGTGGCGGCTCCGCCCGCACAGCAGCACCACCAGGCGCTCACGCGGCAGCAGGTCTATCTGGAAGACCTTCTTGCAGTCGGCGGCGCGCACGATCACTGCGATGCGATGTGCACAGACACAGACACAGACACAGACACAGACACACACACACACACACACACACACACATCTCAGTATCAGTAAAGCTGCTAGAAGAAGTGTCTCTGTGTGTGTGTGTGTGTGTGCGCGCGTGCACTCACCATCTCTGGTGACCTCTACGACAAACAGCCCCTCTTCTGTCCCGAGAGCGATACGCTCCCGATCTGAGAGAGAAGAGAGAGAGAGGAGAGAGAGAGGAGAGAGAGAGAGATAGAGAGAGGGAGAGAGAGATTTTGGGTCAATGAAATATAATTATTAATTAATATAATTAAAGTAATGACATCTACCTATAGGCCTATTATAGCTTTTAAAATGCACAAAATCCCGGCATGCTTTGGCATTCAGGGATCTCCATCCCTGATGATGTCACGTGACGTCACGTGCTCTCTCGCCACGACCAACACGACGAGTTTTTCTCCCCACACATCTTCACCAAACAATTCCCAGGCCTAATTGAACAATCCAATGAGGATTATAGGGTTGTCCAAGTGTAAGGCAAAGCAGCTTGCAACATACTGTTCAATCTGCTCCAATATAGGCAGTCGGTCTATTTGGAGGAGAAGGTGCTTTTTGTACCCATGATTTACTTTCGGTGTTGGTAATATGACAGACTGAAGTGACCAATGTTGGCTGTGAATAAATTCATGTGTATATATTCTGTACATCTAGGGCTTGTTTGGACTCAGGCACTGAGACACGTGATGTTTCGAGTGCGTAGTATTATCAGAAGCAACTGAAAATAGTTGTGCCCTTTGATAATGTATTTTATAAATGTGGACTCAAATAAAGAAATCGAAAAAAATGTTGTATGCTATTTTCATGTGTGAAAATTAACCCATTCTGAACGGGAACCCATTTTGGTGTTAGCATCATGTTATGCTTTAGCTATTGAAAAATAGCAGATCTACAAGCTCATAGCGCGCCACCGAGTGGCGCGCTACGAGCTTGTAGGTCTGCTATTTTTGAAAAATCGAAGAACGACTGACATTTCTAGAATCTGATCTCAGGTCAGAATGGGTTAATCAGACCCAGTGTGTGTCCAGTAGAAACCTCGTATGAATCTGATCTCAGGTCAGAATGGGTCAATAAAGAAACTTTGATAAAAAAAACGTGTGCGTTTGTGCGCGTCGTGCCACTCACCCAGTACGGCGGCGGACAGCGTGCTCTTGATGGCGGGCAGCGTGCAGTCGTAGGCCTCGTGCACGCGGTGCACGGCGGGGGTCTTGAGGCGGTTCTTGGTGAGGATGTTCTGCAGGCCCTCCAGGATGCCCACCCACTTCCTCTTCTCCGCCTCGCTCTCCGCCAGCAGCAGCAGGGACACCACGCGCACCGGGGAGCTGAGCAGCAGCGACGTCACCTATACGGGGGGGGAAAGGACACGACGGGGGAAACGTTACGGATTGAACCCATTCTGACCCGAGATCAGATTCATACGAGGTTTCCACTGGACACACACTGGTCTGATTATAACCCATTCTGACCTGAGATCGGATTCTAAAAATGTCAGTCGCTCTTCGATTTTTCAAAAATAGCAGACCTACAAGCTCATAGCGCGCCACTCGGTGGCGCGCTATGAGCTTGTAGAGGCGGGACACCACCCCCCCCCCCCCCCCCTTACTCTTCGTTGGTTTTTATTTTTGACTGAACGGGGGGTGGCTCCCGTTAATAGACTGTAACGGTAGCCACGCACCTCAGAACATACGTGACTTTATGGTAATTTTTTTAAATAAATGGGACCATAATTTTCCAAAAAGAATATTATGACATTCAGGCCTGACGTCGAAATTTAAAAAAAAATCTTAAAAATTCTGTATCAGTGGTGATCAAATTTCATGTCAAGGACCCCAAAAATGATATGTAATATGCCCCTGCCCCCTCCCCCAGAAGCAAAGATTTGAGTTTTGAGAACCAAACGGATGATCTTCTAAAAGATTATAAAATTATATCGGCCTATAGAAAAAACAAGAATCTTAAAGATTATCTAGTACACAGCAAGTTAAAAGGAATCAACACACCAGCACGCCAGGGACCAGAATACTTCAAACCCAAACAATTAGTCAAAAATAGAACTACAAAACGCGTGTTGGAGATTAAACAACTAATAACAGCCATAACCAGCAACTGCATTTATTTAATCACATGTGAAAAATGTGGTTTACAATATGTCGGAGAAACGGGTAAAACAATAGCTACAAGGCTGGGACAACACAGATACAATATTAACAATGCAAAAAAGACAACCACAAGGTTGGTTCAACATTTCATGGCTCACGGCATTGAAGCTCTAAAAGGCGCTGGACTTCAACACAATCCCAACTGGTCAGTAGGACAAAGACGTTTTAATGAAAAACAGTGGATTAAGAACCAGAACACGGATTTTCCTGGAGGCTTAAACATGCCTAAAATCAGATCTTGAATACAACAAAACTTAAACTCAGGATTAAACTGGAGTAAATCTAAAAGTGATTGGATCAGGCTTCCTTCGGATACATGGCGAATGCATTCATTCCTTTCATTGTGCCTACACATGTTGCGACCGAAGGTCGCAACATGTGTAGGCACAGTGCACTGAAGTCTTTCTGTGCCCCCCACAGAAGCAAAGATTTTAGTTAAAATGTTCACTCTGTAATAATATATATTCAGGCACATTTTCACGATTTTTTGAAAAATAGCAGACCTAAAAGCTTTGAGGTTGTAGATCTGCTATTTTTCAATAACTAAAGTACCGGTATAACACCAATAGGGGGTTCCCGCCCAAAATGGGTTAACTTAAAACCCATTTAGGACTTGAGAGCAGATTCTACAAATGTCTTCTAAATCATGACAGTTTTCTGAGGAAAGACCCCATGTTTCTATGCGAGTGGTTCTCAGACTGTCTCATGTCAAGGACCCCCAGAATTATCTGTATTTGGCCGCCGACCCCCATCTGCAAATAACGTTGTTCCAGGGCCACCCCCAGCCCCCCCCCAGACACTGCCGTACAAGCGCCAAAAAAAAGTGTTAAAGGTGAAAGGTCACATACCCTGAAGATGCAGGGCACGTCCTTGCGGGTGGCGTGGATGACGTCCGAGGCCAGGACGGAACTGACGGAGAACTCCTCGTCTCTGCCGAAGGCAAAAAGACACCACGACATCAGCACGCACAACATGGTGACGGTTTAAACTAATCGATTTAATAACACTATACAAACAATCTAATTAACGCCATTTAGGTCTGACGTCGAAATTAGCAGTAGCAGATATTTAGTTATAAACTCGTTCTGTAACAAGATTTCCGGCACATTTTCATGAACTGAGTGGTGAAACCCCCCCCCTACTAATAGTCATATACTGGTGCTCATTAACGTCACATACATAGGTGAACAACACATACATACACGTATGTACGTACACGGACATTGCTGGTTGTAGGAGTGGATGCACCACTCAAAAAATGACTAGAAGTGAATGCCCTGGCCCTGGCCTGGCGCACGTGCATGCACGCACTCACACACGCACACGCAGTACCTGAGGTCTAGGACCTGGCTGGCGACCACTCCGGGCAGGGTGGACTTCCCCTCTGGAACCTCGTACAGGAAGAGCTTACAATCACACACCACGGCGTACGCTCTCTGCCAACCCTTCTTCACCCCCGTGGGTTTGGGAATCTGACAAAACACAGTATCAATCAATACCACCGCAGTGTAGAATTTTAAAGGGATTATGACATTAAAAAAAGAAAAAAAAATATACATAAATATATTTTTTTGTTTTTCTGAGCTCAATTGCAGGAAGGAGGGGGGGAAAAGTACTTGAGTAAAAAAGTATCAATCAATACTACCGCAATGTAGAAGTCCGGAATTTTAAAGGGATTGTGACATTAAACAATTAAATTAAAATTTTAAACAAAATAAATTCTTAATATTTGTTTTGTTTCTCTGAGCTCAATTGCAGGAAGGAGGAGGAAAAAAAGTACATTTAGACCTGGGAACGATTCTACAAATGCATTGCCTTCTATATCCTGACAGTTTTCTGAAAAACCTTCAACCTTCTACTATATGTCAGTGGTTTTCAAAATATTTCATGTCAAGAATTATATGTAATTGGCCGCCGACCCCCCATCTGAAAATATCTCTTAGCGCGCCACCGAGTGGCGTGCTATGAGCTTGTAGATCTGCTATTTTTCAATAGCTAAAGTATAACATAATGCTTTTAACACCAAAAGGGGTTCCCGTTCAGAATGGGTTGAAGGGATTGGTGACATAAAAAAAATTCTGAGCACACCCAAAAAAAAAACTGAACTTTTAACATTCAGTAGATTTTCTTTGGTCTGGGGGTTTTCTGGCTTAAACAAGTGCTCTGATTTCCCTGAGTGAATATTATTTATTTAGTGAATTCACCTAAGTGAATATTATTTATTTAGTGAATTCACCTAAGTGAATATTATTTATTTAGTGAATTCACCTAAGTGAATATTATTTATTTGTGATATGAAATGTGAGTGCTTTTGGAGAGAAATAAGACTTTCAGTAGCAGAGCACTGCAGAGGGGAGCCAAATTAGGTCTACCTACATCTTTCTATCAGATGCCATCAAATAAAGTGAAACTCGAGCTATAGGTTCTAAACAAGAAAGCATGTTTACAGCTGCTGCACACATTTTAATGACATGGAGTCAACACAAGAATGCTATGCGAATGGCACTATAGGTGTCACATGGACGGACCGCATCCGAAATGTGGACCTCTTTGGGGACCTATATACACCACGGGTCACGGACAAAGTCAGAGAGAGAAGGATGAGGCTGACAGACAGCTCCCCCTATATGCGCATGGTCGGAGGAAAGCAGAAACATTCGTTCACGTTTCAACGAAGAAGCTTTTTTTTAACCCATTCTGGGTGGGAACCCCTTTTGGTCTAACTAAGCATTATGTTATACTGGTGCGCTATGAGCTTGTAGGTCTGCTATTTTTGAAAAACCGAAGGAACGACTGACATAGAAACATAGCTTTTTCAGAAAACTGTCGGGATGTATAGAAGACATTTCTAAAATCTGATCTCAGGTCAAAATGGCTTAAAAGAGTCTCTCTCACCCTGACGTAGCCCTTGTAGGCCGTTCCGATGCCCCGCTGGACATCAATTCCCAGAGGCCTCTTGGCCTGCTCGGGGGGGATGGGACACACCAAGGGGGCGTGGTCTTTACACGCCACGTGGCAGATGAACGAGCACACTGTTGGGGGGGGGGGGGGGGGGAAGAGAGAGAGAGAGAGAGAGATGTCAAGGTTGACACAACACAAACAGAGGCTGTCAAAAAGATTACATAGTCTCAATCATTTGAGATAACCACAGTTACATTTGCATAATCGTCAACCGTTTCCGTTGGAAAAATTTCCGTACATTTTCAAATATTTCCGTTATTTTGTAAAAAAAAATATATATATATATATATTAAAAAGTATTAAAATGTGTCTGTCATTTCACATTTTAGATTTGTCAAATCTGCCCTGTGTGTGTGCGTGCGTGTGTGACTGTGTGTGTGTGTGTCTGAGACTGTGTGTGTGTGTGTGAGACTGTGTGTGTGTGTGTGTGTGTCTGAGACTGTGTGTGTGTGTGTGCACGTACCTTCACATGCGTAGCCCTGTCGTATGAGTCCCACCATCAGGGAGGTACAGTGTGAGCACTGGGTCGGACTGGAAAACGTCTTGATACTCAACTGGTGAGCTTTAGGCTGCGCACGCGCACACACACGCGCACACACACACACACACACACACACACACACACACACACACACACACACACACACACACACACACACACACACACACACACACACACACACACACACACACACACACACACACACACACACACACACACACACACACACACACACACACACACACACACACACACACACACGTTGATTTTGTGAACCAAAACCATAGCGAAAAATGGTCCGCCAACTGCCTTTCACCACAGACGAAAACTATGATGACTAAAACTAAGACCCCCATGTAACACTCTAAACTAAGACCCCCATGTAACACTCTAAACTAAGACCCCCATGTAACACTCTAAACTAAGACCCCCATGTAACACTCTAAACTAAGACCCCCATGTAACACTCCCATTTAAACTATGATGACTAAAACTAAGACCCCCATGTAACACTAAGTAAACTAAGTAAACTAAGACCCCCATGTAACACTAAGTAAACTAAGTAAACTAAGACCCCCATGTAACACTAAGTAAACTAAGTAAACTAAGACCCCCATGTAACACTAAGTAAACTAAGACCCCCATGTAACACTAAGTAAACTAAGACCCCCATGTAACACTAAGTAAACTAAGTAAACTAAGACCCCCCTGTAACACTAAGTAAACTAAGTAAACTAAGACCCCCCTGTAACACTAAGTAAACTAAGTAAACTAAGACCCCCCATGTAACACTAAGTAAACTAAGTAAACTAAGACCCCCATGTAACACTAAGTAAACTAAGTAAACTAAGACCCCCATGTAACACTAAGTAAACTAAGTAAACTAAGACCCCCATGTAACACTAAGTAAACTAAGTAAACTAAGACCCCCATGTAACACTAAGTAAACTAAGTAAACTAAGACCCCCCTGTAACACTAAGTAAACTAAGTAAACTAAGACCCCCATGTAACACTAAGTAAACTAAGTAAACTAAGACCCCCATGTAACACTAAGTAAACTAAGACCCCCATGTAACACTAAGTAAACTAAGTAAACTAAGACCCCCATGTAACACTAAGTAAACTAAGTAAACTAAGACCCCCATGTAACACTAAGTAAACTAAGACCCCCATGTAACACATTTCCATCCGTTGGAGGAAAACAACGTCTCTAGCCGGACATGAAGAATTCACTGGCTTAAATGCTTGGTTTCCGGCCAACGCAGCTTTCAAGTTCAGAGTATCGCTCATTCACAATCGATGCATGGCAACGAGAACCCTCCACCAGATGGCGCCGTGGCACTGGGTGAGTTAATTCAAATGTGCCGTTCCCACTTATAATGCATTATGACCCAGCACTCATAATAATATAAACATCGTTATAAGTTGTCATACATGATTAGAACCGTTTTTGTCTAATTTTATAAAATAGTACCTTTGGATGGCTGAGGTGTGACGTCTGATAGGTCGAGGAGGGGGTGGGAGGGGCCACGGGAGACTTGACCGGTTCCTAGAAATACAAAGCTCACATTACCAATGGTGCATATTGTGTGTGTGTGTGTGTGTGTGTGTGTGTGTGTGTGTGTGTGTGTGTGTGTGTGTGTGTGTGCAACGCGTGCACGTGCACGACACTCACTTCCAGTTCAGGGGACTCGGAGGGGGAGGTGGGCGTGGACACAGGTTTCTGGGGGGTGGAGTCTATGTCAGTGACAGAGCTAGGCTGTGGGAGGGGAGGGAGAGAGAGAGAGAGAGAGAGAGAGAGAGAGAGAGAGAGAGAGAGAGAGAGAGAGAGAGAGAGAGAGAGAGAGAGAGAGAGAGATAGATTGAGAGAGATAGATTGAGAGAGAGAGAGAGAGAGAGAAAGGTCAATGGTCAAAGTGGTCACTGGTTAGACAGACAGACAGACAGACAGACAGACAGACAGACAGACAGACAGACAGACAGACAGACAGACAGACAGACAGACAGACAGACAGACAGACAGACAGGACTCACTCTAAAGGTCAGATCGTGGGCGAGGGGAGACGTGTTGAAATATTCAAAGATGGAGTCCTGGAAATCTGGAAGCTTCAAACCTGAGGAGGAGAGGGGGGCGAGAGAGAGAGAGAGAAGCGCATAATGAGGAGTAGTTTAGTTTGTTGCAGTTATAAAGGAAGATGGGGATATATATATTATATATAATATAGATACTGTATAATTAAAACGAGTTATGCAAGTTGGTAGGACATTTTAATGGTAGCAGACAGCTAAGCACAATGTCCTGAACGATTGCAATTTCTCTTATTTGATTTGATTAAAAAAAAGAATAACGGTCTTACATGTCTTCATGCATTGATGACTGCGTAAATGCATACTTTGCATTGAAAAAAGACGCTGATGAAATGTGGTTGATTTGCGGTGATAACAACTCTAATAAAAGCGCAGTGTCATTGTCAACCAGGCAGGGTGTTCTGGAGAGATTTTGAATATTCTCCCGGTGTCACTCGAAAAAAAATCTGTCTTCAATCCCAATAGTTTTTTTTTAATATATTTTTTATCCCACGATTTTGTAACCCATTTTTCACCCCTGTGTCAATCATCTAATGTGATCCTGGGCTCTACACACCCTCCACCAACCTAGTCCCCATATATGGGGAACATGGGGAGAGCAACGGACTTGAACTCATGCTTCCTTCATGCCTGAGTGTCCAAGTTGCTCCTTTACACCTGACAGGGGGGAGTTTCCCTGGTTGGACGTAGCGACCAATACTTGATTCTGATTGGCTGGTTACCGTCACGTGACCGTTTCCGTTTTCACCGATAACCCACACCTTCAATCACTTTATATCATTCCCTGCTGATTCCGCAGCTGTGTAGCTGTACTGGGGAAGGGGAGCGCTTGATTGCCTTACAAACCCATGCCGTGCGGGCGTCTAAGCACCGCCCGGCTCATATGACTGTGAATGTGTGGCCCCAGGCAGCCCCGTAAAGACATCAAGCGCTATTCTCCAGTCACATAGCCTACTTGCCGAGCAAAACAAGGAAGTGATGTGGCTCGCTCTGGTGGCGCAAAGCGTAGCTACTTTTGTGAATTTAATAGTTTTATTATTAGGTTAATATTGATATATGTTTGTAACCGTTTTAGAAAAGCAATAAGCCACTCGAGGCCCCAGCTTACCGGGTATTTTACAATGGCTGGGAGGGTAGAAGACCCTCCGCGCTTATTGCTTTATTAATTAACGGCAATTAGCGGACTAACGCAACACCTGAGCGGGAGCTAGAAGGATTTAGGGTTAGGGGGAGTTGAGGTGGTGGAAAGTAGCCAAGTACATTTACGTAAGTACTGTACGTATACATTAACTTGACCGAGAACACTGCTTAACTTTTGTTACACCATCACTAAACACGGGTAAATTGTACCCATTGTTCAATTAAAACAATATTTCTCATCAAAATAGTACAGCAATAGCATGGCAAGTTGCCAACTTGAGGTACTCTTCTTTAATATGTCATCATGACTTCATTAAATCTGTGAAAATTCTGGGTATTAATTTACAAATAATATGTGCCAAAAGAATAATAAGAATGGAGCTGTGAACTTCTGCTTTGGTCCACCCATTCCTGGGACATGTGAAAAAAATAAAAGAAGGAAAAAATAAAACAAAAGTCCACTGTGGGTGTGTATATGGGATCTTTCTCTATCACACTATCACTAAACACGGGTGAAATTCACCGGAACACCTGCCTGTAGGAAAAAAAACAGCTGTGGGCAGGGAAACAAACCTACCTTCTGTGATGTCACTGAGCATCATGAAGGTACCGAAAGACCCGCCCACCGCTCAGACATCAGCAACATTATGAAAATGACAACCATACAATTGTTAAAGGAGTTATGGCAGGAGCCAGGAGGAGGGGAGGAGTAACACCAACCTTTGTCCGAACGGGAGCGACTTTCCTCCAGGTCCATCCTCAGAGTCTCCATCTGCTCCTCCATGTCGTGGCTCCTCCTCTCCGACTCCCTTAGTTTACTGTCGAAAGAACAAGGACATCCATTCATCCACATACCCGTTTAAACTCAAAAATGACATTTAATTTACTGTCGAAAGACGAGAACCATCCATTCATGCCTACGCAAACTGTCCACATTACATTCAACACTATCCTATATTAACATTGCCTAGAGAGGGTGGGTTGATCACAAACATAACATACTGTATATAAGATTAAAGATTTTAACACATTCAAGATTATTATTATCTTTTAAAATAGAAATAGCACATGTACAGTAAAAGCTTGCTGTACAAACTATGGAAAAAAGTGATTAAATTGATTGTGATATTTTGCAGAGAGTGAAACCTTAATTTGGTTTAAAGATCTATGAGGGGTCCATTTGGTTAACAACTCTCTCCATCTGGGAATCTCTTCCAAGGACTATCGATGGTCCCCGGACAGCTAATGACCAGTAAATAGCCCATTCAGGGCGGGAACCCCTTTTGGTGTTTTAAGCATTATGTTATACTTTAGCTATTGAAAAATAGCAGACCTACAAGCTGGGTCTGCTATTTTTGAAAAAAACGTGGAAATGTTGCGCAAATCTTTGAATATATTTTCTTTCAACGTTTTGAACTCAAATCTTTGGGGGGGGGGGGGGGGTACATTAGTGGAACAGGGAGTACATTAGTGACCTTTCCAAGGCGATGTTGGCGGCTTTGATCTTGCGCGACTCCTCCTGGATGAGCTGCTTGGCTCTGATCTCGGCCTCCAGGGCAGACTGGAGCTCCAGGCGGGCAGACATGTCCAGCTTCTGGCTGCGACGCACCTTCCACAGAGGGTCCTGAGGTAGGGGTGTAAAAAGAAACATCGATTCGAATTAGAATCGCGATTCACCATTGTGAACGATTCAAAATCGATCGTTTTTTTTTCTTGTTACAGTTACAGGAGTTTTCACTGCATGGTGTTTGTGATATGAAATGTAAGCTCACCCTAATCACAGTAAACATCATGTCTTCAGTCATGTTCAAGTTACTGTAGTATAGTCACTTCAGTTCAAGACTGGAGTAGATTGTGATGAAATCCAATTTATTGAATCGAGAATCATTTTGAATAGAATATCGTTTTGAATCTGGAATCGTGACCCCAAGAATCGGAATCGAATCGAATCGAATCGTGGGACACCCAAAGATTCACAGACCTAGTCCTGAGCGCACGCACACATTTGCTCTGTTTCTTTGTCATCCATACAGGTTTTAATTACCTACTAAACAGTTAGACCACTACTAACTATTACTGTCTTGTTTTAGTTATTCTATTCTTTCTCATAATCTAGAGATTAGGCCAAAAGGCAAACTGAATTCATCTATTTTAATCCTACCAATGTGTGCTTGTGTTACGTATGAATGGTAAATGACCAATAAATAATGTAAAAGCCACTGGTTTGGGTTATTTAAACACTGGGTTAACAGTTTCAAGCTTTAGCATTACAGTATAGGCCTACAACGTTGAGTAATTTGCCTAATAGTACCGGTAACTATTTAGTTGTTAGAGGCCTTTCCAGGGGCCTATAGGTTTGGTATAAGTAATCTGAATTGTGCATGATTGAACAAATCAATCAATTAAGCAACGATAAAGGTGAAAGTATTAGATTCCGGGACAGTAACAGTCCCGCCCCCTACCAGGGCCCAGTAAATGATTTCTGTTCATTTTCCTCATAAGACTTTTCAAAAAGTAGTTATTTAAAGACCTTTTAAGCGTCGTACAAACCCAACTCGAGTTGTGACAAATCATGACAACAAACACAATCTTTTGGGCCGAACAAAGAATTAGAAAGAAGAAAAAAACGGCACTATTTTTGTTGTTTTTCTTCTTATTTGTTTGGTCCAAAATATTTTTATTGTCATGATTTGTCACGACTCGAGTTGGCTTTGCCCTTTCTCACAAGAAACATGCAGTAATCCTGGTATGGAGTTACATTTGTCTCTTTATTAACCAAACAAAAGAAAAATTAACCAAACAAAAGAAAAACATTTGAGAGAGAAAAAATCTAAACAGAACAAAAAACTATTTTTAATTCAAACAAATTAAAAACGCAATCAAAAAATATATTTGCAAGCAAAAAAAAAAAAGATTTGAAAGAAAAGAAAAAATAATTGAGAACAAAACTTTTAATTTTTTTTTTTTTTTTTTTTTTAATAAAATAAAAAATTAAAATTAAACTACATAAAACAAAATACTTACTAAATGTTTGGGTAATAATAATATGTGTTGTGCTAAATAAAATGTTTTTAATGTTTTTTTTCCTTCGTTTGCGAATGAAAGTTTTTTTTTTCTCATTGCAAAACGCCTTCTCTCTCAAAACCTATGTCTTTGGTCTCGATTTTTTTTTCTCTCTCAAAACCTATGTCTTTGGTCTCGATTTTTTTTTTCTCTCTCTTGGATTATTTGTGTGAGGGGTGAAAGTTCAGAAGGCGGGTCCTACGCTGAAAAGATGTAAGACACCTCTTCATTGGCCACTGTCTTAAACCCTTGCTTAGGGTGCAAATCTCAACTGTTTTGGACGGGGGTGGGCTCGTTGGAATCGTGTCGCCCCCCTGGGGGCGTCTTTGGGGGGCTCAAGGTTCAAGGACCCCCAGGGACCCCCTGGGACCCCCCAGGGACCCCCAAATGGTAACTCTGTCATTTCTCAACCGTTTTTGACGGGGGTGGGCTTGTTGTGATTGTGTCGCCCCCCTGGGGGCGTCTTTGTGGGTCTCAAGGTTCAGGGACCCCCAGGGACTCCCCGGGACCCCCCAGGGACCCCCAATGGTAACTGTCATTTCTCAACTGTTTTGGACGGGGGTGGGCTCGTTGGAATCGTGTCGCCCCCCTGGGGGCGTCTTTAGGGGGCCCAAGGTTCAGGGACCCCCAGGGACCCCCCGGGACCACCCAGGGACCCCCAAATGGTAACTGTCATTTCTCAACTGTTTTGGACGGGGGTGGGCTCGTTGGAATCGTGTTGCCCCCCTGGGGCCGTCTTTAGGGGGCTCAAGGTTCAGGGACCCCGAGGGACCCCCAAATGGTAACTCTGTCATTTCTCAACTGTTTTGGACGGGGGTGGGCTCGTTGGAATCGTGTCGCCCCCCTGGGGGCGTCTTTGTGGGTCTCAAGGTTCAGGGACCCCCAGGGACCACCCAGGGACCCCCAAATGGTAACTCTGTCATTTCTCAACTGTTTTGGACGGGGGTGGGCTCGTTGGAATCGTGTCGCCCCCCTGGGGGCGTCTTTAGGGGGCCCAAGGTTCAGGGACCCCCAGGGACCACCCAGGGACCCCCAATGGTAACTCTGTCATTTCTCAACTGTTTTGGACGGGGGTGGGCTCGTTGGAATCGTGTCGCCCCCCTGGGGGCGTCTTTAGGGGGCCCAAGGTTCAGGGACCCCCAGGGACCCCCCCGGGACCACCCAGGGACCCCCAAATGGTAACTGTCATTTCTCAACTGTTTTGGACGGGGGTGGGCTCGTTGGAATCGTGTCGCCCCCCTGGGGCCGTCTTTAGGGGGCTCAAGGTTCAGGGACCCTGAGGGACCCCCCGGGACCCCCCAGGGACCCCCAAATGGTAACTGTCATTTCTCAACTGTTTTGGACGGGGGTGGGCTCGTTGGAATCGTGTCGCCCCCCTGGGGGCGTCTTTGTGGGTCTCAAGGTTCAGGGACCCCCAGGGACCACCCAGGGACCCCCAAATGGTAACTCTGTCATTTCTCAACCGTTTTTGACGGGGGTGGGCTCGTTGTGATTGTGTCGCCCCCCTGGGGGCGTCTTTGGGGGTCTCAAGGTTCAGGGACCCCCCCGGGACCACCCAGGGACCCCCAAATGGTAACTCTGTCATTTCTCAACCATTTTGGACAGGGGTGGGCTCGTTGGAATCGTGTCGCCCCCCTGGGGGCGTTCTCAGGGTTTTGTAGGTTCGGGGACCCCCCCGGGACCCCCAGGGACCCCCAAATGGTAATTCTGTCATTTCTCAACCGTTTTGGACGGGGGTGGGCTCGTTGGAATCGTGTTGCCTCTCTGGGCGCATTATCAGGGTTTTGGAAGTTTGGGGACCCCTGGGGACTTCCACATGGTAACTCTTGACATTTTTATGATAGATCTTTATTGATGGGAGGGAGAGACAGAGAGAACCATTTATATTCATCTGCATATTCTTCTTACTATAGCTCTCTCTCTCACACACTTTGAGAAATTACAGAGTTACCATTTGGGGGTCCCTGGGGGGTCCCTGGGGGTCCCTGAACCTTGAGACCCCCAAAGACGCCCCCAGGGGGGTGACACAATCACAACGAGCCGTCCAAAACGGTTGAGAAATGACAGAGTTACCATTTGGGGGTCCCTGGGGGGGTCCCCGAACCTCCAAAACCTTGAGAACGCCACCAGGGGGGGGCGACACGATTCCAAAGAGCCCACCGCCGTCCAAAACAGTTGAGAAATGACAGAGTTACCATTTGGGGGTCCCTGGGGGGTCCCGAGGGGTCCCTGAACCTTGAGCCCCCTAAAGACGCCCCCAGGGGGGCGACACAATCACAACGAGCCCACCCCCGTCAAAAACGGTTGAGAAATGACAGAGTTACCATTTGGGGGTCCCTGAGGGGTCCCTGAACCTTGAGCCCCCTAAAGACGCCCCCAGGGGGGCGACACGATTCCAACGAGCCCACCCCCGTCCAAAACAGTTGAGAAATGACAGAGTTACCATTTGGGGGTCCCTGGGTGGTCCCGGGGGGTCCCTGGGGGTCCCTGAACCTTGAGCCCCCTAAAGACGCCCCCAGGGGGGCGACACGATTCCAACGAGCCCACCGCCGTCCAAAACGGTTGAGAAATGACAGAGTTACCATTTGGGGGTCCCTGGGGGGTCCCTGAACCTTGAGCCCCCTAAAGACGGCCCGAGGGGGCGACACGATTCCAACGAGCCCACCCCCGTCCAAAACAGTTGAGAAATGACAGTTACAATTTGGGGGTCCCTGGGTGGTCCCTGGGGGTCCCTGAACCTTGAGACCCACAAAGACGCCCCCAGGGGGGCAACACGATTCCAACGAGCCCACCCCCGTCCAAAACAGTTGAGAAATGACAGAGTTACCATTTGGGGGTCCCTGGGGGGTCCCGGGGGGTCCCTCGGGGTCCCTGAACCTTGAGCCCCCTAAAGACGGCCCCAGGGGGGCGACACGATTCCAACGAGCCCACCCCCGTCCAAAACGGTTGAGAAATGACAGAGTTACCATTTGGGGGTCCCTGGGGGGTCCCTGAACCTTGAGCCCCCTAAAGACGGCCCGAGGGGGGCGACACGATTCCAACGAGCCCACCCCCGTCCAAAACAGTTGAGAAATGACAGTTACCATTTGGGGGTCCCTGGGTGGTCCCTGGGGGTCCCTGAACCTTGAGACCCACAAAGACGCCCCCAGGGGGGCAACACGATTCCAACGAGCCCACCCCCGTCCAAAACAGTTGAGAAATGACAGAGTTACCATTTGGGGGTCCCTGGGGGGTCCCGGGGGGTCCCTTGGGGTCCCTGAACCTTGAGCCCCCTAAAGACGGCCCCAGGGGGGCGACACGATTCCAACGAGCCCACCCCCGTCCAAAACGGTTGAGAAATGACAGAGTTACCATTTGGGGGTCCCTGGGGGGTCCCTGAACCTTGAGCCCCCTAAAGACGGCCCGAGGGGGGCGACACGATTCCAACGAGCCCACCCCCGTCCAAAACAGTTGAGAAATGACAGTTACCATTTGGGGGTCCCTGGGTGGTCCCTGGGGGTCCCTGAACCTTGAGACCCACAAAGACGCCCCCAGGGGGGCAACACGATTCCAACGAGCCCACCCCCGTCCAAAACAGTTGAGAAATGACAGAGTTACCATTTGGGGGTCCCGGGGGGTCCCTCGGGGTCCCTGAACCTTGAGCCCCCTAAAGACGGCCCCAGGGGGGCGACACGATTCCAACGAGCCCACCCCCGTCCAAAACAGTTGAGAAATGACAGTTACCATTTGGGGGTCCCTGGGTGGTCCCGGGGGGTCCCTGGGGGTCCCTGAACCTTGGGCCCCCTAAAGACGCCCCCAGGGGGCGACACGATTCCAACGAGCCCACCCCCGTCCAAAACAGTTGAGAAATGACAGAGTTACCATTTGGGGGTCCCTGGGTGGTCCCTGGGGGTCCCTGAACCTTGAGACCCACAAAGACGCCCCCAGGGGGGCGACACGATTCCAACGAGCCCACCCCCGTCCAAAACAGTTGAGAAATGACAGAGTTACCATTTGGGGGTCCCTGGGGGGTCCCGGGGGGTCCCTCGGGGTCCCTGAACCTTGAGCCCCCTAAAGACGGCCCCAGGGGGGCAACACGATTCCAACGAGCCCACCCCTGTCCAAAACAGTTGAGAAATGACAGTTACCATTTGGGGGTCCCTGG
Source organism: Protomyctophum parallelum (assembly GCF_964188405.1). Taxonomy (NCBI): domain Eukaryota; kingdom Metazoa; phylum Chordata; class Actinopteri; order Myctophiformes; family Myctophidae; genus Protomyctophum; species Protomyctophum parallelum. Next base: position 22,763,205 of record NC_139717.1, on the reverse strand, counting down.
GTGGTCCCGGGGGGTCCCTGGGGGTCCCTGAACCTTGGGCCCCCTAAAGACGCCCCCAGGGGGGCGACACGATTCCAACGAGCCCACCCCCGTCCAAAACAGTTGAGAAATGACAGAGTTACCATTGGGGGTCCCTGGGGGGTCCCGGGGAGTCCCTGGGGGTCCCTGAACCTTGAGACCCACAAAGACGCCCCCAGGGGGGCGACACAATCACAACAAGCCCACCCCCGTCAAAAACGGTTGAGAAATGACAGAGTTACCATTTGGGGGTCCCTGGGGGGTCCCAGGGGGTCCCTGGGGGTCCCTGAACCTTGAGCCCCCCAAAGACGCCCCCAGGGGGGCGACACGATTCCAACGAGCCCACCCCCGTCCAAAACAGTTGAGATTTGCACCCTAAGCAAGGGTTTAAGACAGTGGCCAATGAAGAGGTGTCTTACATCTTTTCAGCGTAGGACCCGCCTTCTGAACTTTCACCCCTCACACAAATAATCCAAGAGAGAGAAAAAAAAAATCGAGACCAAAGACATAGGTTTTGAGAGAGAAAAAAGAAATCGAGACCAAAGACATAGGTTTTGAGAGAGAAGGCGTTTTGCAATGAGAAAAAAAAAACTTTCATTCGCAAACGAAGGAAAAAAAACATTAAAAAAATTTTATTTAGCACAACACATATTATTATTACCCAAACATTTAGTAAGTATTTTGTTTTATGTAGTTTAATTTAAAATTTTTATTTTATAAAAAAAAAAAAAAAAAAAAGTTTTGTTCTCAATTATTTTTTCTTTTCTTTCAAATCTTTTTTTTTTTTGCTTGCAAATATATTTTTTGATTGCGTTTTTAATTTGTTTGAATTAAAAATAGTTTTTTGTTCTGTTTAGATTTTTTCTCTCTCAAATGTTTTTCTTTTGTTTGGTTAATTTTTCTTTTGTTTTGTTAATAAAGAGACAAATGTAACTCCATATCCTGGTCTCTATACTGCCTCCCCCTGGACAGCCTGGGTGCCTGATGGAAGGGAAAGGAACTGGTTGGAAATTCTAACATGTTCCTTCCACACGCTACGTCCAACCAGGGAAACTCCCCCTGTCAGGTGAAAAGAAGCGGCTTGGACTCCTCATGCATAGAAGGAAGCATGAGGTCAGTCCGTTGCTCTCCCCAGGTTGGCAGAGGGCGTGTAGAGCCCAGGATTACATTAGATAGTTGACACTGGGTGAAAAAACGGGTTGCAAATCGTGGGATTAAAAATGTAAAGATATAAAAAGAATGAGGCCTGTCTCTCTGTCAGACCTAGTTCTGGTGTCTGTGTGTGCGCACGTGTGTGTGTAAGTGTGTGTGTGCGTGCGTGTGTTTGTGTGTGTTGGTCCACCGAGGGAGCAGCAACCCACTTCACTGATACTAATGAGAACACCTGCCTGTCTCACTGCCCGATACCTGTCTCACTGCTCTCTGCCTGTCTCACTGCCCGATACCTGTCTCACTGCCCGATACCTGTCTCACTGCCCGATACCTGTCTCACTGCCCGATACCTGTCTTACTGCCCGATACCTGTCTCACTGCCCGATACCTGTCACACTGCTCTATGCCTGTCTCACTGCTCTCTGCCTGTCTCACTGCCTGATACCTGTCTCACTGCTCTATGCCTGTCTCACTGCTCTATGCCTGTATCACTGCTCTATGCCTGTCTCACTGCCTGATACCTGTCTCACTGCTCTATGCCTGTTTCACTACCTGATACCTGTCACACTGCCTGATACCTGTCTCACTGCTCTATGCCTGTCTCACTGCTCTATGCCTGTCTCACTGCTCTATGCCTGTCTCACTGCCTGATACCTGTCTCACTGCCTGATGTGTGTGTGTGTGTGTGTGTGTGTATGTGTGTGTGCACGTGCGTGCGTGCATGCATGCGTGTGCGTGTGTGTTACCATGGGTCTGCTCAGTCCAGTGGATCGTAGAGAGTCCAGCTCTTCTGTCATCTTAGACGCCAACGCTTGAAGATAACCCCGAGCATCCTTCTCATCACTGACCCTGTGCACGCACACGCGCGCACACACACACACACACACACACACACACACACACACACACACACACACACACACACACACACACACACACACACACACACACACACACACACACACACACACACACACACACACACACACACACACACACACACACACACACACACACACACAAAAACCATCATTATTTTGTGTTTACATTTAACAAGAACTTCTCGAACACAAACAACAGTAGATGCACAAACTTGGAAAACACAACAAACTGCTTCAGGATACAGATCACGGGTACAGGAAGCATCATCTTCTTTCTCCGTATAGAATTGTTCTAGTGCCTACATTAGGGATGTGCCGATGAGACATTTTGGCCGATATCGATATCCGATATAATTCATTGCTGTTATGGCCGATAACCGATATTACCGATGTCGATATGATCTTATTCTGAAAAAAACTATAATAATTTTGTCCATTCTGAAAAATACATGTAGCAGGGTATCTGCACTGCAGGCTTAGGCATGTCACATTTAACTCAAATACCTTGATATTTAATATTGTGAGCTTGTAGATCTGTTCAAGCTGTTACGTTGGGCTTGTTTATCTGTAAAGACAGACCGATTAATCGAACCGATGCCGATTAATCTAAAAGAAACAACTAAAATCGGCTGATACCGATGTGTTTGCTGATTAATCTCCCATCACTAGCCTAGATACATTGCGTTAATATTTCGTTCTCCTGTATCCATTCTGTTGGTACGGTAACCTCGCTATCAAAGACAGAAATTCCCTCAGGGAGAATTGTGAAAACCACTTACATTTTTTTTACCGCCATCCAATTTGAGAGCTGCTCAAAAAAAAAACCCTGTCCATCCGCTCAAATAGTGCAGTTCAGAGTATATATATGCTGCTTCCACCATAGCAGATCTACAAGCTCATAGCGCGGCACACACACACACACCCTCACACACACACACACACACACACACACACACACACACACACACACACACACACACACACACACACACACACACACACACACACACACACACACACACACACACACACACAGTGAAACGTACCACTGGATGATCTCAGCGATCTGAGCCTCCCAGTGCGCCACGCTCTCCTTCTTAGACGCCAGGTCCTGTAGCTCCTCCTCCAGCTGGCGGTTCTGAGACGTCAGCCGATCTACAAAAACGCACAGCTGTGGAAGAACAGGGGACAACGTGACTTATAGATCTGCTAACACACAGCTGTGGAAGAACAGGGGACAACGTGACTTATAGATCTACAAACACACAGCTGTGGAAGAACAGGGGACAACGTGACTTATAGATCTACAAACACACAGCTGTGGAAGAACAGGGGACAACGTGACTTATAGATCTGCTAACACACAGCTGTGGAAGAACAGGGGACAACGTGACTTATAGATCTATAAACACACAGCTGTGGAAGAACAGGGGACAACGTGACTTATAGATCTGCTAACACACAGCTGTGGAAGAACAGGGGACAACGTGACTTATAGATCTATAAACACACAGCTGTGGAAGAACAGGGGACAACGTGACTTATAGATCTGCTAACACACAGCTGTGGAAGAACAGGGGACAACGTGACTTATATATCTACAAACACACAGCTGTGGAAGAACAGGGGACAACGTGACTTATAGATCTACAAACACACAGCTGTGGAAGAACAGGGGACAACGTGACTTATAGATCTGCTAACACACAGCTGTGGAAGAACAGGGGACAACGTGACTTATAGATCTACAAACACACAGCTGTGGAAGAACAGGGGACAATGTGACTTATAGATCTGCTAACACACAGCTGTGGAAGAACAGGGGACAACGTGACTTATAGATCTGCTAACACACAGCTGTGGAAGAACAGGGGACAACGTGACTTATAGATCTGCTAACACACAGCTGTGGAAGAACAGGGGACAACGTGACTTATAGATCTGCTAACACACACACAACTGGAACCAGTGTTGATTTCGTCGACTAATTCGATGGCGAAGAATGTTCGTCGACTACTTTTTTCACTGACGAAAACTACATGGAAACTAAATGGAAACTAAGCTACGATATGACTACGATGACTAAATATATTGACAATTTTGTCAACAAATACAAACTAGACTAATATGTTAGGAAGGGACTAGTGGACAAGAGATCCAGTATAAGTCATTTTACACTTGGTTGCATAGTGAACATAGCCGATCTACAAGCTCACAACGCATTTTCAGCAAGTGTAAAATCAGCCATTACGACGACATCACGCCAAAATGCATTTTAGTCGACTAAATCAATTTTAGATTTAGTCGACTAAAACCTTATGATATTTAGTCGACTAAAACTACACTAACAATAAAACATTCCAGGTGACTAAAACTAAATGAAAACTATTCAAGAGACTATGACTAAAATTAAAATAGAAATTTGCTGCCAACAATAACACTGCCTGACACAGTCTGGAGCAACGGAAACTATTTTGCTGATTTAAAGGCGAAGGCTGTTTATTCATTTTTTACAAATGTAGAAGTAAATTGAGCGGATGTGTGTTTCTAGTAGATCTACAAGTTCACAACGTGTTGCGCTGCGCTGTGACCTTGTAGATCTGCTATTTTCAGCATGCAACTAAGTGTAAAAAGACTCATACTGGATCTCTTGCCCACTAGTCCTTTCTAACATTTTAGTCTAGTTTTTATTTGTTGACGAAATTGACAGTATATTTAGGCTTAGTTTTAGTCATCATGGGTTAGTTTTTTGAGTGGTGCAACCACTCCAAGGAACAGCAATGTCCGTGTTAACCTATGTGACTATGTATGTGTATGTATGTGTGACTATGAGTACCAGTAGGGGCAAGAGTGGCGCTGTTGTGCCAGAAACAGAGAGGAGAAAAAGAGAGAGAGAGAGAGAGAGAGAGGGGACACAGGTGTGATTTTTTATTTAGTTCGTATGCAGTTTTTGTCAGTGAAAAAAGGTAGTCGACGAACATTTTCCTTCAAGCATTAACATTGAGGGAGGCAACAGTCTGGGCCATAGTGAGACTATAGTGACAATACAATGTTCTGTTAGTAACAGAGTGTCTCAGTAGTCTGGGCCATAGTGAGACTATAGTGACAATACAATGTTCTGTTAGTAACAGAGTGTCTCAGTACAGTCTGGGCCATAGTGAGACTATAGTGACAATACAATGTTCTGTTAGTAACAGAGTGTCTCAGTAGTCTGGGCCATAGTGAGACTATAGTGACAATACAATGTTCTGTTAGTAACAGAGTGTCTCAGTACAGTCTGGGCCATAGTGAGACTATAGTGACAATACAATGTTCTGTTAGTAACAGAGTGTCTCAGTACCCGGTCTGTCTCTGCTGTTAGCTTGCGGTTGTCTTCAGTCAGGATGTTTCTCTCTCGCTCGTGCTTCTCCTTCAGAGCCGTTACAGCGTCGTCCAGCTCCGCTTGTCTACACACACACACACACACACACACACACACACACACACACACACACACACACACAATGAAGTAGAGCTACAGGCATTTTAATAATAAAACAAGGTGCAGCAAACTCTCGTTTATGAACATCTAGCATGTAAGCGTGTGTCCAGCTTGTATTTAACCTAGTGTGTAGCATATATAGCCTAGCGTAGCCTTCCACCCACCTGTCTCGGTTGGCCTTGTCCAGCTTGTATGTAACCTAGTGTAGCCTAACCTAGCCTAGCGTAGCGTAGCCTTCCACCCACCTGTCTCGGTTGGCCTTGTCCAGCTTGTATGTAACCTAGTGTAGCCTAACCTAGCCTAGCGTAGCGTAGCCTTCCACCCACCTGTCTCGGTTGGCCTTGTCCAGTTTGTATGTAACCTAGTGTGTTGCCTAGCCTAGCCTTCCACCCACCTGTCTCGGTTGGCCTTGTCCAGTTTGTATGTAACCTAGTGTGTAGCCTAGCCTAGCCTTCCACCCACCTGTCTCTGTTGGCCTTGTCCAGTTTGTATGTATAGGCCTAACCTAGTGTAGCCTAGCCTAGCGTAGCCTTCCACCCACCTGTCTCTGTTGGCCTTGTCCAGTTTGTATGTATAGGCCTAACCTAGTGTAGCCTAGCCTAGCGTAGCCTTCCACCCACCTGTCTCTGTTGGCCTTGTCCAGCTTGTCCTTGAGCACCAGCAGCTCCTTGTTGAGGGACAGCGCGAGGCCCTCAGAGTGGTGGAGCTCCTTCCTCAGACCCTTCACCTCCGACGAGTGAGACGTCTCCCTGCTGAGCAGCTCCTCCTCGTAGAACACCACCTTCTTGTCCAGCTCCGTCTTCAGCTTACACACCTCCTCCAGGCCTCCGCCGCCGCCGCCCGACACGCCTCCCCCCTGTTTCACCTGCACGCATACGTACACAAACACACAGGCACGCACACACGCACGGACAGGCACACAAACATGCATGCACGTCAAAACACGTCAAAGTCGAAAACTACGGCTTGGACACTATCTACTATTTTTGTCCTAATGTTCGGCAACAACAGTGGCATGTTAACACCCCGAACGCTCTGGGGTATTTGGAACCATTAAATCAGGTTGCCCAGCGATTAGCAGCTTCAGGGCCTATTTCAAGGTTGCTCCATGCCATTTTGGAAGTAGCTAGAAGTAGCTAGATGTAGCCAAAATGGGCAGTCAAAAACACAATCTTTGGTTAGAATTGACTTAGATCAAGAGTTCGAAGATTTTTCCTCCCATCCACTGAAATGGAGGGGGACCACTTTGGATGACGTCCCAACCCGGAAATGACATTGAATGTTGCTCAATCGACGCTATACCAGCATGTAGACTGGTGCGCTCGGTTATGATATGATTAAAGGCGGAACTTTTGATTAATCTCCGTCCTGGGAGAGGAGAGGAGAGGAGAGGAGAGGAGAGGAGAGGAGAGGAGAGGAGAGGAGAGGAGAGGAGAGGAGAGGAGAGGAGAGGAGAGGAGAGGAGAGGAGAGGAGAGGAGAGGAGAGGAGAGGAGAGGGACCTCTGACCTTCAGTGTTTGTATTTCAGCTTCCAGCTGTTTGGAGAAGATCTCTGAATGTTCACGAAGCTTCCTCTCTTTAGACGCCTCCGCCTTCAACTCCTCCACCTGTGCCTCCAGCTGTGCACGCACACACACACACGCACACAGGTCACTTTTCTGTACATATGCAATGCCGGCCCTGAGCAATTTGATGCCCTGTAGGAAGGATTTGTTTCCCGGCTCGTGAGTCATTTTGTTTCATATAATATCAACTCAATGCATTCGTGTCCCATGGAGGACGACGGGGATCAAGATGGTGTCAGACCGTCAGCGACAACGAGAAGGAAATGTAACTTTTTAGACCGCATGGCGGTGGAAATGATCGGGGGACGACCATAGTGAGTGGCACATACAGTGTTTTTGGCAGCACATTTAGATTTCAGTTTTAGTCATAGTCTCTTGAATGGTTTAGTTTTAGTCACCTGGAATGTTTTAGCGTTAGTCTAGTGTTAAGGGCAGTCCATACTCTCTCCGACCACCGAACTTTTCGTCGGAAAGATCAGACTTTAATTTCTTCTCCGAAGTAGAGTTCGGAGAGTCACATCATACGGGAGTGCAGCTTTCAGAACAAAAATTCTGAGGAATGCGTTTCAGAAGTTGTGAGTGACGTCATGTTGTAGTTGTACCGGAGCTTTCAGACGAAAAGTTTGATGGTCGTAGATAGTATGGACTTCCCTTTAGTCTAGTTTCAGTCGACTAAATCTACAGTTGATTTAGTCGACTAAAATGTATTTCGGCGGGCCTTGATGGCTGCTTTTACACTTGCTGACAATAGCAATAACACAAATGTTAGGAAGGGACTAGTGGACAAGAGATCCAGTATAAGTAAAAGACAAGTTATTTTACACTTGGTTGCATGCAGAAAATAGCCCATCTACAAGCTCACAGCGCGTCGCAGCGTGACACGTTGTGAGCTTGAAGATCGGCTATTATCAGCAAGTGTAAAATCGGTCATTACGACGGCATCGAGGCCCGCCCCAAAACACATTTTAGCCAACAAAATCTAATGTAGATTTAGTCGACTGGAAATCTCATGATATTCAGTCAACTAAAAACTAGACTAACTTAGACTAAATTTGCTGTCATAATCAACACTGAGCACTAGTAGTCCTACGTCCTTGCAGGGCTTTAAGCAACTAGTCGACTATTCATCTAGTCGACTATTCAACTAGTCGACTATTCAACTAGTCGACTAGTAGAATAGTCGACTATTCATCTAGTCGACTATTCATCTAGTCGACTATTCAACTAGTCGACTAGTAGAATAGTCGACTATTCAACTAGTCGACTAGTTGAATAGTCGACTATTCATCTAGTCGACTATTCAACTAGTCGACTAGTAGAATAGTCGACTATTCAACTAGTCGACTAGTTGAATAGTCGACTATTCTACTAGTCGACTAGTAAATCCACTAGTCGACCTTGATGGTACTAGTTGATGAGAAAAAATAATAATAAAATCAAAAAGTTTCCCCCCGATTGTGTAGATCAGGTAGATTATAGTAATAGCCACCAATATACACATTTTTAAATGTACAAATATTTAATTCCAAAAATAATAATAATGTAATATGTAGTTAAACCACTAGTCGACTAGTAAAAAAAAAAGACTAGAAGGTGAATGCCCTAGTAGTATACCTCCTTGCGGGCGCGGTCCGCCTTCCGGACATCCTGCTTCATGGCGTCCATCTTTTGGCCGGCGGCGTCCGCCTCGTCGTCGCGGTCGCGCAGCTGGCGGACGAGCCGCTGCTTGGCCGAGCGCAGCTCCGACGTCTGCTCCGACAGAGAGCTGAACTCCTGGACCGCCAGGCGCCGCGCACCGTGCGACTCCTTCAGCTCCTTGGACTGAGCCTTCAGACGCTCCAGAGACTCTGACAGTTGCTGAGGAGGAGAGGAGGAGGAGGAGGAGGAGGAGGAGAGGAGAAGGAGGAGAGGAGAAGAGGAGGAGGGGGAGAGGAGGAGGAGGAGAGGAGAAGAGGAGGAGGAGGAGAAGAGGAGAAGAGGAGGAGGAGGGGGAGAGGAGGAGAAGGAGAGGAGAGAGGAGGAGGAGGAGAGGAGAAGAGAAGGAGGAGAGGAGAAGAGGAGGAGGGGGAGAGGAGAGGAGGAGGAGGAGAGGAGAGAGAGGAGAGGAGAGGAGAGGAGAGGAGAGGAGAGGAGAGGAGAGGAGAGGAGAGGAGAGGAGAGGAGAGGAGAGGAGAGGAGAGGAGGAGGAGAGAGGAGGAGGAGAAGGAGGAGGAGGAGAGGAGAAGAGGAGGAGGGGGAGGAGAAGAGGAGGAGGAGAGGAGAAGAGAGGAGGAGGAGAGGAGAAGAGGAGGAGAGGAGAAGGGGAGGAGGAGGGGGAGGAGGAGGAGGAGGAGGAGGAGGAGAGGAGGAGGAGAGGAGAAGAGGAGTGTGATTATTTCTCCTTCAAGCTACCATGGGACTGCATCTTCAGAAACTGCCAGAGACTCAGAGAGAGTTATGTTATGTTTTAGCTATTGGAAAATAGCAGATCTGCAAGCTCATAGCACGGCACCGAGTGCCCGCCGTGCTATGAGCTTGTAGGTCTGCCATTTTTGAAAGAGCGTGAAAATGTTCCTCAAATCTTTGAATATACATATTCTTTCAGTCCCTGGAACAACATATTTTCAGATGGGGGTCCGCAGCCAATCTGCTATTTTCAGCATGCAACCAATTGTAAAAGGACTTATAGTCCCACTAGTCCCTTTCTAACATTTTAGTCTAGTTTGTATTTGTTGACAAAATCAACAGTATATTTAGTCATATAGTTTTAGTCATCATGGCTTAGTTTTTATGACGTTTTCGTCAGTGGAAAAAGGTAGCCGACGAACATTTTTTGTCAGTGTTAGTCGACGAAAACGACACTGGTTTGAGGTATAGGTTGTCGGTCTAATGACTGTCGGAAACTAAAGCCTGTACCTGTGTGCACGCGCGTGCGTGTGTGTGTGCGCGCGCGTAAACGTGTGCGTGTGTGTGCGCGCGCGTGTGTGTGTGTGCGCGTGTGTGTGTGCGTGCGTGCGTGTTACCTTGTGCACGTCGTCCTTGTCCTGTCTCAGGGTCTTCAGCTGTTTGTCCAGGGCTTTGATCTTGGAGCGGAGCTCTCGTAGTCCTGCCGTAGCGTCACCCCGCCTCCTCCAGCTGGTGTTCCAGCCTATCGGAGTCTAGGAAAACCCAGGAGAGGGGCGGGGCTTCATTCAGTCGGTTTTTTTACAACACCGTCTGTCTGTGTGTGTGTGTGTGTGTGTGTGTGTGTGTGTTGTTTGTGACAAAAGCACATTATCAATGTCGTTCTGCTTTATCTTTCTGCGCATGTTATCTTTCAATGCATCCACATTGTGGATTGTGAGAGTCTTGTTCTTTCCTATTCATTTGTGAAAGGTAACGGGTCTGGTACAGGGGTGATTGACAGGTGTCAGTGACTGATTGATGCCACCACCCAAGTGTACTAGGGCAGGGGTTCTCAGCGTTCTAAACCGGGAATGCTTTGGCAAGCCCCGCCCCCTCCCGACCCCCAATATAAATTGACTGCTACAATAACCTTAATAATAGAGACAATACACCATACATAAATACTGAAACCAGATATAATCATTAGGGAAGGTGTATGCATGTGCTATGTGTACTATATGTAAACTCTTCATTTCAACTTTCCAGCCATTCAGTTGCAAAGAAAAAAATAAATAATAATAATATTTGAAATAAATTCGGGACCCCCCAAAATAATTTGGCGACCCCCCCCCCCCCCTCGTATAATTTAGCTATTGAAAAACAGCAGACCTACAAGCTCATAGCGTGCTACCGAGTTTTTCAGAATTTTTTTACACTGTAGGATTTAGAAGCCTTTTTTTTTATCGACCTCAGTCCAAAATGGGTTAAACTGCTGTAGACTCTCGCGTGCGCACGAAGTGGATCGGACGCGGTCTTTATTCTTGGTTTTATTTCAGAGTGAAGTTTGCGTTTCCGCTGACTTTGGGACTGGTTTGGAGCGGGAGCAGGGGGGCGGGGGGGTTGAGTTTGTGACTGTCGGTTTGAGTTAGTTTTTCTTGTTTCTTGTGTATTTTGTTCATAGGGGAAAGAGACAGGGTGAGACGTCACTTGTGAAGTGTGTACTGTCCACCCTTTGATTCTGTCCATTACGTTATTTAAGCATCTCTGCATAAAGTGTTCGGAGAAAAACCTCATGATGCTGCTGATTTATTCCTTAGTTAATGATTTGCCTTGCTGTGAAGAGGGCGATTGTTACAGTGAGTCAGTGAGTGTGTGTGTGTGTGTGTGTGAGTGTGTGTGTGTCTGACCTGCCAGTTTCTTTTTCAGTCGTTCTATTTCCTCGTTGAGTTTCTTCATCTCTCGATCTCTGGACAGAGTCCCTGCTCCTCCCCTGGCCGGGGACTCTATATGCATGCACGCACACACGCGTGCACACACACACACACACACACACACACACACACACACACTATCATCAATGAAAATATAACTTTTTTTTCTCCAATAGAACAATGTGTCGGGATGTGACACATTGTGAGCTAAGTAGATGTGGTAAATAATATTTTGAAGCCAACACTTTCGCTCATGTAAATGTGACTAAATTTGACTGAGGGACTGCCAGTTCCTTTCCCCTCCATCAGGCGCCCCGGCTGGCCAGGGGGAGGCAGTTTAGAGACCAGGATCTAGGGTACCTACCCTATGGGACACGGGGAGAACATGCAAACTCCACACAGAAAGGCCCTTTCGCCAACCCCGCCTCGGGTATGGGCACTGATGACGCGGAGGAGGAAACACGCCGCCAGCACCCACAGCGTCCCGAGCGGGAATCGAACCCAGGACCTTCTAGCTGTGAGGCAACAGCACTACCAACTGTGCCACCGTGCCCCTCAGAGCGGACGTTTTTAACTCAAATATTTGCTTCTTGGGGGGGGGGGGGATCCCTGGAACATCATATTTTCAGAGAGAGAACCACCGATATAGAAACTTTTTCAGAAAACTGTCAGGATTTAGAAGACATCGTCTCAGGTCTAAATGGGTCAACACCAAGCGACGCCCAGATCACGATCTTAATGAAATTGGCTCCTACTAAAAAAAGTGCGAGTTACTTTTATCCAACGCTGACGAAAATCGCCAAAACGCTCAGTCCAGTGTCGATTGAAACTAAGACGAAAAATGTCCGTCGACTACCTTTTTTTCACAGACGAAAACTAAATGGAAACTGAATGAAAACTAAGCTATGACGACTGAGACTAAATATACTGACAATTCCGTCGACAAATACAAACTAGACTCTGTAGACATTTTTAAAGCACAGCTCAAGACCCACTTCTACACCATTGCTTTTATTTTTTGCATTACTGCTTGTTTTTTAATGTTTATGCCTTGCTTTTCTTTCTTTTTCTCCATTGCTCTGTAAAGCACTTTGAGCTGCATTTCATGTCGTGAAAGGTGCTATACAAATAAAGTTTTATTATTATTATTATCATTAGACTAAAATGTTTGGAAGGGACTATAGTGGACGAGAGATCCAGTCATTTTTACACTTGCTGAAAATAGCCGATCTACAAGCTCACGACGGCGTCGACTCACCTTGCAGTTTGCGGTTGAGCTCTCGCTTCTCCTCCTCAAGCCTCCGGATCCTCCTCTGGAAGGCCTCCACCTCCTCCTCGCCGCCGCCGCCCGCCTCCCCCGCCGCCACCGAGGTGGAGGAGGAGGAGTTGTTGGAGTAGGAGGAGGAGTTTCCTCCGTCACAGAAGCAGCTGTCCGTGGTGTAGGTGAAGCCCACGAAGGGAAGGTGGTGTCCGCTGAAGCCCGTGTGGCTGACCGGAGGCCCCACGTCCTGGATGTTGTATAGGAGGCAAAAAAGCAAAGTGCACTTTAGTTCGGTCCATTTAACACACTATAGCCCTTACCCGTTGTGAGATATCTTTGAATATAAGATTATTATGTAATTGACCGCCGACCTCCATCTGAAAATATGTTGTTCCAGGGACATCCCAGTAGCAAAGATTTAAGTTAAAAACTTTCTCTGAATTTTTTTTTTCACAAATTTTCAAAACAAGCAGACCTACAAGCTTGTAGCGCGGCACCGAGTGCCGCGCTATGAGCTTGTAGATCTGCTATTTTACAATAGCTAAATTATAACATAATGTTTACCAAACCAAAAGGGGTTCCAGCCCAAAATGGGTTAAGGGACCACTTCACCACTTTTCAATCTATCTTCATATACGGTAATTAGTCCTCACTAATGTTCATGATAAAATATATTTTTAACTACATTTAATTGAATTTAAGATAAATTAAACATTGGTGAAACAACAAGAATTGCTGAAATGCACTTACTGTGGTCAACCATTGGATGGCAGTAGAGCCATATATATATATATATACAAAAAATCTATTTAGACATAATAGATCCCATCCCTAGAAAGTAGCTGATCTACAATGCGTTGTGAGCTTGTAGATCTGCCATTTCTGACGTGTATCTGACGTTTACTGGGATATTGTGACTGAGCAGGGCTGCCAGATTTTGTGAGAATAAAAAGCAAACCAGGTCTATGAAAACAAAGCCCAAAAGAAGCGACAGGCAACTGTCAGGATTTAGAAGACATTTGTAGACTCTGGCCTTTTAATCTTGTCGTTTAGCTCAGTGGTTCTCAAAGTGGGGTCCGGGGGACCCTCAGCGGTCCTTGAGGGAGTTCCAGGGGGTCCCCAGCAAAATGATAGTTTGTAACCAAATGGACCCTTATGGGTCTGTAACTCTGAGAGTGTGCACATGGAACCAAATGGACCCGTTAGGGTCCGTATGGTTCCATTTGTACACTCTCTAAAACACATAAAACAAATAGCGGGCTTATAGGGTAGTAAGCAGCAGCAAAACATGGATTAGATAGTGTGTAAAACAGGTTATGTAGTAGAAGTGTTAACCCATTTTGGGCGGGAACCCCCTTTTGCTTTTTAGGTTTTTCAGAAAACCGTCAGGGTTTTGAAGATATATATTTTTTTTAAATAATTTCGACTAACCGGGTTCTTGAGGATGTCCTCGTCCACGTCGAAGTTGGACGTGTCGGAGGGCGAGGACACGTCGGGGACGTAGGGGGCCTCCAGCGAGCGGATGTTGTCCCAGTCCACGCCGCGGAAGAACGGGTGGGCCTTGAAGTCCTCGATGCCCCGCTGGCCCAGGCGGCGGTCCCGCGAGCAGATCAGGCTGCGGATCAGGTCCTTGGCGTCCTCCGAGACGTCCGCCACGTGAGAAGGGAACTGGAAACGCTCCTGGGGACAGACGGACGGGACGGACAGACAGACAGGGTTCAGACTTAGAGAGCATACTGTAGGTGAGTTCCAGTCTAGCCCTATGGCATATAGGCAGCTCCCGGCAGGATCCGCCGGGAGAAACTAGACGCAGCTGCAGGACATGAGATTAGAGCGACAGAGAGAGAGTGTGTGTGTGTGTGTCTGTACATGTGTGCGTCAATTCGTGCAGACGAATCAATAATCAGCAGAGAGGGAGCGCCGTTTGCGTTACTCTATGCCGAATTGAAGTGGACTCGGCCCCAGACTTTTCTTTTTCTCCATAGAAATAAATAAAAACAGCTGGGTTTCCAAGGCTAGACTAGGGCTAGAACAAAGCATTTTTTCTTTTAACTAAATAGTGAAATAGTTAGCATGCCATGTCGCAGAGCTTGTAGATCTGCTAGCATTTTGACAAATTTCACTAACCCCCCCCCCCCCCCCCCCGCGATGCGCTTCTTGAGCTCCACGATTCACAAATCAGTGGCTACGTTTACATGAGCAGTTAAATCCCCTTTTCATTCCGAATAGAAGTTAAATCCTATTAAACGTTGTCATGTAAACACCTACAAAAACTTTAAATCCGAAGTCAGCCCTGCGCACGCGCACGCGCGCACACACACACACACACACACACACACACGCACGCACGCAGTCCCAAGAATACGCTATTATGTGGGGCACGTTGTCAGCCTGTAGATCAGCTCTTACTTACACAATGTAGGCTATGCCTACGTGCATTGTGCAAAGACAAAGCACAAATAAATCCAATAACCTTGTGAGGTGCGCAGCGAAAAGTTGATAAATGCGTTTTACTGCTTTGTGTGTGTGTGTGTGTGTGTGTGTGTGTGTGTGTGTGTGTGTGTGTGTGTGTGTGTGTGTGTGTGTGTGTGCGTGCGTTCTCTCTCTCTCTCTCTCTCTCTCTCTCTGGTCCAGTGCTTACAGCGAGAGAGACTCGCTGTAAGCACTGGACCAGGGCTACTATCCAACCAGCAGCCCAAAAGCTGCAGCGGAATGAAATGATGGGATTTCAAAGTATGGTCTTTCGTCTGTAGGCTAATGTTTGTATTGTTGAGACATAGGCTATACTGAATGAACTGCCTATATTTTATGTGTCCAACAGATGGCGTAGTTTCACATGAAATAACATGTGTCATGGCTTATATATCACACCAATGACAACGTCCATGTAAACGTTCATTCAGAATGACCATTTCCCATGGAAACTCGCAGCAAAAAACATTACTTCCGAAGTATTTCATTCGGAAGTATTTATTCGGAATGATCAGCCTGCATATAAACGCGGCCACTGACTCACTGTTTAATCGGACCACTGGTATAGTGTGTGTGTGTGTGCGTGCGTGCGTGCGTGCGCATGTACATGATCTTGCCGTATGTTTCCACCCGGCTCTCTGCGTAGAAGGGCGTGTGTGTGTGTGTATGTGCGCACGTGTATGTGTGTGCGTGCTTGCTTGCTTGCTTGCTATACCTCATGATCTTGCCGTAGGTCTCCACCCGGGTCTCTGCGTAGAAGCGTGTGTCTGTGTGCGTGCATGCGTGCGTGGGTGCCGTGCGTGCATGCGTGCGGTGCACGCCGCCTGTTACCTCATGGTTCATGATCTTGCCGTAGGTCTCCACCAGGCTCTCGGCGTAGAAGGGGGTCTCTCCAAACAGCATCTCGTACACACACACGCCCAGCGACCACCAGTCACACTCGGGCCCGTAGCGGCCCATCCCGTCCTCCATGGCTTGCAGGATCTCTGGGGAGATGTAGTCCGGAGTGCCCACCGCCACCGACGACTGCACCTGCACAAACACACACACACAGAGACGCCATTACACTTGTAGTCCACATTATACTTGTAGTCCAAGTCCCAAACGTTTTAGCCCCGTGGCCCGAAAGAGAAATGTATGATGTCTCCTCCCGGGGACCCAAACGAGTGGCAGATCTGAGCTTGTAGATCTGAGCTTGTAGATCTGAGCTTGTAGATCTGAGCGTGTAGACTTTTGTAGATGTGAGCTTGTAGATTTTCACTAGTACTTAAAACATTTGTTTTCTAATTTATGGAATTTCTTAAGATTTTGCTTTGATTTCCTCATGAAATTACTGGGGGGAAAATAGTTTAATTCGTTTTTAATTCATGGGGGGGGGGGGAGGAATGCTTTTTTGGGAATGTATTTTTGAAAATGTTTTGAAATGATAATAATAATTCAAAACAAAAATGTAGGAAACAATGGTCTAAATATTAGAGCTTGTTAATTTTTAGGTTCAGGCTTATCGAGCCGGGTTCTTATCGAGCCCACTATGAATCCGAACAGAACCAGTATCTTTTAGAGCCTTCAAGACAAGTACACTATGTTTTATAACAGACAGAATGTCATTGACCCATCTACTTTTGGAAAGTAATATTGAAGACATTCCAAGCATTCGTTTTATGGCTATGGCAGTTTTTTAGCCCGAGGAGTGTTTCTCGTGCAAAACTAATGCTTGGAATGGATTCGGAATGATAAAAACCCCCCTAGTTTGACATGTCACATGCTACTTAAAGCAAAATTTAGAAAATTTTGCCTTATATTGGTTGTTGATGGTACCCCAACTTTGGTACCCCAACTTTCAGCAGCTGTCAAAACTTCCCCTCGGGTGGCTGAATAGAAACCAATGTGGCATGTGTTACTAGACACCTTTACAAACACATTGGTGAAGACAATTCTGAGTAAGAAATGTACAGTATTCCCACATTTGTACATTATTCTGACAATATTCTGTGACTATAAATAACGAATGATTCAGAAGCTGTGTTCACGACTTCACGTTCACTCTTCCATTGGAATGAATACTCAACCAGTGCTGGTTTTGGCAGCAAATGTAGATTTTTGGTTTAGTCAGTGTCTCTTGAATAGTTTTCATTTAGTTTCAGTCACTTTTTGGTCACCTGGAATGTCTTAGTGATAGTCTAGATTTAGTCGACTAAATCTACAGTTGATTTAATCAACAAAAATTTATTTTGGCGGGCCTTGATGCCATCGTAATGACTGTTTTTACATTTGCTGAAAATAGCAAATGTATATATAGCAAATGTAAAATAGCAAATCTGTTATTTGCAGCATGCAACCAAGAGTAAAATGACTTATACTGGATCTATTGTCCACCAGTACCTTCCTAACATTTTAGTCTAGTTTGTGTCTGTTGACAAAATTGTCAATATTATAATAGTCTTAGTTTTAGTCATCATAGCTTAGTTCTCATTTAGTTTCCATTTAGTTTTCCATCAGTGGAAAAAGGGGAGTCGACAAACATTTTTCGTCTTTAGTTATTTAGTAACGACGAAAACCCCACTGGAATGAATAGACTCAAGTTCAACCTGCCGGATAAGAGAAGTCGTTCAGTCTTTCTTTCTTTTTGTCTTTTTCTTTTTGCGGAGAACACGAAGGCCGAGTGGTGAATGCTGAGTAGGGCCGAGTCAGCACTCGGCACACTAGTAAGAAACCACACACACACAACCCAAGCCTAATACCATGGTGCTAGGTGGCCATATTAACCCATGTTGGGCAGGGAACCCCTTTTGGTGTTTTAAACATTATTTTATAATTTAGCTATTGAAAAATAGCAGATCTACAAGCTCTCGGTGCCGCGCTACGAGCTTGTAGGTCTGCAATTTTTTTTTTTAATCATGAATATGTGGCGCATATCTTGCGCGTTTTCAACTTAAAACTTCGCTTCTGGGAGGTCCCTGGAACAACATATTTTCAGATGGGGGTCGGCGACCAAATACTGATCATTCTAGGGTTCCTTTGTATGAAAATGACACGGAAACATGAGTTTTTCAGAAAACTATCAGGATTTAGAAGACATTTGTAGAATCGTCCGCAGGTCTAAATGGGTTAACATAATTACAAAGTCAGCAACAACTTGTGTCTCGGCAGGAGGAAAAAAACCCAAAACTAAACTAAACCCAAACACGTCTTCAGTAGACTTGACTACTGTAAATGGTAAATGGTGCATTTTATATAGCGCTTTTTATCCAAAGCGCTTTACATAGATTGGGCATTACATTCGATTAGGGAGTCTTGTCTCAAGGACACCTCGACACTAACTCTGGGGGAGCCCACAGGGATCGAATCGGGAACCTCACCGTTCACATCCGGCAAACTATAGAGCGTCGCAGTCCCACCCCCTTTCATGACGACGCCAGGCCCAGGAAATGATTCCCAATGCATTTTTCCCATAGACATTTCAAAAGGTATTTATTTAAAGACGGTTACGCCGCGGACAAAGCCAACTCGAGTCGTGACAACTCATGACAACAAACACAATATTTTGGACCAAACAAATAATTACAAAAATAAAATAAAAAAGTGTTGTAACCTGCCGTTTTTTGTCTTCTTTCTAATTATTTGTTCGGCCCAAAAAATTGTGTTTGTTGTCATGATTTGTCACGACAAGAGTTGGCTTTGTCCGTGGTGTAAACGTCTTTAAATAAATACTTTTTGAAATGTCTATGAGGAAAATGAACGGAGAATCATTCCCTGGGCCCTGGTAGGGGGCGGGACTGCGACGCTCTATACCGGCCACTCTACCGCTGAGTCACTGGCACTGCCGCCCATTTGTATGCACCTTGCGTGTGTGCGTGTGTGTGTGCCTTACCGTTCCATCCTCCATCATCTTCAGACAGGAACCAAAGTCTGCCAGTCGAATGTGTCCGTTAACGTCCAGCAACACGTTGTCCGGTTTCAGGTCCCTGTTACGCACGCACGCACGCACGCACGCACGCACGCACGCACACACACACACACACACACACACACACACACACACACACACACACACACACACACACACACACACACACACACACACACACACACACACACACACACACACACACACACACACACACACACACACACACACACACACAATAATGTAATAATAATAACAACAACAATATTAATAGTCAATTTGTGTAGCACCTTTCATGCAACTCAAAGTGCTTTACAGACCAATGGAGAAAGAAAGAAAAGAAAAGCGAGGCATAAGACATGACAGATAACAGCAGTAATACAATACAGTGAGGACACGAATAACCAAAAGAAATGTAAAAGATCAATTAAAAGCAGCGGAGTGTAGAGGTGTGTCTTGAGCTGCGCTTTAGCCCATTCTGGGCGGGAACCCCTTTTGGTGTTTTAAATAAGCATTATGTTATACTTTAGCTATTGAAAAAATAGCAGATCTACAAGCTCATAGCGCGGCACCATGTGGCACGCTACGAGCTTGTAGGTCTGCTATTAGGTCTGCTATTCTTTCAGAGCGAACTTTTTTTTAATTCGACGTCAGGCACATGAGACAAAGGCAACGTGTGTGTGTGTGTGTGTGTGTGTGTGTGTGCGCGTGTGCACGCTCGCCTTCGTGTACAGAATGTCGTTTGTACCGTGCACGTATATAGGATTGTTTTTATTTATAGTAAAAGTACCAATAATGCAATTAAAAACTACTTCGTTACAATGTACTTGAGTAAAAGTACAACAGTAGTGGCATCAAAATGTACTTAAAGTACTAAAAGTAAAAGTACTCAAATATTTCAAATAATTGTAGTGGAGTAAAAGTACAATTTTTGAAGTAGAAGTGGAGTAGAACTTAAAGTATTGGAAATTGGAAATAGTGAAGTGAAGTACAAATACCTCAAAATTGTACTTAAGTACAGTACTTAAGTAAAAGTACTGTTGTAGTGTTGTTTTCCTCGACTAATACTATGACGAAAAACGTTCGCCGACTGCCTTTTTTTCACCGCCGAAAACCGAATGGAAACTAAATGAAAACTAAGCTATGATAAAATATACTGACAATTTCGTCTACAGATAAAAAAACTAGACTAATATGTTAGGAAGGGACTAGTGGACAAGAGATCCAGTATAAGTCATTTAACACTTGCATGCTTGCAGCAGATCTACAAGCTCACAACACGTTGCGCTGCGTGGGCTTGCATATCGGCTATTTTCAGCAAGTGTAAACACACACACTCACACACACACCAGTGTTGTTTTTGTTGACTAGAACAGAGACGAAAAATGTTTGTCGACTACATTTTTTTCACTGACGAAAACTAAATGGAAACTAAGTGAAAACTAAGCTACCGGTATGATGACTGAAACTAAGACCAAATATATTGACAATTTTGTCAACAGACAAAAACTAGACCAATATGTTAGGAAGGGACTATAGTGGACAAGAGATCCAGTATAAGTCCTGTTACACCTCGTCGCATGCTGAAAATAGCCGATCGCAGCGCGACACGCTGTGAGCTTGCAGATCGGCTATTTTCAAGCAAGTGTAAACGCACACGCACACGCACACGCACATGCACACACGGCCCCTACCTGTGCACGTAGTGCTGCTGGTGGATGGAGTGCACGGCGAGGACCATCTCGGCCACGTAGAACCGGGCCATGTCTTCTGGGAGACGGTCCTCAAACTTACTGAGCAGCGTCAACAGATCTCCACCCACGTAGTAGTCCATCACCAGGTACTGAAAACACACACACACACACACACACACACATGCACGCACACACATGCACACACACACACACACACACACACCACGTCATATACACACTTCTTTAGCTCAAGATCGCAGAAAAAGAGTGACGGCACGTTAACTCTTTCACACATGTGGGCAGCGGTTAGTTGCGTAGTGCAGGGTGGTGATCCACTGTACTATACTGTGCTATACTGTACTATAACTACAGTGCAGTAGCGCTAGGGCTTTATGCAACTGGTCGACTAAGCCCTGAGTAGTACTAACTCACCAGGTAGTTGTCGTCCTGGAAGGCATAGTGCAGGGTGGTATACTGTACTCTACTGTACTCTACTGTACTGTACTGACCAGGTAGTTATCGTCCTGGAAGGCGTAGTGCAGGGTGGTGATCCACTGACAGTCTCCGTTCACCAGAACGTTCCTCTCCTCTCTGAAGCACGCCGTCTGTAATGGACAACAATCCGTCACCGTATTCGTCATGTCAAAATAAATCCTTTTTTAATATGATATAACCTCGTGCCATCTGGACAAAGATACAGAACCTTGCCATGGAGTAAGGTCCGTTTTGGCAGGAGTTTTGTCCCCTCGGCCATCATTGCGGCATTGAGCCATTCTGGGCGGGGAACCCCTTTAAAATTTTCATCCCACGATTTTTGTAACCCATTTCTCACCCCTGTGTCAATTATCTAATGTGATCCTGGGCTCTACACACCCTCCGCCAACCTAGTCCCCATATATGGGGGACAAGGGGAGAGCAACGGACTTGAACTCATGCTTCCTTCATGCCTGAGTGTCCAAGTTGCTCCTTTACACCTGACAGGGGGGAGTTTCCCTGGTTGGACGTATAGCATGTGGAAGGAACACGTTATTCCGATTCCCCTCCATCAGGCGCCCCGGCTGGCCAGGGGGAGGCAGTTTAAAGACAAGGATTACTGCATGTTTTTTGTGAGACAACGGGGAGAACATGCAAACGCCACACAGAAAGGCCCCCACAGCGTCACCAGCGGGAATCGAACCCAGGACCTTCTAGCTTTGAGGTGACGGCACTACCGGCGGTGCCACCGTGCCCTCCCTTTTGGTGTTTTAAGCAGCATGTTATACTTTAGCTATTTAAAAATAGCAGATCTACAAGCTTTGTAGAATTGTAGAATCGTCAAAGAAACTGCCCCGCCGATAAGACTGCATGCGGTGGGAACCTCGTGTTTTTGTATTGTGTCGGGTGTCGTTTTCATGTGGGCGTTCGAACAGAACCGTGAAGACGAACGTCCTTCAGGAAAATAAAGATTACTATTATTATTATTATTATTATTATTATGTCGCCATCACAGCGCTTCATTACATGACACACGAGTGCAGTGCTTCTCAACATGGGTGCCGTGACTCGAGAGCCATTGAGAGGGAGAGTCCCGGCCAATGAGGGGGGAGGAAAAAACAAACAAAATACACAAGCATTATCTATTTCCACCATTTCTAATATAAGACTATATGCAAAATAATTGTCGGTCTGTAAGTCGGTCTTTTTTTTTATTTATTTTTTTATGTCGTGTGGGTGTGTCTGTATATGAGTGGGCGTGTCTGCAGGCCAGTGGGCGTGTCTGCAGGCCAGTGGGCGTGTCTGTAGGCCAGTGGGCGTGTCTGCAGGCCAGTGGGCGTGTCTGCAGGCCAGTGGGCGTGTCTGTAGGCCAGTGGGCGTGTCTGTAGGCCAGTGGGCGTGTCTGTAGGCCAGTGGGCGTGTCTGCAGGCCAGTGGGCGTGTCTGCAGGCCAGTGGGCGTGTCTGCAGGCCAGTGGGCGTGTGTCTGTAGGCCAGTGGGCGTGTCTGCAGGCCAGTGGGCGTGTGTCTGTAGGCCAGTGGGCGTGTGTCTGTAGGCCAGTGGGCGTGTCTGTAGGCCAGTGGGCGTGTCTGTGTGGTACCTCGGCTCTCTTCAACATCTCCCATTTGTTGAGGATCTTCATGGCATAGACACGTTCCGTGTTCTTCATCTTCACGACCGCCACCTGACGCACGCACACACACACACACACACACACAGGCGCACACACGCACACGCACACGCACACACACGAATAATGGAAAGAACATCGGTTGCAGTTAATGAAAACCAAACCACCACCAGCACGACAAATCCCCTGCAGTCAAGTTCTGACCTTGTTTGACCGTGTCCTTATTTGTGTGTTTGCTCTATTCCGTGAACCACTTAAAGCTGCTATGAGCAATAATAATATGTCAACATTTCAATGAACCGCCGACCCAGGGATCATTGGACGACCTGCTCTACCTCCTGAGCCACAGCCGCCACAATGTGCGTTGCTGCACAGACTTGCGGACACGATGACGATGCCACACCAGCATTTGGCAGCTTGTGCCTCTATGAGTAATACACACCCATAGAGGCATAATTAATAATAATAATACAGCCAACCCCGCTTACGATTTACAATGTAGACCGTTAGCAGATGCTCCTAATCCAGAGTGATTTACAGTAAGCAAGAACAACACATACATGGAATGCAGAGAGACAGGGGGCGGCTGTGGCTCAAGAGGTAGAGCAGGTCGTCCAATGAGCCATGGGTCGGCGGTTCGAATCCCGGCTCCTCCTGTCCGCATGTTGAAATGTCCTTGGGCAAGACACTGAACGCCAAATTGCTCCCGGTGTGCTGGTTGGTACCTTGCATGGCTTCCGCTGCAATCGGTGTATGAATGTGTGTGTGAATGGGTGAATGTAATGCACAATCTATGTAAAGCGCCTTGGATAAAGGCGCTATATAAATGCACCATTTACCATTTTACCTGCTAACCGTAGCATGGAACTAGCACGGAGGACGCTAACCTGCTAACCGTAGCATGGAACTAGCATGGAGTACGCTAACCTGCTAACCGTAGCATGGAACTAGCACGGAGGACGCTAACCTGCTAACCGTAGCATGGAACTAGCACGGAGGACGCCAACCTGCTAACCGTAGCATGGAACTAGCATGGAGTACGCTAACCTGCTAACCGTAGCATGGAACTAGCATGGAGTACGCTAACCTGCTAACCGTAGCATGGAACTAGCACGGAGGACGCTAACCTGCTAACCGTAGCATGGAACTAGCACGGAGGACGCTAACCTGCTAACCGTAGCATGGAACTAGCATGGAGTACGCTAAACTGCTAACCTTAGCATGGAACTAGCACGGAGGACGCTAACCTGCTAACCGTAGCATGGAACTAGCACGGAGGACGCTAACCTGCTAACCGTAGCATGGAACTAGCATGGAGTACGCTGACCTGCTAACCGTAGCATGGAACTAGCATGGAGTACGCTAACCTGCTAACCGTAGCATGGAACTAGCACGGAGGACGCTAACCTGCTAACCGTAGCATGGAACTAGCACGGAGGACGCTAACCTGCTAATCGTAGCATGGAACTAGCATGGAGTACGCTAACCTGCTAACCTTAGCATGGAACTAGCACGGAGGCAGAGTTGTTTTTGTCGACTAAAACTAAGACGGAGAATGTCCGTCGACGGCACTCCATCTTTAAGGGCCATGCTGAAACATTTACAGTACGTTAGTAGTGGGCGATTGGGCGATAGCCAATGAAATTCAAGCGACGCTCGCCGTTGGTCGCCCGCTGTTAAAACGTACTGAGTCTGTATTTCATCCATAGCTGCATGCTCTGGGCTCCGAATACTTTAATCATCATTTTAATTTAAATTCAGACACAAATAGGCTGCTGTCATTTCTAAATCCCTTCTGCCCCGGTCAAAACAAGTCTGATCGTGTGTGTGTGTGCGTGACTGCGTGTGTGTGTGTGTGTGTGTGTGTGTGTGTGTGTGTGTGGACCATTTCTCTGCCAAAGAAGAGGTGTGTCACAACAACCATACCTGGTTGCCACAACAACGCTCTCTCTCTCCCACAACACTCTCTCTCTCCCTCTCTCTCTCTCTCAACATTAAGGCTGACCTGATTCTGACGCAGAGCCAGGATGACTAAGCACGCCCTCAAACACCCACCCCCATGTACGTGCATACGCACACACACACACACACACACACACACACACACACACACACACACACACACACACACACACACACACACACACACACACACACACACACGTGACTAAATATACTGTCAATTCCGTCGACAAGTACAAATAGACAAGACGAAAATATAATTCCTACGTCCTAAAGTCATGCTTTAGGATGCAATCAAGGCCCGCCAAAAACACATGTTAGTCGACTAAATCAACTGTAGATTTAGTCGACTAGACCAGTGGTTCTCAAACTTTTCAGCCCGTTGACCCAAAACCGAAATTAGACATTCGCCAGGGACCCAAAACTACTGAAAATAGCCGATGTGTGTGTGTATTCTCTGTGTTCATGTCAAAGCGTGGGATTGCCCAAAGGTGTTCATATTCAAATACAATGTCCATCAATTTGCCAGAGAATCACTATGTCTCATGTGTTTACTTATCTATATCCACAAAAATAAATATTTCCCTTAAAGAAAACCCTGCACTATCCGCAAGTTTCACACATATTTAATGTCATTTGCTAAGTAGTTACTGTATCGATTTAAATCGCATCGGATCGCCATAACGAACCAATATCGTCCGTGTATCGTATCGTCGACCATGTATCGTGATACGTATCTTATATCTGTTAAAATGTATCGTTAATCGTTACATAACACCCCTAAGGTTTTGTGATAATAAATCCGAATCAACAAAGTAACTAGTAACAAATAACTGTAGTGGAGTAAAAGTACAATATTTGCCTCAGACATGTAGTGGAGTAGAAGTACAGATATGTTCATTATGTTTGAAATAAAACACCATTAGCCTTTTCATGCCACACACACCGCCTAGAAGAGTAAATGTACTTAGAAGTTACTTTAGGCCCACTGGTCATAAACAGGAAATGCTACAAGCTACGCTTATCTGGAAAAACACTTCCTGCCGCTCCGCTGGAGACGCGCACGCCGTCCATGGAACTTCCTGTTCAGAAGTCAGGCCAGGAAGTCGACTGACACTCAACGACTACACGGCGCTCGTTAAGACGTGCGTTAGCCCGTTCTGGGAGGGAACTCCTATTGGTGTTTTAAAGCATTATGTTATACTTTAGTTGTTGAAAAATAGCAGATCTACAAGCTCGTAGCGCGGCACTCTACGAGCTTGTAGGTCTGCTATTTATTTATTTTATCGCGAAAATGTGGCGCAAAACCTTGAATATATATTCTTTCAGAGCAAACGTTTTTTAACTCAACTCTTTGCTTCTGGGGTGGGGGGGGGGGGACCCTGGAACAATATATTTTGAGATTGGGGAATACAGATAATTCTGGGGGTTCCTCGACATGAAATAGTTTGAGAACCACTGACATAGAAACATGGGGAGAAAACTGCCGGGATTTAGAAGGCCTTTGTAGAATCGAGCTCATGGGTCTAAATGGGTTAAGCAAATTAACATGCTATATCACCGCATATATAATTGTCCGTGTAAAAAGAGTGAATGAGAGAAAGAATGAGAGAAAGAATTGAGTTAAAATGTTCACTCTGTAACAATATATATTCAAAGATTTGAGTCACATTTTCACGATTTTTCAAAAATAGCAGACCTACAAGCTCAGAGTGCTCACTCGGTGGCGCGCTATGAGCTTGTAGATCTGCTATTTTTCAATAGCTAAATTATAACATAATGTTAAAAACATTATGCTCGTAGCTTGTACAGATACAGATAATTCTGGGGGTCCTTGACATGAAAAAGGTTGAGCAAAGTAAGCTCTGAAGAAATGTTCAAAATATTTTCGTGAAACGGAAATGGCGGTTATTGTGGAATAGTTGTCTGGCTACCAGTGTTGTTTTTGGCAGCACATTTTGATTTTAGTTTTAGTCATAGTCTCTTGAATAGTTTTCATTTAGTTTTAGTCACATTGTAGTCACTCGGAATCTCTTAGTGTTGGTCTAGTTTTAGTCGACTAAATATCACAGGATTTTAGTCGACTAAAATGTGTTTTGCCCGGTTCTTGGTGCCGTCGTAATGACTGTGTTTTTACACTTGCTGAAAATAGCCGATCTACAAGCTCACAACGCGTCGCAGCGGTGAGCTTGTAGATCAGCCATTTCCCGGATGCAACCAATTGTAAGAATGACTTATACTAGTCTAAACTAAGTATGCACCCCCTAGTCCCTTCCTAACATTTTAGTTTACGTTTAGTTTACGTCAGTGAAAAAAAGAGGCAGTGGACGAACAATTTTTGTCTTATAGTTTTAGTCGACGAAATCAACACTGGCTGGCTACCGGAGACTAGTTGGGGGTGGGGGGGGAGGGGTCTATTTTAGGTCATTACTTCCTGTCTGGCTCAGGTATCAGGTATTTCCTGTTAGACTTCCCGGGAATCCAGCCTCTGCCCTGACCCAACTTCCTGTTCACTTGTTGTAACCAATCGCGACGACACACACAGGACTCATGCTATAGCTATAGACCACACTCCACGATGTCATGGTGATAGTATTCTTGAATCTCCAAGCATGCCTGCTTGTTGCCACAACCAGAACAGATCTACAAGCTCACCCAACGTGGGCCGTGGCGAAGCCCCGTCGATACGTTTTCTTTTTGGCAAATCCGCGCTGCCCAAGTATATACATTAACCATGTTAACAGCCTGCAGGGCGCATTGTGCAAATGCCGATCTACAAGCTCACATGCGGCACATGGCAGATCGGCCCATGAGCTTGTAGATCTGCTATTTTTTTTTTACGAAATTGTGAAAATGTGTCGCAAATCTGTGAATAATTAATAATATATATATATATTCTTTCACAGCAAATGTTTTGACTCAAATCTTTGCTTCCGGGGGGGGGTCCCTGGAACAACATTATCAGACGGCGGCCAATTACATTAACAGTGACATAGAAACAAAGGGTTTTCATAAAACTGTCATGATTTAGAAGACATTTTGTAGAAACTGGTATCGGGGCTAAATGGGTCCATAAACAGCCAACGCGTTCTCAGGTCAGGATACCAATCTCATCCAATCAGGAGAGAGAACAGAGACAGGAGGAGGATACAGGATAAACGAGTGAAACAGGAAGTGATGAAACGAGGAAGACAGACAGAATTGGATTTAGAATACGATCAAAATGAAGCCGATCAAACGTCTTTAACCCATTTAGGCCTGACGTCGAAATAAAAAAAAGTCTTCTAAATCCTGACAGTTTTCTGAAAAACCTATGTTTCTATGTCAGTTGTGCTCAAACTATTTCATGTCAAGAACCCTTAGAGTATATATTAATAGAGACGGCACCCAAGTTATCCTCCCATCCACTTGCATTAAGTTGCTCTAAAGAGCATGAGGCGATATCACTCCTCCTTCCGGGTAGGAACAGAGTGCATTCTGGGATGGATTTGCCCCAAACACATGAACGCGCTGCCGTTGACTATCATTGCACATGTTCACGTGCGTTCACCAGGGCTCCAGACTAACTTTTTTCACCACCGTCCCGGAACCGTCCCAAAATACAATTTGAACCGTCCCGAAGTAAATGTATACCGTCCCGGGGGGAAAAAAAGTACAAAAAAGCACCACTCAAATTGTGAAATGAATAACTGTATTCCTATTGTAATAGAAATACAATTAAGCCAAACAAATAATGTACTGTATTGAATACATGCAGTACATTATTTGTTTGGCTTCATGTTTCTTCTGTAGATACACTGATTTAGTCAAAATGCTCCCAGATGAAAAATAGGGCTTGGTTAAAAATGTTAATCGAATTAATCAGAGGCTTTGTAATTAATTAATCTAAATTAATCATATTTTAATCGCATATCAATATTCGACCTGAGAACAGTGATATTTATTTTCAAATGGATTTTGTTATTTTGGTGTAGCCTACCAGTGAATCAATGAATAGTGACTACAGTAGCTTATAAAACTTTGGTGTAGGCTACTTGATCAAGACCAACAGATAACGTGCAGCAATGCAGGTATATGAATACTCAAATGTCTATTACATGGTTGGCATGAGAAAACAAATAAAAACAACTTTATTGGGGGAATACTAAGACGAAGGATCAATAAATAATAATAATAATAAATACAATCAATAAAAACTGTGGAATGAGAGCGTTTTGGGGTGTGCATTCCACAGTGTTGGGGCAGCAATTCCAGAACAATCTGAGCATTAGAAAACATCTGTTGCTTCAGAGGATATATACTTATTTAATGTCGATGCCAGCGAGTGCAGTTATCCTTTCATCCGACGGAGCATTGGTCCGAACGACAACCTACCTCCTCCCTCACCCTAACCCTAACCTCCCCCGGGGCAGACACCTAAACCTAACCGCAACCCTCTCCCGATCCGCAGCGCACCTCGGAGCATTGCTCCTTGCTCTGTCGGATGATAGTATGCCTCCCGATGCCAGCTAGCAAGCCTAGCATGGAAGCTAACGTTAAACGTTGGTGTAGTACTGTAGCCCCATGTCCATATGGAACCTTTCTGTGGCACACAACCATGGTTTTATGCACGCTTCCAACCGATAGTTTTTCAATCTAAATGTCCCATCCACGGGGCAAAAGCAATATAATTCCGTTGGGTGAATGTATAGTGTGTGCGTTGTTGTTGCTGTTGTCAACTGTCTGACTTTGACGGCACGGCAAATTCTCATGCTGCTCATCGCTGCACACAAAATGCGCATTTTCAGTGTAAAAACTCCTCTCGTCCCGAAACCGTCCTGAATGAGATACATTTACGTCCCAAATAGATATTTTACAGTCCCCGGGACGTCGGGACGCCGTTAATCTCGAGCCCTGGCGTTCACGTATGAAACAGCGCTCACGTGTCATCATGTGCGCGTGCACACTGATAGTCAACGGACCAGCGCGTCCATGTGTTTGGGCCCAGCGCTGCAATACCAAATTCGGCCACTATGTCCATTTCTCCTCAGGGTTTCCTCCGGGTGCCGTCTCTATCCATACTCTAAGCAAGAACCCCAGAAATGTTATGAAATTGGCCTCCGACCCCAATCTGAAAATATGTTGTTCTAGGGACCCTCCCCCCAGAAGCAAAGATATGAGTTAAAAACGTTCGTTCTGAAAGAATATATTCAAAGATTTGCCCCACATTTTCATGATTTTTCAAAAATAGCAGATCTACAAGCTCATAGCGCGCCACCCTATGAGCTTGTAGATCTGCTATTTTTTCAATAGCTAAAGTATAACATAATGCTTAAAACACCAAAAGGGGTTCCCGTTCAAAATGGTTTAAATAAATACTTCATGAAAAGCCTATGGGGAAAATTAATGGGGAATGATTTCCTGCAACGCTCTTTAGCAATGATTACTGTCACAATAATATATAGAGCTATTTAACACTGTTACTGAACACACACTCTATAGCAATGATTACTGTCACAACATAGAGCTATTTAACACTGTTACTGGAATATCACAAAGGGAACCAAAAACATAACTTAAACCACATGTAAAGTGATAGTTCAAGCACATTGCAAAGGTTCTTGTCAAATAGTTGCCGTTTTTAAATTGCCACAATGATACACATTGTGTATGTGTGCGTGTGTGTGTGTATTGGGGTAGAATGGAATAGGTATGTGTGTGTGTGTGTGTGTGTGTGTGTGTGTGTGTGTGTGTGTGTGTGTGTGTGTGTGTGTGTGTGTGTGTGTGTGTGTGTGCGCGTGAGTGTTTTGTCAAAGCAAATACACTGCATATTTGTGTCCTGCTGAGTCAGGTCAACACACACACACACACACACACACACACACACACACACACACACACACACACACACACACACACACACACACACACGTGCTGCAGCAATGCAAAGAAATGCTTGCTACATTCCAGACATAGACCAACATTCACGGAGGGGAGGGGAGGGGAGGAGAGACCGAGACAGAGACAGAGACAGAGACAGAGACAGACAGACAGACAGACAGACAGACAGACAGACAGACAGACAGACAGACAGACAGACAGACAGGCGTCAGGTCTCACCTCTCCGAAGGCTCCTCGGCCAATCACCTTCAGCATCTCGAAGTCGTCTCGGTGGAGCCGCATCTCTTTGACCGTGGTGGTGAAGGGTCTGACTGGAAACACAACAACAGACCATCAACTGACTGGAAACACAACAACAGACCATCAACTGACTGGAAACACAACAACAGATCATCAACTGACTGGAAACACAACAACAGACCATCAACTGACTGGAAACACAACAACAGACCATCAACTGACTGGAAACTAGGGATGTCAGGGGGTAACCGGCTAGCCCATTAGCCGACCGTTAAGAAATATCCGAGTATGCTTATCAGCTTCATGGTTAATTTGCATAATAATAAATGCGTGTTCTGATCTTAAATCCCTTTATTTTAGATCGTTTTTAGTAATAGTACAACATAAACATTACAGAGACTGTAGTTGTCACTGTACAATACTTTAAAACAGTTGCACACGTGCCTAAAATTGCTGTTATTTGCGCCGCCCAGCTTGTCACACTCCAGGCTGCATGAACAGCGCTCAGGCGCTGTTTTCTTCCCCCTCAATGTCCCAAAGTTTTCTGTTGTACTTCAATGGCTAGTTGGCTACAACGGTAGCTTTGCGGTAGTCAAACCTTAAGCGAGTGAGATTAACACAACATGTCAGAGACCTATACTTGGCATTATTAAATCCATTATTGGTCATTTGACCTGGAGGAGAACGTTTACAGCCGCCGCCGCTTCCTCCTCCTCCAATCTATCTCCCCACACTGGCACGGCTTACGGCTATCAAGTTAGCCATGTGCTATCGATGTTTGAGGGTTTTCTCGTCAGCGAAAAGTCAACAAACAGAACACTAATAATAATAAAAAGGCTTAGCCCATGCGTCCAGTGGCTTTATAGGTATAGGTTGCTCAGATCTGGACTGGACTTATTTATGTTTTGGACTAGAACCGGCAGACCTCTGTACTGTAGACGCGCAGATGCATGCATCATGCAGATGCGATGCGTTGTTTATTGATGATTAAGCCTACAACAATTTATTTATATTGTTAAATGTTTGTCTTTTAAATGTATACCATTCGTCTAGCAACTTTAAATACCGGTATGTAGCCTATACATGCATATTACAAGCCTGGAACAACATATTTTCAGATAGGGGGGGTTGGCGGCCAATTTGATAAGATTTCTGCAAAGTATAATCGTCCTCAGGTCTAAATGAGTTAAATCTGCACCCACTGCATTAACGGTGGTAGTTACAACGGAGCAGTTTAAAATCATGACGCACGCACGCACGCACCCACGCACGCACCCACCCACGCACGCACGCACCCACCCACCCACGCACGCACCCACCCACGCACGCACACGCACGCACGCACGCACGCACACACCCACCCACGCACGCATCTGCGAAGGACATCCGTAATCCCCATTTTAGGAAAGCAATTCGATTATTTTCTTTTGTCCTTTTAATGTGGTATACTGTAGCTCACAACATTGTGAGATATCTGCTATTTCGGTGTGCACAACGCACACACACACACACAAGTGAGGAATAGGAAACAAACTGGCACACATGTCCCTCACAAGAGACAGACAGACAGACAGACAGACAGACAGACAGACAGACAGACAGACAGACATATTCATGATCTAAGAGACAGACGTTTTGTTTGTTTCTGTAGGACAGCGTCTCTCTCTGCATGCCTGTGTGTGTGTGTGTGTGTGTGTGTGTGTGTGTGTGTGTGTGTGTGTGTGTGTGTGTGTGTGTGTGTGTGTGTGTGTGTGTGTGTGTGTGTGTGTGTGTGTGTGTGTGTGTACATTCCTGGTAAAAGACAAGTCTAGTCTAGGGTAAAAGCCTGTGGCTTGCATGTCTTAAGTAATTTAAACATACCTTCGATATCGGGATATCGATTTTTTTTTTTTGGGGGGGGGGGGTGGGGGTCTATATGTCAATAGGTCAATATATAGCTAGTGTAATGCGGAATATATGCTGCATATATATGTATGTATATATATATATATATATATATATATATATATGCCATAATATCCAGGTTCATATGCTTGTTTACACAGTAGGAAATATATCGTTTCACACAGATTAAGATTAATATAAGATTAATAAGATTATGCCTTATGCTGTATATGTCCACATATATGCCACGTATATTGATATACTGTATATGTACATATATGTAGAGACACTGAGACACAATTTGAAATTCGCACAAAAGTGTGGTCAGACAGACAGACAGACAGACCGGTCGAGCCAGTACACTGACCAGCATGAGTTGACATGTACACATGAAAAGCGTCAACGCAGAAACCCAAAATACCAGGCCAACAGGACACACCCTAGAGAAAGCCATATAGCCTCCTAATGCAGAATACAGAGAACCAACACTACCACTATTAGCATCACTGTTGTCTTTGGGCAGCCATTTTGGATTTGTAGCTTTAGTCATTATAGTCTTTTGAATAGTTTTCCTTTATTTTCTTGTTTGAAATACTTTATTTAGGAATGAATACCCCCATTGAGATATAGTATCTCGTTTTTGAGAGGGTCCTAACGTTTTTGCCACATTTTAGTCACTATAGGAAATAGGAATGTCTTAGTTTTACTCGACTAAATGGCATAAGATTTTACTCGACTAAATCTACAGTTGATTTAGTCGACTGAAATGTATTTTGGCGGGCCTCGATGCCGTCGTAATGACCGATTTTACACTTAGCATAGCCGATCTACAAGCTCATTGGTAGATCTGCTATTTTCAGAGTATAAGTCAAGTGTAAAATGACTTATACTGGATCTCTTGTCCACTAGTCCCTTCTAACATTTCAGTGTACTTTTTATTTGTTGACGAAATTGCCAATAGATTTAGTTTTACTTTTAGTCACCATAGCTTAGTTTTCATTTAGTTTTTTATGTAGGTTTTCAATGTAATGAGTCCCGGGATGCAGGGGTGGTCTTTTAGATGAGTCCCAGGGACATTTTATGAGTCCCACTTCACCGACGTTAGAAGTCATATTTAGCCATTTTTACAAATTGCAGCATTTAACTCCAGTTCCATATTATATGGTTATAATGTGGTTATATTCATGTAGAAAACAGAAGAAATGATTATTATAACTAAAGCATAATAACAAAATATACTAGAATAAAAAACAGTACAGTAGTACAGTAGTGCATCCCGTGGATGCAGAGGTCGTTGTTTAATTGTGTTCCTTAACTATAAACTGCGTTTTGGGATGCAAAATGCGCCCCATTTTAATCTCCGGATAATGATCAACATAACAATTCTTCTACATTATCTACCTTCTTGTAAATTAACTAAAGTCATACTGCAGATGTAAAAATGAAACCAAAATGGGTCGTCCATCTGGTAAAAAAGAAGTAATCTAATAAGGTCGACACCACCACCTGGAACCCCCTCGAGGACCACTGGTGGTTCTGCGGTACGACTAATTGAGAACCACTGCCAAAGAGTATCAAAGAATCACACTTGTGTTTTAAGTGAGGGGGTGCCTTTGTTTTTAGACTTTTGTACGTTGGCGAGGGGGTCCGTAGACTGTATCCATCCTGGCTCGTTTCTGGTACGAAACAAAATTTGTTACAAGATGTATTTATATCGGGGCCCCACGGCGTCTTATATACGTTGTTATTTAGTGCCTAACCCATTTTGGGCGGGAACCCCTTTTGGTGTTTTAAGCATTATGTTATGCTTTAGCTGTTGAAAAAAAAAACAGATCTACAAGCTCACAGGGGAACTACCCATAGATCCGAAGTCCCGTTAGTCCGAACATGCACTGCCCCCGTGCTTGCGGTTAGGTTTAGGTTTGCTCCCGTGCTTGCGGTTAGGGTTAGAGATAGGGATAGTAATTTCGGAACAATGAACCTTCTGACTAATGACACGGCACCGCTCATAGCGCAGCACTGAGTGCCGCACTATGAACTTGTAGGTCTGCTATTTTTGAAAATGAAATGTGAGCACAAATCTTTGAATATATATTCTTTCAGTGAATGTTTTCAACTCAAATCTTTGCTTCTAGAAACAACATATTTTCAGATGTGGGTCGGTAGCCAAATACATATAGTTTTTGGGGTCCTTGACATGAAATATTGAGCACCACTGATATAGAAACATCGTTATTCCAGAAAACCGATTTAGAAGTCCATAGACTTCACAGTGCCCTAAACAAACATCAAAGTCAATAGACAATAGACGTCAGAACTAAGGGCTCTAAACAAACCCCATAGCCTTGGCTGCCATATGTATGACGTAATCTTCAAACCCCAAGTATTTAAATGCTCAAGTAAAAGAACATTGGAAACATACTTGCCCCCATTCAGAACGGGAACCCCTTTTGGTGTTTTTAAGCATTACGTCATACTTTATAGCTATTGAAAAATAGCAGATCTACAAGCTCGTATGGCGCGGGCACTCTATGAGCTTGTAGGTCTGTTCTTTTTTGGAAAAATCTTGAAAATGCGGCGCAAATCGAATATATATGTAACGTCTTTAAGTCAAATATTTGCTTCTGGGGGGTCCTTGGAAGTTGGAACAACATATTTTCGGATGGGGGTGTCATATAATTTCTGGGGTCCTTGACAAGTTGACATAAAATAGTTAGAGAATACTTTAGCTATTGAAAAATAGCAGATCTACAAGCTCACGATTTTTCCAAAAATAGCAGACCTACAAGTTCATAGCGTGGCACTCAGTGCCGTTTCTATGTAATGTTCACGAAAAATCGTGAAAATGACATAGAAACAGTTTTTCAGAAAACTGTCACGATTTAGAAGACATTTTGTAGAATCTTTTCTCAGGTCTAAAATGGGTTAAATAACAGCACTTGTGTATAAACATTCTCAATTACGTTGCACCACCGCCGAACGCCAAAGGTCAACGCCAGGTGTTGAGTAATGATTGATTGATGCCAATGTTTTAACAGCCCTATCAAGAAGCCAATAACCCATTTAGGCCCAACGTTGAAATTATAAAAATAAAATGTATTTTTTCTGAAAAACCTCATGTTTCTGTATCAGTGGTTCTCAATATTTCATGTTAAGGACCGCAAAAAAATTATATGTAATATGCCGCCGACTCCCCCATCTGTAAATATGTTGTTCCAGGGACCAGGGACCAGGGACCACCCCCCCACCCCCTCCAGAAGCAAATATTTGAGTTAAAAACTGAAACTCTGAAAGAATATATATTCAAAGATTTGAGTCACATTTTCACTATTTTCCAAAAAATAGCAGACCTACAAGCTAAAGTATAACATAATGCTTTAAAACACCAAAAAGGGGGTTCCCGTCCAGAATGCAGGGATAAAGGAAGACCGGGCCCTGTTATCGCCTGAACAACGTTTTGCAGGAATCATTGAATCCATTCGTGTCCAAACAAGACTCCTAATACCTTTACGTTCCTCCCTTCCTCCTCCTGCTGGGTTACATTAGTGCAAACCATCACATTCTGAAGTGATTCTGGCTTTTAAAATCCATTTAGACCAGAGGACGATTTTTACAAATGGTCTTCTAAATCCTGAGTTTTCTATATCCGTGGTTCTCGAACTAACTTCATGTCAAGGAGCCCCAAAATTAAATGTAAATTGGTTTTGAGTTAAAACCGTGAAATAATGAAATAATATATATATATTCAAAGATTTGCACCACATTTTCAAGCTCGTAGATCTGCTATTTTTCAATAGCTAAAGTATAACATAATGCTTATAACACCAAAAAGGGGTTCCCGTCCTGAATGGGTTAAATCCGGGAGACAAAACATGTATGATCATCTACAGCTTTTTGTTACGTTTTCAGGGACGATAAAACAATAACTGATTAATGATTTATAAAAACCCATTTAAGACCTGAGACCAGATTCTACATGTGACTTACCAATCCTGACAGTTTTCAGAAAAAGCTCATGTTTCTATGTCAGCGGTGCTCAAACTATTTCATGTCAAGGACCCCTATAGACTTATATGCATTTGGCCGCCGACCCCCCCCCCCCCCCCAATCTGAAAACATGTTGTTCCAGGAAACACTATGAGTTAAAAACGTTCGCTATGTATATTCAAAGATTTGTGCCACATTTTTTAAGATTTATCAAAAAACAGCAGACCTACAAGCTCATAGCGTGGCACTCGGTGCCACGCTATGAGCGTGTAGATCTGCTATTTTTCAATAGTTAAAAGTTAGCTAAAGCTAAGGTGACACGGATGTGTTTCGGGTCTTAATGATTAAATTCTGCCGTAAAGGATTGGGTTGTGTGGTTTACATTGCCATGAATGTAACAAACAAAAAAAAGATAATAATCCAGGTAATTATTAGGGCCGGGACTAATTGCGATTAATTTAGATTAATTAACTACAGAAAAATTAATCGCGATTAACTACAGATAAATTAATCGCACCTTTTTTTTCACCGCGGAACGTTTCTCACTGGGCGCTTTTCTATAGTACTGAAAACTGGAAATAATAAAAAGTCACCCCATTTTGTGTTGCCTAGAACTGGAGGTCTGACAAAAAACAGTAACAATATGAAGTAAGTACAGCTTTGTGATGTCACTGAGATGTACTTGTTACTCATTGTTACTAAATTTATTTCAGACCTCCAGTTCTAGGCAACACAGAATGGGGTGACTTTTTATTATTATTTCCACAACAGGTATATTAATGACAGTAAAATGTTGAAAATGAGTGGTATCCTGTAGTCACTATTCATTGATTCACTGGGATACCAAAAAACATTAAAAAAAAAGGTTTCTCGCTGTTCTCGGGTTGAATATTGATATGCGATTAAAATGCGATTAATCTAGATTAATTAATCGCAAAGCCTCTGATTAATTAGATACATTTTTTTAATCGAGTCCCAGCTCTAGTAATTATGTAATTAAAGTTGTTACAGGCCTTGATAATACTGAAAGAGAGAAAATAATATGTATATAAGGTGGGCTCACCGCAATCAGAGGAGCTATCACTCCACTTCCTCAAAAACGGAACTATCACTTTGACACAACGTAAACAGAGCAGTTATAGCACGAGTCTTGCACGCACACACACACACACACACACACACACACGCTCGCACGCACGTACGCACACACACACACACACACACACACACACACACACACGTGTCTGTGTCTCTCTCTAGTCACAGTGCAGGGGCTGATAAGGGGAGCGAATATGCAGCGTGCGTTCATTCACCTCTGCAGCAACAGAGAGAGAGAGAGAGAGAGAGAGAGAGAGAGAGGGGGAGAGAGAGGAACGCTCTAAACTAGGACACAAAGCAAGGGCACCAAACCGCCAGGGAGCGTGTTCATGCTGCATTTATAGACTGTGTGAGTGGGGGGGGCTGATCTCCAGGCTCCTCCGTCCATGTGATTGTCCTACATCAGGGCTTCCAAAAAGTGGGCGCCGTGTCACCCTATAGGGTGCCCTTTTTTTTATATAAATTTAATCCCACGATTTTGCAACCCATTTCTTCACCCAGTGTCAATTATCTAAGCCCATTTAGACCGGA
The DNA here is from genome assembly GCF_964188405.1 of Protomyctophum parallelum. NCBI lineage: Eukaryota > Metazoa > Chordata > Actinopteri > Myctophiformes > Myctophidae > Protomyctophum > Protomyctophum parallelum. The sequence continues at coordinate 22,724,794 of NC_139717.1, read as the reverse complement.
TACTCTATTGTCACTGCTACTGAATTAGTTACATTTTTACTAGAAACAGACTGCATCATACCGACTGCGCCACCGTGCCCCGCCTAGCCTGGGGTCCACCTATGCTTTCTATGGCATAGGCGGCTCCCGGCAGGATCCGCCGGGAGAAACTAGACGCAGCTGCGCGACATGAAACTAATTAATTGGAGCGACAGAGAGAGAGAGAGAGAGAGAGAGAGAGAGAGAGAGTGTGAGTGTACGTGTGTGCATCAATTTAACAAAAGGTGCAGACGATCAGGAATCAGCAGAGCGTGATTGACGTTTGTGTTACTCTATGCCGAATTGAAGTGGACTTGACGCAGTAGTAAACAAGGAAGTAAACAAGGACCTACATAAACCATTCATTAATTCACCCATTTAGGCTTGACGTCAACATTTTAAAAATGTATTTTTTTAAATGTATTTATTTCTGAAAAAACTCTATATTTCATGTCAAAGACCCCAACTATTATATGTAATATGCCTCCGACCCCCATCTGAAAATATGTTGTTCCAGGGACCCCCCTCCCAGAAGCAAAGATTTTAGTTTAAAACTGAAACTCTGAAAGAATATATATTCAAAGATTTGAGGCACATTTTCACGATTTTTCAAAAATAGCAGACCTACAAGCTCGTAGCTGGCCACTCGGTGGCGCGCAATGAGCTTGTAGATCTGCTATTTATCAATAGCTACATTATAAGACATAATGTTTAAAACACCAAAAGGGGTTCCCACCCAAGTCCAGAGGTCCAGTGGTGCCTCAGAATACTATATTTAGAATGTATCGATGTCCCCACTTGAAACTGTACTTGGTGCATTATTTTTCAGCCTACAGTACACCAAGGCCCCCATTTTGTTTTACTATTTTAATAACTTTATAGTTAATAGTTTGACTAGTTGAACAATTTAAAAATGTTTTTCAAAATAGTAAAAAAAAAAAAAAAAAATGGCATAGAAGTTTACGGATAAGGGGCGACAAGTTTCAAGTCTCGTCACCAAGAAATAGCAAATCTACAAGCTCACAGTGCCAAGTATAACAGTTATTTTCAGTCTGTCCTAATGGAAACAAATATTCTAGCATAAGTGTTCATATCGTCGACTAAAACTAAGACGAAAAATGTTCGTCGACTACCTTTTTTCACTGACGAAAACTAAATGGAAACTAAATGAGAACTAAGCTATGAGGACTAAAACTAAGACTAAATATACTGACAATTCCTAAAATGTTAGGAAGGGACTAGTGGACAAGAGATCCAGTATAAGTCATTTGACACTTGGTTGCGTGCTGAAAATAGCCGATCTACAGATCAGCCATTACGATGGCATCAAGGCCCACCAAAATGCATTTTAGTCGACTAAACCAGCTGTAGATTTAGTCCACTAAAATCTTATGATATTTAGTCGACTAAAACTAGACTAACACTAAAACATTCCAGGTGACTAAAATGTGACTGAAACTAAATGAAAACTATTGGGAGTTGGTAAACTATAGCGGAGTTGGTATTAATTATCCTCTTAAACCCCAGGGGGGGAGGGAAAATCTAAAATATCGGAGATGGAACCTGAGACCTTGACCAGCCCCATTTAACCGCAAGCTCATACCTGCAAGCTCATACCTGCAAGCTTGAACTTTTAGGTCTGCTATTTTTGAAAAATTGTGAAAATGTCGCGCAAATATTTGAATATATTTTTTTTCAACGTTTGTAACTCAAATCTTTGCTTCTGGGGGGGTCCCGGGAACAACATATTTTCAGATGGGGGTCGGTGGCCAATTACATATAATTTTTTGGGTCCTTGACATGAAATATTGAGCACCACTGACATAGAAACATAGGTATTTCCTGGTAGGTCGATAAAACCAGCAGTACTAGAGGTCCTGGTAGACAGATAAAGCCAGCGGTACTAGAGGTCCTGGTAGGTAGATAAAACCAGCAGTACTAGAGGTCCTGGTAGGTAGATAAAACCAGCGGTACTAGAGGTCCTGGTAGGTAGATAAAACAAGCGGTACTAGAGGTCCTGGTAGGTAGATAAAACCAGCGGTACTAGAGGTTCTGGTAGGTAGATAAAACCAGCGGTACTAGAGGTCCTGGTAGGTAGATAAAACAAGCGGTACTAGAGGTCCTGGTAGGTAGATAAAACCAGTGGTACTAGAGGTCCTGGTAGGTAGATAAAGCCAGCGGTACTAGAGGTCCTGGTAGGTAGATAAAGCCAGCGGTACTAGAGGTCCTGGTAGGTAGATAAAACAAGCGGTACTAGAGGTTCTGGTAGGTAGATAAAGCCAGCGGTACTAGAGGTTCTGGTTGGTAGATAAAGCCAGCGGTACTAGAGGTTCTGGTAGGTACAGTAGATAAAGCCAGCGGTACTAGAGGTCCTGGTAGGTAGATAAAACAAGCGGTACTAGAAGTCCTGGTATAGGATAGTAAACCGGCAGTAATATACAGTATATCCATGGCTGTCATTATCTATACTAGACCAATAGCCCCTCTCGGAACCCTCCGTAAAGTTTCTGAAATGTGGATGTTACTTTACGTAGGGTCCCTATGCATTTATTCCATGCGTTATGGTACACTACACAGACGTACATACACTCGGTGCAGGCCGTGCTGCGGCCTTTTGGTGGTGGTGAGATGTTTCAAAAGAAGCATAAATCGGCTATAGGAGACAACGGAAACGTGAGAGAAATTGAATTTGGCGCAGAAGCGGTTAAGTATTTGTTTGACCGTTTTGGCTGCTCTGAAATGCTCTCCTCCTTCCTTCCTTGACTTCCCATTGTACCGCCTCCAGCACGGGGACTGGCTAGCTGCGCGTCCCTACGTTCCTGCCTCTGATCTGCTCTGTCGCAGCTAGCCAGTCCTGGTGCGGGAGGCGGTACAATGGGAAGTCAATAAGGAAGTCAAGGAAGGAAGGAAGAGAGAATTTCAGAGCAGTCAAAACGGTCAAACAAAGCCAAATTAAGTTTCTCTCACGTTTCCGTTGTCTCCTATAGCCGATTTATGCTTCTTTTGAAACATCTCACCACCACCAAAAGGCTGCAGCACTGCCTGCACGGAGGGTATGTACGTCTGTGTACCATAACGCGTGGAATAAATGCATAGGGACCCTACGTTAAGTAACATCCAAATGTCAGAAACTTTACGGAGGGTTCCGAGAGGGGCTAACTAGACCTGTACGTGCCCGTCAGCCACCGGCCTACTTGAGAACCTAATAATACCCGTTGTCAACTTGTCATAGCACCCGTTTTAACTGTCTGTGTCCCACATGGAGATGTCTGTATCTGCCTGTGTGTGAAGAGGGCAAACTGCCTGACTGTGAAAAGTGGACTGGTTAAGTAGGCTATTCAATTGTCAGGTGTGGGGTTGCCATGGCAATCAATTGGCTGATGCAGAGGCTGGAAATTGCACAGGTGAGGGGATTATTACCATTAGGCCCACTGGCAATGTGTGGTGAAAATGTGGTGCAAATCTTTGAATATATATTTTTAACTCAAATCTTTGAATATATATTTTTAACTCAAATCTTTGCTTCTGGGGGATGTGTCCCTGGAACTACATATTTTCAGATGGGGGTCGGCAGCCAAATAGATATTTTTGGGGGTCCTTGACATGAAAATGTATGAGAACCACCGACATAGAGACATGTTTTTTTCAAAGAAAACTGTCTAAATTGGTTAAATGGGGCTCCATTTTTCATGGTAGGGTTGGGATCTGGCATAGTGTTGATTTCCTCAGCTAAAACTATGACAGAAAATGGCCGTCGACGACCTTTTTTCAATGACGAAAACGAACAGACTAAAAACTAAGCTATTAGATGACAAAAACAATCTCGTCAACAAATAAAAACTAGACTACAATGTCTGGCTAGTGGACAAGAGATCCAGTAACAACTAAAAGACAAGTCCTTGTGCGCGGTTGCGTGCTGAAAATAGCAGATCTACAAGCTTGTAGATCGGCTATTTTCAGCACGCAACCAAGTGTAAAACCAGGCATTTATGACGCCCATCAAGGCACCGGCACAAAATGCATTTGTCTCAACAAAATCAACTGTAGATTTTAGTCGACCAAAAATCGTATGATATTACATTTCAGGTGATGACTAAAAACAAAGAAAAAAAAAGTGCTGTGACAAAAATCAACACTGAATTCCGGAACCGGCAGAACCGGAGGAGCCGGATCCAACATCATGGAGGAACCAGAATGGGTTCCATTCCATCACATTTAGGAAGTCCGTGGACCGGTTTTATCCGATCACAATGGACTTCCCGTCTAATTGCAATACCGGTTGTTCGAGGAAAATAAATAGTTAATTTTGACCTGAGATCAGATTCTAAAAATGTCTTATACATCCTGACAGTTTTCTGAAAAAGCTATGTTTCCATGTCAGTCATGTTTACCCCCCCCCCCCCCCCCCCCCCCCTCAGAAGAAGATTTCAGTTAAAAACGTTCGCTCTGAAAGAATATACATTGAAAGAATTGTGTCGCATTTTCACGTTTTTCAAAAATAGCAGACCTGCAAGCAGATCTACAAGCTATGAGCTTGTAGATCTGCGATTTTTCAATAGCTAAAGTATAACATAATGCTTAAAACACCAAAAGGAGGTTCCCGTTCAGAATGGGTCAAAGGGAGCTAAAGGACGCCAACCCTAGGCACAAGCCACAGACTCAGCACTGCACAGTCTGTGGGAAATAAACATTTGTGGGGGTTGCGGACACGTGTTTTTTGGGTTTGGTTTCCTACATTTCGTTTAAATATTTTTGTTTCAAAACATTTGCAATATTAGGGATGCTCCGATCAGGTTTTTTTGGGGGGGAACGATCCCGATCAAAACTGTTCCTGTGTGTGTGCGGAGGAAGGGGAGAATGTTTAGGCCCGTCACAAAAATGCAAAATGATGTTATGTTCCATAACTGATTGACATTTATACCACTTAAATGGTGTAAAAGATTGGTTTCTCCAGATAAGTGTCGATCACAAATAGGTTAAATTGCTCTTTCAACATCATTCCCAAAAAAGCACCATGGATTAAAAAACAAAATGCAACAATGATTTCCAGTTCATGAAGAAACCAAAAAGGTGGAAAAAAAAGACATTCCATGAATTAGTAAAACAAATCTTGAAAAAGTAGTGAAAATAGCCGATATACGACAAATCTCACAATGCGGCACGAAGCGACGTGTTGTGAGCTTGTAAGCAGTGTTGTTTTTGGCAGCAAAATTAGATTTTAGTTTTAGTCACATATTTTAGTCGTAATGGCTGATTTTATGCTTGCTGAAAATAGCCGATCGAAAAGCTCACAACGCGTCGCAGTGCGACGCGTAGTGAGCTTGCAGATTTACCGGTAGATTTACCAGTAGTCTTTATGTAGTTGTTGTCCGTGAATAAAGATAGTCGACGAACATTTCTTGTCATAGTGTTCATCATCATCATTTTTCGACCGCGGTCGAGATCATGGATTCCACAATGCTACGCCAGACTTCCCGGTCCTTCATTGCCACCCCCAGTTCCGGCCTACTGAAGCATGTGTCCCCTATAGCGATGACATCAGGGAACGACAGCTTTCTACCCCTGGTCTGCTTTGAGGCAGGACTCCAGAGAAGAAGGGAAGATATAACCTCATCGTCAGTTCTGTAGCAGTGGCCGGCAAACTGTGTTCTTCTGGATCGGACCAGTGAAGAAACACGGGGAAGGTTGCCGTATATTAGATTAGTCGATGGGTGGCTCTTCCAAGACAGATTTTGCACTCATTAGAAGGCGCGTGGGTGTAAGTGGCATCCAACAGATTCTCTCGTTTCTTTCTTTCATAGTGTCGACGAAAACAACACTGCGAACAGAGACATAAATCTAGTGCACCAAACACAAAGTTCTGAACTTGCTAGCGATGAGAGATTAATCGGCAAACACACGGTATCGGGCAATTCTAGTTGGTTATTTGATTAAATCGACATCGGCCCGAATAATCAGACAAACGAGCCCAAAGCAACAGAACAGCTCAACAGGCTCACAATAAATATACGGTATTGAAGTTAAATATGACTTGCCTAAGCCTGCAGTGCCGATATACAGTACACTGTTACATGTATATTTCAGAATAGACAAAATTATTATATATATATATTTTTTTTTAATACAGAATGAGATCATATCTACATCGGTAATATCGGTTTATCGGTAGGGATGCACAATTAATCGGTAGCATAATCGGAATAGGCCATATCGGTATCGGAAGGGTCTCAAAATAATACAGATTATTGTAATGAACCCATTCTGACCTGAGATCAGATTCTAAAAATGTCTTCTACATCCTGACAGTTTTCTGAAAAAGCTATGTTTCTATGTCAGTCGTTCTTCGACTTTTCAAAAATAGCAGACCTACAAGCTCGTAGCGCGCCACTTGGTGGCGCGCTATGAGCTTGTAGATCTACTATTTTTCAATATCTAAAGCATAGCATAATGCTAACACCAAAAGGGGTTCCCGCCCAAAATGGGTTAATGTAAAAGAAATCATCAATGAGTTCAATATAAATCAAAAGTGTCTAGTACCTCTAGTCTACAAAACAAAAGCCACATTCTTTCTACATTTCTTCTCCTTCAGTAGTCATTCAGTTGAGCAGAGATTAAAATAGGGTGCATTTTGCATCCCAAAACGCAGTTTATAGTTAAGGGATGCAATGAAACAACGACCTCTGCATCCACGGGATGCACTACTGTACTGTTATTCTAGTTTATTTCGCTAGCTTTTGTTATAATAATAATTTATTCTCCTGTTGTCTACATGAATATAATCACATTATAACCATATAAAATGGGAATTAAATGCTGCAATTTGTAGAAAAAAAAGGGGGAAAAAAGGGCAAAATATGACTCCTAACGTCGTTGAAGTGGGTCTCATAAAATGTCCCTGGGACTCATCTAAAATTCCTGCATCCCGGGACTCATTACATTGAAAACCTATTTACATCACTGGTTGAGAAACCAGACACTTGGAAATGCATTATAGGCTATTTATTGAGTGATTGAATACTTTAGTAACAGGCTTTGGGCCAATAAGCCCCTATTGTGGTCCTCTGTATAATATCGGAATCGGTCAGAATCGGTATCGGCAGATATGACCCTGCAAATAATCGGTCATAATTTCACACCCCTGTGTTATCGGCCATAACAGCAGTTAATGTCTCATCGGCCACATGATCCCTAGACCTTTTCGTTCCATGTTGTTGATAAATCAAATACGTGACACTATTCAGTATTTAAGTCTGACGTCATTTTGTAGTGCTACGTTACGTGTGGCACCAGCTCCCGTCCGCTTCGCATTGTAAATAGAATATCTAAACGCGAGAATCTTTTTACAATGACGTTATTTTTTTCAGAAAGGAAGCCATTGATGGTTAAAATGGGTCTTAAATGCTTCCAACTCGAGTAGAATTATTAATGTTTTGTACAAGTGTCCATGACAACAAAAATATATGATGTGGAGACAATAAAGACTATTATTATTATCATTATTATTGAAGGTAAAATAATATCAGTAAAATATTTCGTGCAGTATGTTGAATCTTGTTTGCATTAATGAGGATTTAGTTGACAATAAAATGCAATGGCGATAGTATTCCATGTGGGGCAGACGGCCTGTCACAGCCAGATTTGGGAGAGCAGCGCAGCTTTGTTGTTGCGAGGAAAGTGGTAAAATTAGACTTTCGTGGTTGTTTTCGTCTCAGATTTAGTGAACTCATGGGCATTGGGCATGCTTAACCCCTTTTGGTGTTTTAAAGCATTATGTTATACTTTAGCTATTGAAAAATAGCAGATCTACAAGCTCATAGCGCGGCACAGATTGCCGTGCTACGAGCTTGTAGGTCTGCTATTTTTGGAGAAAAAAAAACGTGAAAATGTGCCTCAAATCTTTCAAAGAGTTTCAGTTTTTAACTCAAATATTTGCTTCTGGAGGGTCCCTGGAACAACATATTTTCAGATGGGGTTGGCGGCCAATTACAGACCATTTTTGGGGTCCTTGACATGAAATATTGAGAACCACTGGCACTGATACTGAAACATGAGGTTTTTCAGGGAAAAAAGGCATTTTAAAAAGACCTTTTTTAAATTTCGACATAATTTCGGCCTAAATGGGTTAATGAAAATTCACCAGCACCTTATTATGCCATGTAGCCCGTTACATATAGGCAGCAGGAATGTACCCACAATGCAACACGGGACAATACAACAACAACACGCAAACACAACCACTGGACAATGCATGGACATGCAACAACACACATACATGCCATGCACACGTACAACACAGTACACAGCAGACTGACTTTGCACATTATTAAAACAAACATCCATTCAGACCAAACTATAGACCGGGCGGGTTCCTAAAACGTTTTAGCTTGTTGTTGTGACCCCAAAAAGAAGGATTTGACGTCTCTCCCTGCCGGGACCCAAACTGAGTTAAAGTAGCCGATCCTGGGGAGAGCAACGGACTGACCTCGGTTCCGTTCCCCTCCATCAGTCAGGTTTACTGTATACCAGGATTACCCTAGTACTGCATGTTATTTGGCGAGGGTACACTAGGAGGACAGTGGTTCCCAAACTTTTTCATGTCAAGGACCCCCAAATGGACACTCATTAGCCCGCGGACCCCCCCATTTGAAAAGATATTCCAGGGACCCCCCCCCCCCATAAGAGAAGACTTTTACGGCTCTAACAGCGATGCATATTAGTCTACAGTCTGACCCCCATTTAATGGTATTTCTATCTCTGGGACCCCTGATTTATATTGTGAAAAAGCAATGTTCATTTAATTCCGAGAGTTTCAGAGTTACAGACCCATAAGGGTCCATTTGGTTCCTAACTATCATTTAGCATGGGGACCCCCTGGATTTACTCCGTCAAGGACCCCCTGGGTGTCCCCGGACCCCACTTTGGGAACCATTGCCCTAGGGGACACGGGGAGAACACGCAAACGCCACACACACACACACACACACACACACACACACACACACACACTGCACGGAATCTCTTGACAGAAAGTAGCTCATAACAGGTGTTACACAGGTCTATGGCGGACCCTCACTTCACACAAGTGTGATTTTTTATGAAACAAATACTTTGCGGACAGAAAGAGGATTAGTCCAGCTTTCCGTACAGCTGCAATGTTGGTGAGTTAAGCATGGTTTAATGTGCAATCTGATAGCTCTTTTCTGTTTGGGTGTAATGGGCTGTCAATGTTGCAACTCTAACATTTAACATAGTATTGCAAATTGCAGTAGACATCCATCCAGACAGGATTATACCAGTTGTTCTCAAACCCTTTCAGGTCAAGGTCAAGGTCAAGGACCCCCAAAAATGATACGTATGAGGCCTTCTTGGACCCCCATTTCAAAACGTGTTTTTGTTGGACCTCTATATTGGTAGAGGTGTTCATTCTGATCAATCGGCCGATTCTCACTTCACCGTAATCGGCAATTCACCCCATCTGGAGAAACCAAATCTTTTATACCATTTAAGTGGTATAAAAGTCAATCAGATATATAGTATAATATCGTTTTTGTTTGTGACAGGCCTAAACATCCTCCTCTTCCTCCCCTTGACATAATATTGAACTGATATTAAATGGGGGGGGGGTCCAAGGGCCAGACATGGAGAAGCCTGTGCACTAAACAGGTGGTGAGGGGCTTCGATGGACCAGAGGTTCGTCGTGAATCAGAAGAAAGCTTGTAGGCCTAGAGCAACATTTTGCTCCTCAATCTTTTTGTCAGTTCAATAAGGAGCCCCATAACACTGGGAGCACACAAGTGTAACCAAATGGACCCGTAACGATCTCAGCTAGACCCCCTGGTTGATTGATTGAGGGGGGGCTTTAAATGGACCCTTACAGTATACTGTAACTTATTTTGTTCATGTTGCATGGGCGCCCCGATGCCCCAAATACAGAAAAGGTATAGCCAAGGGGTCCCGAAAGGGGCGAGGAGGGTCCCCCTTTGAAAATGAGTTGCTGCATCTCAAAAGGGGGCCATAATCCAGTGGTTCCCAAACCTTTTCATGTCAAGGAGCCCCAAAATGACACTCATTAGCCCACGGACCCCCATTTAAAAAGGTATGCCAGGGACCCCCATGAAAGAATATTGTTACAGCTCTAGCAGTGATTCTCGACCATATTTTCATTTCAAGGACCCCCAGTTTGACGTCAATTAGTCTACAGTCCCCCATTTAATGGCATTTCTATCTCTGGGACCCCCAATTTATATTGTCAAATCAAAGTTAAGTTAACTCTTGAGTCTGAGAGTGTACAAATGGTGTACACTCTCAGAGTTACAGACCCAAAAGAGTCCATTTGATTCCTAACTATAATTTAGCTGGTGGACCCCCTGGAACTCCCTCAAGCCAAGGACCCCTATAGTGGGAACCACTGCTACAATTCCTTCAAAATCCCAAATATCCCAAAAATCTGAAACAACAATAATAACAAAATGAACAATCTCTCACCCCACTCCAGGAAGTCTTGGACGTGCTTCTCCCTCTTCATGGGGGAGTTGGAGCACTCGTTGAACAGACAGATGAGCAGGTCCAACAGAGTCTCCACGCTCAGGCAGCTGGGGTTCTCCTGCGTGCCTCCCAGGAGCAGAGACTCCAACTTCTTCAGGCGGACCTTGGCTGACATCTTGTCAACTTTATATATTTTTTTATTTTATTTAATAAGATCCCAAAGCTACGTTTTCGTTGACGTGCAGTCCGTACAGGGGGTGTTCCAAAAAAAAGAAGAAAAGGAAAAAAAACACACAATACCTCAAAAAAAAAGAAGAAAACACTGTATAAATCACCACGTCAGTGAGTCAGAGGACCTTTCTAACAAGTCCTACTGGCTTCACAACCCAGCCTTCTACAAACCAGCGATCGATCCCCACCAACCACAGCCACACAGTACACAACTTTATACTGCTGTGTTAGTTAGCCTAGCCGCAGTTAGGCTAGCTGCTGGCTTCCTATTTAATCCATGGAGGAAAAAAATCTGCGATCCCTCCCGTCCATCCTCCACCGTTTGCTAGCCGATCTGATTTATTTCCACGGTTATTCTAGTCAGCGATCGAGGCCTCGACTGCTGATTCTGTCCCGTTGTTGGTCTTTGAATCCCGAGGATCACAGATCTGGACGTGGTGGTGTGGGCTGATGATCCCAGGTTGTTGGTGGAGCCACCATGGGATTATCATTCTTCTTTCCCTCCCCACACACACAGCCCAGTCCAGTGAGATCAGATGTCCACCATCACGTCCATCATCGCCCTCCTCATCCTCCTCGTCATGCTTAGAAAGTCAACGTTAGAAAGTGTCCACAATGTCCCCTGTCCTTTTCGTCCCGAAACACAAAGAAAAGCAGCAGTCAGGAGGAATTCGGGAGTGGCAGCAGTACTGTGTGTGTGTGTGTGTGTGTGTGTGTGTGTGTGTGTGGTGGTGGTGTTTTTTTTTTTTTTTTTTTTTTTTTTTTGCCGGTGTGGTTGGAACGGAGCTAGCAGCAGCAGGAATAATATGGAGGATCTATCCTGACCTGCTTGCTTGCTGCTGCCGGGCGAGTCAACATACACAACACACACACCAGCAGCACGCTGCTTCCGCTGTGCGCGACTGGGTTCAGCACAATAAAAGCGATTGTTTGAGCGTATAGCGCTTCATTGGGTCGTCCACTCAAGTCTTTTGTATTGCGTTGTGCTTGAAAATGTACTGTAAATCTGTAATTCTGCAAACTGTTAATAAATACTTCAATCAATGAATGAATAAAAAAAAGCTGGATGCCAGCTGAAAAGTGCCATCTTGGTTTACTGAAATAAATTGTAAAAACAAAAGTAGGCTACCCCACTTTCTGTCTGTCTGTCTGTCTGTCTGTCTGTCTGGTTGATGGATTTAAATTTGCATTCACAGTTTTTAGAATGGGTAGGCTATAGGCTACGAAAGTGAAGGCCAATACAAGAACTGCTACGAGGATTAATAAACAAAAACATGCAGAAAGAGCACTAAAACTTATTTACATCAGGGTCCTCAGCATCCTCCATCATTCATTCATTCATCCATCCATCCATCCATTCATCCATTCATCCATTCATCCATCCATTCATCCATCCATTCATCCATTCATCCATCCATCCATTCATTCATTTTGTCTGTCTGTCTGAAGCCAAATATTCTTTCCATGTGTTGTTTTATGTTCTGATGAATCTGCATAGGCTATATCCACTGTCTGACTTATGCCTACACATTATTATTGGTAGCCTACATATTTTTACGTAATTATTTGACCGTACAGTGAACTGAAAGTACAAAATCAACCAAATGGACCCTTATGGGGGATATGGCAGGGGCCCTTGGCTCTCAGACGCCCTTTGGGGACACTGGACCGTGCGATAACTTTTTACAAGGGCCTCTCCTGGGGCCATTCATTGGCTGTTGATTGTGTTAAATCTAGGTATAAAAGATGCTAAAATAAATGCGGCCCAGCGGCCCTCGTGGAGGTCAATCCGTCCATGGGTGATGAATGGGGTGTCCATTTAAAAAAGTTTGAGAAATGGTACTGTGAAACTGGTATGGAGAAGTGGAACATTAATTTACCAATAACAAACGTTAAAATATGGAGTTATGCGGTTTCTGCCCGACAGCAATGATATGCTAGTTTTCTCTTTTTCTTAGCAACATAGTCGGGTAAAGGGGGTAGGCTTAGCTAACCACTTGCGCTTATTTAATTCATTTATTTTTATTTATTTATTTTACACAAGCTAGAAGCTACATAATACGCTATTACTATGTTAATAGGTTGTTAGTTGTTTCTTCTCTTAGTTGAATTATTGTGTCTAGGTTGTAGCACAATCTTTAATGGGACAAATATTAAAGTCCCAACAACATTGCACTGTTTGACACAGATACAACTAGAAAAAGTGCCCTTCCGGGCACAGGTCTCCACCAGGTTATCCACAGATCCGTGCAGTTAGAGGTAAAAACACTTTTTGGCCAGTTATAGCGCCACCTTGAGGCTGAGTTGAAATTGTTCATGTGGCATTTCGTCCTCGGCCTAGTGGGAATGTGGGTGCACAATTTCACGGAAATCACGCGATGTGTTCATGATTTGCAGCATTTTGTTTGAAACTGAGCACTCCTGTGAACTTTGGAAGCCAATCTTAACCAATCAGGATGGAGTCTGATAAATCTGAAAGACCCGTTTCGTTGAATGGCTCTAGAGAGACTGTGTAGCAATTTGCGTGATGTTTGGACAAAATCTGTAGGTGTACTGTGCAAAAACGTGTTTTGCACAAAGCGGCCTCCTGGTGGCGCTATAACAGGCCGTTCTGGAAAGTTTGGGGCAGAGGTTCATGGTTGGCATCCAGGGAGTGTGTGTGCAAAATATGGCATTAAAAAACTTGTTTTGCACAAAGCGGCCTCCTGGTGGCGCTATAACAGGCCGTTCTGGAAAGTTTGGGGCAGAGGTTCATGGTTGGCATCCAGGGAGTGTGTGTGCAAAATTTGGCATCGACCGGGTTAACGGTGGCCGAGATTAGCTGTTCACGGACACACGGACACACGGACACACGGACACACGGACACACGGACACACGGACGGACGGAGTGCAAAACATACTCTCTCCCCATGCCTTCGGCCTGGTGGAGACAACTAGAGAAAGTGCCCTTCTGGGCACAGGTCTCCACCAGGAGGATAGGAGTGAGTGTGTGATGTTTGGCAAAATGTTTGGGAGCAATATAAGTGTGTGTGTGTGTGTGTGTGTGTGTGTGTGTGTGTGTGTGTGTGTGTGTGTGTGTGTGTGTGTGTGAGTGTGTGTGTGTGTGTGTGTGTGTGTGTGTGTGTGTGTGTGTGTGTGTGTGTGTGTGTGTGTGTGTGTGACACGCGGCTTGGCCTGTTGTAGCGCCACCATGAGGCTGATTTGAAAACTGTCAAGTGGCATTTTCTTCCAAAGCCTAGTGGGAATATGCATGCACAGTTGCATCACAATCGGATGCTGCGTTGAGTAGGCTAGTTGTGGCAATTTGTACAAAACAGGTACAAATTGGGCTACTCCTGAAGCCAATCGTAGCCAATGAGGGTGGATGATGAGAAATCAAACAAACCCGTCTTGATCACATGACTATGGAAAGCATGTGTACCGATTTGCATGAAATTTGGATTTGGAAGGAAGGAGTAATAATATTAGAAAATGTGTTTTACATATGTCGGCCTCCTGGTGGCGCTGTACAGAGCAGATGTGAAAATTTCCAGGCAAAAGTTTTTCCTTGGCCTCTAGGGAGTTGGCATACAAAGTTATCCACAGATCCGTGCAGTTAGAGGTAAAAACACTTTTCGGCCAGTTATAGCGCCACCATGAGGCTGAGTTGAAAATGTTCATGTGGCATTCCTTCCTCGGCCTAGTGGGAATGTAATGTGCGTGCACAATTTCACTAGACAAAATCTGTAGGTGTACTGTCCAAAAACTTGTTTTTCACAAATCGGCTTCCTGGTGGCGCTATAACAGGCCATTCTGGAGATTAGCTGTTTACAGACGGACACACGGACACACGGACGGAGTGCAAAACATACTCTCTCCCCATGCCTTCGGCCTGGTGGAGACAATTAGGCCTACTTCTTGATGCTTGCTTTCTGTCTACTCCATGCTTTTATTTTGCAGTTCACCATACAATCCACACAGCAGCTGTTGTGCTGCGCGTGCTAGTTCCGGCTGACTTGACGCAGCTGATTTGCGGGAGGGGTGGGAATAAGACCCACCCCCTCCCGGACCGGAAACGCCATGGATAGTGACAAACGTCGCGTCATCGTGATTGACATGGACTGGGAACGAACTGGTATTGACGTCACCTGTTCTCTCACACTAGTGACTGACCAGTCCATCCACGCACTGGAACACACTGTTGTTGTTCACACACAGCACAAGTAACACTGCATGAGATACAGCCTATAGCCTATACTATAGTATACTGCAGTGCTATCGCATAGTGTTCAGTGGTGGGGAAAGTATGCATTTATAGTAGTAAAAGTATCAATACTGCAATGTAAAAGTTGTTACAAGTAAAAGTACAGAATTCAAAATATAGGCCTATAGGCTACTTGATAAAAGTACTGTATAGTATTGGTATCAAAATGCACTTACAGTACAAAAGATGTAGAAAGTAGCCTATAGCCCTACTCATTAAATGTCCCATTTGACAAGTTTTCAAAATGTTCAAATGTGTACAGATCTTTTGAAAATAGCAGATCTGCAAGCTCACGATGCATATTGCATCACAACGCATTCTCCGAGCTTGTAGATCGGCTATTTACAAATGGTCGATTTATAGCCTATAGGGCTAAAGTGTTTAATGTATATGTTTTGTAATAATAATCAAAGTATAGGCTACTATATTATACTGTAGAAGTAAACATATTGGAAATTGGAAATACTCAAGTAAAGTACAAACAGGCCTACCTCGAAATTGTACTTAAGTACAGTAATTAGGTAAATGTGTAGTAGTAGTATACGTAGTAGTAGTATAGTAATAGTAGTAGTAGTAGTAGTAGTAGTATACTAATAATCATCATAATCAAACTTATATATTCAAGTATGCTCTAATGGCCCAGGCCGTAGCGTAACGGTCTGGGCACCGGACTGGTGATCCAGTCGCGGTGTGCCGCGGGTTCGACTCCCGGACCCGACACGGCCTTTACCGCATGTCATCCCCCCATCTCTCTCCCGTTTCCTGTCAGCCTACTTTCTATCCCTTAAAAAAAAATCAATAAAGGCGTAAGCCGCAAAAAAAAAAAAAAAAAAAAAAAAAAAAGTATGCTCTAATGACACTTACAGCTGACCACATGACTGGAATCTTAATCTTATTTAATAGTTATGTAATAGGCCTATATGTTTAATGTTGTAGAATATACTGTATTGCAATTATGTATTTAGGTGATACATATATTTAATTTTGTAGAATATTATTGTAATGATGTATTTTCATGTTTATATGTTTATATTCACTCTCAGAGTCAGACGTGTTCTCCCACGCAGCAAAAATAAACACTTGATAATGAAGCTTGGCTATAGGGTGTTCTTTTTAATATACTAGGGCCTACAGTTTTTTTTTTTAATAATTTTAGCTTTTGACCCCCTTTTTTCTCCACAATGTAGTCGTTATGCTAATTATTTCCTCCCCAAACAAAGTTGTGTGTTGTCACTGCTGTACTGTTGTATGATATCCTACTGGTTCACCTATGAGTGAGGAGGCCCACCGGGAAGACAAACTGTTGTATACTACCGGTCAGTGTTGTTTTTGGCAGCACATTTCTATTTTAGTTTAGTCACACAGTCTTTTTAGTCACCTGGAATGTGTTAGTGTTAGTCTAGTTTTAGTCGACTAAATATAATACGATTTTAGTCGACTAAATCTACAGTTGATTTAGTCGACTGAAATGCATTTTGGTGGGCCTTGATGCCGTCGTAATGAAAGTTTTTACACTAGCTGAAAATAGCCGATCTACAAGCTCACAACACGTCGCAGCACAAGCTTGTAGATCGGCTATATTTTCAGCATGCAACCAAGTGACATTTAGTTTTCGTCAGTGAAAAAAGGTAGTCGACGAACATTTTTCGTCTTGTTTTAGTCGACAAAATCAACACTGCTACCGGTTCACCTACCAGTGAGGAGCCCCTACCGGGAGACTTCGTCCATTGTCATTCATTCATTTATTCATTCATTCAATTTACAAATTACAATGTAGGCATTTAGCAGATGCTTTTAATCCAGAGTGATTTACAGTAGCCTAAGCAAGAACAACACATATCAAATAGATAGAAATAGATAGAAATCTAAAATTCTGAGCTTGTAGATTGGCTATTTTCAAATGGCCAAAATGTATAGGGCTGAAGCTTTGTACTATGTTGTGTAATAATATTAAATAGTATAGGCCTAACTATGAATTAACTTTTCAAATAAAGGTAGTGGAGTAAAAGTATAATATTTTTTATCTGATATAAAGTGGAATTGAAGTAAAAGTATTGGAAATTGGAATTACTCACGTAAAACAACAAATAACTCTTAAGAATTGTACTTAAGTTACTTTACAATTTACACCACTGGAAATAAGCTTGTAGGGTTTGGCTATTTTCACAATATTTATCTGTGGAACCGGATCAAACGACTACATGTAATGCCTACTACATACGTAATGCCTATACTAGTATAGGCCTATGTGGTAGAAGTAGAACTAGGCTCCAAAACTGTGGAATGCACTTCCCATTGCAGTCAGAACTGCAGCATCACTCCCAATCTTCCGCCGTGGTCTGAAAACCCACCTTTTCAGACTCCATCATGGCCCATAGCACTTACCCCACCCCCTTAGATAGCATTTCTGTAGACTTAGATAGCATTTGATACAGACTTATAGCATGTTATGTAGACAGCACTATAATTGCATTGTATGTAGTCATAGCACGTCATAGTACATATGTATAGCATAGTAGTATAGATGTATAGTTTATATGTAGCCTATAGCTTAATTATATAGATATTCCACTGTTACTTTCTTAGCTTACGCATGTTTCTTGATAATGTTTTTATGTGATGTATTCCCATGTTTTTTTGTTCTTGCTTAATGCAAGTCGCTCTGGATTAAGAGCGTCTGCTAAATGCCTAAATTGTAAATTGTAACTAGTAGTAGACTATAGTAGCAAGATGTGGAGATGTGTAAATAAATACTAATGGGAGAGGGGGGAGGGGAGGGGGAGGAGTGGTCATGTGACTGCAAATGTTTCAGGAAGTCCCTGCCTCCTGCTGCCACATTCCTACAAAAGGAGGCGTGTGTGTGTGTGTGTGTGCGTGTGTGTGTGTGTGTGTGTGTGTGTGTGTGTGTGTGTGTGTGTGTGTGTGTGTGTGTGTGTGTGTGTGTGTGTGTGTGTGTGTGTGTGTGTGTGTGCCCGCGTGTGCCCGTGCGTGAGAGAGAGAGAGAGAGATGTGAGCTGTAGTGACAGGAAAAGGCTACCAGTACCTAATACTGCACAGTACTAGAGGCTATACTATTCATAAATCATAATGTGCTTTGCTACTACCGGTATTTGAAAATTTTACAGTAAATTAATCTGATGTAGGCTGTAGGCCTACATCCTTATTTTTTTATTAAGGCA
Source organism: Protomyctophum parallelum (assembly GCF_964188405.1). NCBI lineage: Eukaryota > Metazoa > Chordata > Actinopteri > Myctophiformes > Myctophidae > Protomyctophum > Protomyctophum parallelum. The sequence goes on along the minus strand of NC_139717.1, from coordinate 22,706,637 downwards.
TTTGAATGCTTAATAAACTTAATATTTTCTGAAAAAACTGAAATAGGCCTACAGAAAACCTAGTTGGTTGTTCCATTTGACATCCTTTTCCTGTCACAACAGCTCACAAATATCTCTCTCGCACTCACGCACGCACACACACACACACACACACACACACACACACACACACACACACACACACACACACACACACACAAGCAGAAAGACAGAAAGACGGGCTATAGCAACCCAGAAGATGTGAGTCAACACGTTTGCGCCGCAGGGTGTGGGTGTGTACGCGCGCGTGCGTGTCCTGAGGTTCAGAAGGCTATACACTTGGGTGTGGTCGGCTATGTTAAGGAAAGGTGTGTGATGATTGTGTGTGTGTGTGTGTGTGTGTGTGTGTGTCTGTGTGTGTGACAAAAACGCACTATAATGTTCACCAGAACATGTGTGAACTGAACTGAATCAATTTACCCTTTTAAGCGGTCAAACAGCTCCCCCTGCTGACACTCACATGCACGTGCAGCCGTTGCAGCCAGCTGTTGGGGGTGGTATGTAGGTCATCATCGTGGTGGTTTTTTTAAATTCTTTATGAGTTGTGAAATGAGTTGACCTACTAACGCTCTATGTAACTCACTCAGCACCAGCCACATAGCATAATGCACTTTGTATTAAGCCATTAAGAGCAGAGGCCTATTCTACAAATATTGTCATTGTGATTGTAGGCCTACATCCTAACAAGTTCTCTGAAAAACGACACCCCAACTATATATGTTCGCGTACCCCCATCTCAAAATATGTTTTTTCCAGGGGGGGACACAGAAGCAAAGCTTTTGAGTAAAAAATGTAAAAATAAATCAAAATAAAATAAAATAAAGATGTCGCTAAAGTGATTGGACCTTTTGACTCAATTGGATCAGCTTTGAGGAAGAAAGCAAAAATACAATATTCAATATTCTAACCACACCTGGGGGTCTAACTCCACGGACACATGCAGAACAGAAAAAAAATACAAAAGTCGTAAAAATGGCGAAATTAATAAAATTATGTAAAATGACGACACAGACGCTTTCCTGGTTTTAATATGTTAATAATAATTATGCAGTAAACAAAACCACCAAACATTAATATTCAGTAATATGACTATATGAATATACAGTAATCATATTAATATTCATTTAATTTGTCGTAGCATCATTACTGAAGGCAGTGGTGGGAAAAGTACTCAATTGTTTTACTTAAGTAAAAGTATCAATACTGCATTCATGGAGAACTACTCCATTACAAGTAAAAGTCAGGAATTAAAAATGTGCGTAAAGTACCAAAAGTACATGTAGGCCTACTCATTATGCAGAATGTCCCATTCCAAGTTTTCAAATGTATAAAAACCATTTGAACATAGCGGATGTATAGCTAAGCTCACAATGTGTCGCACTCGTGTAGATCGGCTAGTATATGGCTTAAGTGGGTAATATATTTTCTAATAACAATCCAAATCTATAAAGTAATTATTAACTCAAGTTTTCAAATAATTTTAGTGTAGTAAAAGTACAATATTTGCCTCTGAGATGTAGTGGAGTAGAAGTAAAAGTATATTGGAAATTGAAAATGCTCAAGCAAAGCACAAATACATCTAAATTATACTTAAGTAAGTACTTAAGTAAATGTTATATGTACTTTGTTACTTTACACCACTGACAATACCCTTCTTAACCACTTAACCAGCTTTCTTTCCCCATCTACACAAAATCTATTCCCAAAAAACAGCAGATCTACAAGCTCACATTGCATCACGTGGCAATGCGTCGTTGTTTTTGGTGAATGAAGAAGCCTATTTATACTTCGGGGCTATTCGAAAATACCGATCTATAAGATCACAATGCATCATATGCACGATATGTGAAAGTTTTACAAAAATAAATAAATATAGGATTTATTTTTAAATCATGAAACCTTTGAACGAGAAATGTGTGCTCCTCAGAGTTTAGATTTTGTCAAAAAAATGTCCATAGACTACATTTCTTAACTGATAAAAACGAAATAAAGGCTAAGTTATGATGACAAAAACTCAATGCATTGTGAGCTTGCCATATGTTATTTTCGGCACGCAGCAAAGTATGAATCAGCTCTTCGTATATGAGTAAGGCTGGGAACAAGGCTGATGAATCAGGCATAACACCATCACGGTCTGCTAAGATACATTTTAGTCGTCTAAATTTACTGTAGATTTAGTTGACAAAAATCGTATTAGATTTAGTCGACTAAAACTATACTAAAACATTTCAGATCACTAATATATGACTAAAACTAAGTGGGATTTTATTCAAACGAGTATGACTAAAACTAAATCAAAACTTGCTGTCAAAATCAGCTCTCGATCCTCGGGCTCAGAGTGCAGATTCAAGTGTCAAAATATTGTTTTACATTGATTGTGATATGACAATATTTTGTATTCTTACAATAGCGTAAAAACAAAACCAAATAATGAAAATATACAAAAACACCCGTCATGTATTTGTTTCTTCATTATTTATGTAAAACTGAATTTTAAAGAGGAATAACTGTAATGTTTTAATGCACGGTGACCATGGAAGTGAATTACTTCAATAGAATGGTAGTGACTGAATACTGAATACAAATGATCTTGTACATGCAAACTACGTGTTACGGACCACGGCCCTTCTGGTTATGTGTTTATATTAGTTTAAGGATAATTATTATTTATGGCGATAATTAAAATGGGATAATAATTATTAAGTTGGAAATATTGTGTTATAATGGCCCTGATTATGAATGAGTTTGGCAAAATATGAGACTGTTGGCTACAGTACTCAAGTGAATGAATAAATACAGTCAGACATGGCTGTGAGTAACAGGTCCCTGCTTGGACCCTCCTTTCCTTACTGGCTCTCCCCGGCAACACCCTGTTTCCTGTTGGCTGAGCCATCTTCCTGTCGCTCTATAAAAGCTCAGTTGAACTTGGACTTCACCGGGGGACGACAGCATATTTTGAGACTCGATCCCTCTAGTCCTCCGCTCGTTTGCCTGCCTTTTTCGTTCTGTTTGTTTAGTTTTGTTATTCCTAAGTTATTTGTTTCATTCTCATGCCTTAGCTACATTTTGTTTTGTTTATTTCCCAGCTATTTGAGTTAAAGCCTTCAGCCTTTCAGTTATTTAACCCTAAATTCATTCTCATATAGTTATACTTATTAAGTCTGTAAACTCCTAATTTCAAATGTAAAGCCCGGTTCCTACTTCCACCATGCATGTAGGGGTGCCAGGTATTTTCTTTTCCCTGATTTATTGTACTTTTTGGTTAGTTAGTATTGTATTTTTGTTTAACTTTTCGGTAGAACCTTTTTCTTAGTGTGTAAACCGCACCTCGAAGCCAATACTATACACTTTGTGAACCAAAAGAACAAGAATCTGTAAACGTGTCTCTGCTAAAGAAAAAAAAAGAGCTATAACAATAAACTAAAAGTTATTTTCAACCCTGTCTCCTCCTTAATTATGTTACGTTCCTTCACCCTAGAGTCCTAGACGAAGGTGCATAACACTGTGTGATTGACAGGCGAGGAGCAGAGTTTTCACTATCATTACTACGATGGGGACTGAAGAATGGATAGAGTTTCTCAGTGAAGGTGCAGCCAGTGAAAGAGTACAGGTGAACTCTGACCCTCCTCGTAATCCACGAACACTCCCACTTTCTGGGGCTTATGTTTTACACGGAGGAGGACATCAGGCCAGCAAGAGCCTTGTACACCTCAGTCAGGATGAGTTTGCAGTGTGCTGTATCAGGGTCCAGAGTTACATCCACTGCATATTGCTGGATGCTCCTCAGCTCAGCATCACATAGCTTTTTCACCATCTCTTGACTGAGTATCTTCTCCAGTTGAGCCACAGCTGTCTTCACAGTCCCCATATGTGGAGACTGATGGACCTTGACCTTTGTCCAGTCCTTGGTGGGTGGAGGGGTGGTGTTGATGGATGTGAAGTTTTGGATGAGGTGGATGTGGTCTTCAGTGCGTGAGAGCTGCTGCAGCTTGGAGCTTCTCTTCGTTAACTCAGTGATGTCTTGTTGCAGCTCTTTGATGAAGCCTTCAGCCTGTTTCTCTGTAGTTTTCTGCTTCTGTTCAATTACAGTAACAAGCTCAGCCTGGCTTCTCTCAATACAGGCGATCAGAGCAGTGAAGACGAGCACACTGTCTGCTATCTCTGCGTCTGCATCTTTTTTGCTGAGCTCTACAGAGTGTTGGACCTCCTGAATCTTCAGTTGTCTCTCCTGGATCATCTGCTGAACTTCAGCCTCCGTCTTTGCCAGCTCAGCCTTCTTTCCTTCACACTCTTCCTCCAGAGAGACAATTCTATGTAACCTGTGGTCTAACTCCGTGCAGAACTGACAAACACACATGTTGTCTGTCTGACAGAACAGCTCCAGAGGTCGGTCATGTTTCTTACACATCAAGTCTTCCGGGTTCTTCACAGGGTCGATTAGTTTGTGCCGTTTTAACCCTGCAACTCTGTGGTGAGGCTCCAGGTGAGTGTCGCAGTAGGAGGTCAGACACACCAGGCAGGACTTCTGGGCCTTGAGTTTGGTGCTGGTACAGACGTCACAGGAGACTTCGTGTGGATCTGCAGGCTCCTTGTTCATGCTGGAATTTCTTTTCAGCTGCAGTGACTTCCTGAACTGATCAGCCATCTCAGAGAGCACTTTATTGACAGAGACCTCTGGTCTCCTATAGAAGGTTTTGTTGCACAAAGGACATTTAGACACATCAGCGCCGTCCCAGTGCTGTGTGATGCAGGTGTTGCAGTAGTTGTGTCCACATGGAGTGCTGATTGGATCAGTGAACACATCCAGACAGATAGAACACAGGAACTGCTCCTCCGAATGGAGAACACTGGCAGAGGCCATTTCGACACACCCTGAAAATAAAAAGGGAAAGTATTAGATAGTTAGTTGTGAATCTTTCTTTTTCCTTTATTTATATTCAGGGAAGCCCAGTATATAAACTTTATTACAGGCTCGTGGCCCACAAGGTAAGAGTACATCACATATACGAGAATAAAAACAAATATAAATACAGTACATTTACCCAGCCCCACAGGTTACTACTCTAGGCGAGGCACTCATGCCAGTGTCCTCTGATGGTAGAAGTGTACCTTGTACCTTCTGCTCCTGTTTTTTTTTAACAGGATTCGAAGACAGTCATTATAGGCTACTTGCAGTTTGCGTAAGCTCTCCTTCTTATACTTCACCCACAGTGGAGCTGTGTAGAGAGGGGTGCAATAACCTCTAAAGAGGTTTACCTTAACATCCGTACATGTTGGCTTGTACACATAGCATCCTCCTCTGTAACATGTCCTCGTCAACCTCTAACGTATCTGTTATGATATGCCCAAGATATTTTGTAATCTTGGACATATTCATAATTTGACCAGAGAGATGAAAGGCAGGAAACTTAAGTTCCAGATCTTCTTTAGTTCTACATATAAGTACCATGCTCTTCTTGGCATTATAATGAATATCAAAGTCAATACTGTAATTTGTACATATATTGAGTAGCTGTTGGAACCCACTGCTACTAGGGGAAAGTATGGCAAGGTCATCCGCATACATAAAATGATTAATTAGGCTATCACCAATCATACAACCTGTTCTGCACCCCCCCAGCTGCATTGACAGGCCGTTCATATATAAATTGAAGAGGGCTGGGGATAAAATCCCCCCCTGCCTGACACCATTACCCACCCCAAAAGGGGTGGATAATGTGCTCCCCCATTTTACATGCTTTTTCTGGTTGGCATACCAGTAAACAAGAATGCATTTTAAACAACTTGGCACACCCCTAAGCTTGAGCTTATTCAAAAGCTTGTAGTGATGGATTCTATCAAAAGCTCTCGATGCATCAATGAAACCAACCAGCACCGTAGAGCCCTGCCTTCTATAGGTCTCCACTGCTTCTAGTAGTTTTTCTAGTACTTTAGACACAATACTGGCAAGAGCTATGGGTCTGTAGTTATCTATATACTTCCTACTTTCCCAGCTTTGTCTTTTATTATAGGAACCAGAACGACAGACAGCATGGAGTCTGGTAAAGTGCCATGATTTAACATCCCTGAGAAATGGTAAATGGTGCATTTATATAGCGCCTTTATCCAAGGCGCTTTACAGAGATTGTGCATTACATTCACCCATTCATACACCGATGGCAGCAGAAACCATGCAAGGCACCAACTAGCACATCGGGAGCAATTAGGGGTTCAGTGTCTTGCTCAAGGACACTTCGACAGTAACTCTGGGGGAGCCCGGGTTTGAACTGGCAACCTTACAGTTACCATCCAGGCACTCTACCCCTGAGCCACCACCGCCCCACAGAAGCAGATAGACAACAACACTGCCAATCTGGGACCAGCTAGCTTTAAGTGTTCTGCTGTAATGTCGAGACCACTGGATTTTCTGTCAGCAAGTTGCTGTATGGCATTAACAACCTCGTGGGTGTCCTCTTCTATTCAGTATTTTAGCTGTGACGTGAGCGCCCCCTCCTGAGATACTTCCGGGTCCTACTTTTGTGTCGCTTTTGTGTCCCCATGGAGTTATACTGTGACGCTCCATCGGACTAAATCTGAGACGAAAACAACCACGAAAGTCTAATTTTACCGCTTTCCTCGCAACAACAAAGCTGCGCTGCTCTCCAAAATCTGGCTGTGACAGGCCGTCTGCCCCACATGGAATAGGCCTACTATCGCCATTTGATTGTGTCAACTAAATCCTCATTAATGCAAACTAGATTCAACATACTCAAGCCTGCACACATTGTAAATATCCCCCGAAATATTTTACCGAGCAACTGGACTGTTGCCACCTTCAATAATAATGATAATAATAGTCTTTATTGTCTCCACATCATATATTTTTGTTGTCATGGACACTTGTACAAAACATTAATAATTCTACTCGAGTTGGAAGCATTAAGACCCATTTTAACCCTCTATGTCTATGGCTTCCTTTCTGAAAAATAATTTAAAAAGATTCACGCGTTTAGATATTCTATTTACAATGGGATGCGGACGGGAGCTGGTGCCACTTGGACCCGGACGTAACGTAGCACTACAAAATGACGTCGGACTTAAATACTGAATAGTACTCATCATTAACACAATTAAATAGTGTTGCATAATGCTGCCTCCAGAGGGCAGCGATGCCTACTGGAACTGTTACCCCCTCTACATTACATGGGAGAGCCCTGTTAAGGGACTCTTTTTATGTTCAAGGACAGGTCCCTGTCTGGGCCTGCCAGCTATTAACCAGGCCTTATGGGCCTCATTGGCCTCTGCATGGTGGCTAGCTACAAATTTATTCCAACCTGGCTTGATGTTCTTGGCCTTTCCTAGGGCGGGTGAATAAAAACCTGCTAGCATCATGAAGAGCTCTCACTATTTCATCATACATAAGGCATAGACTTTCACCATGAGAGGAGTCCTCACAGTTTACATTTGTGCAATTGAGAGCAATAAGCTCTCTTTTTGAAGGACACCCATATTAAAGACAATAAATTAAAATGAAATACAATACCAATCATTTCAACCACATTACAATGTCACAGCTGCACATAAATATAGCATTACAGTGGCACCCTAAATGTCTCTATGGGGACCAATGCAACCACTTTCAGAGAGTTTTGAAGTTTGTTCCATTTGTATGGCGCATAACAAATGAAAGCAGTCTTTTCTTGTTCACTGTTCTTGCGTGGACTGGCATACCTAATGAATGTCCATTATACAACACATACAGGTAGTCTCGAGGAAACAATCAGATTCTTTGGTTGAAATAGACATCTATTGCTTCAAACGAGCATTCTGGCACGCCTAATCAAAACATAAAAATCAGCTGTGCTGGCCTGGTCAGTCCATGGCTGAGTGGCTATACTAGGTAGTTTCCATTTTCTGTCATTAAAAAATACATGTTTATTTATTTATTGAATATCTTATAATTGAGTTTTATTTTTTTCCTTTTTGTTATCGGGTAACCGCAATGTTACACTCAAGGGTGTGTGTAATTACTGTCATTAATGGCACTTCTGCGCTGCCTATGGGACTTGCTCATCGGCTCGTTCCTGCACCTGCAGCAACGCAGGCGTGCCATGACGGTAAAGCACACCCTTTCGTGTAACCTTTGGATCTAAGCAAGGATAGGTACAATGGAACGTATGCACACACGGCCTTAAATAAATAAAATACAATGTTGCGATAGATGGCCAACCCACTTGATCATAAAATACTATCTGCCATGGGTTGTATTGTATGTGGATTGTATTGGAATTGAGCACAATCATGTTGAAAGGTGTTCTATACTCCATGAAAACATGTAATGTTTACCAATTGTCAATTGATCATTGACTGCAGACTGCAGGGTAATTTCAAGGAATATGAAAATATCGGAAGATACAGTTTAACAAACCTTTCATTCTTTATTACGTCTTTATCTGCTGTACTCACCGGTCTTTAAAGTTGACTGTATTTCTGTGAATGTGCTGTTGGAGGTTTTGTAGCGAGCATGTGACAATACTTTCAGTTTAGACCTACTGAGAAACTCCTCCTTGCACACTGCACAGCAGGTGTTAACCCTTGCTTCACATCTCTTCTCTGCGCTTTCTGGCCAGGTTAGTGACCACAGTCGTGTGTGTGTGTGTGTGTGTGTGCGCGCGCGTGTGTGTAGTGTGTGTGTGTGTGTGTGTGTGTGTGTGTGTGTGTGTGTGTGTGCGCGTGTGTGTGCGTGCGTGCAAGTCAGACCTCCCGTTAGTCTAACACTGTGCTGTGGGTTATAAATCATCCGTGCTGTGGGTTACAAATCACCCATGCTGTGGGTTACAAATCACCCGTGCTGTGAGTTACAAATCACCCGTGCTGTGGGTTACAAATCACCTGTGCTGTGGGTTACAAATCACCCGTGCTGCATTACAAACAGTGTTGGGCAGTAATGAGTTACTAGTATTATATTACTGTAATATTATTATTTTACCCAGTAACGAGTAGTATACCAATTTACTGCTGTGTTACTCATAACTAGCCTCGATACCCAGGCTTTCATTTCGTCTGCGTGAAAGATGAAAGCCTGGAAAAAGCCGTGGGCTGAACCAGTCTAAAAGTGGGAGTCAACCCTTCCGGGTGGGCGTCGCTCTAAATGATGTGACGTAGCGCTGCACTAGGGGGGAGAGGAGGGGCCGGGGGTGACGGACAGATCGATGAGATCCAATCAGGGTGCGCGCTTTTCTGAGGCGCGACCCTCCCATCTAGGCCAGAAATGTCTCTGCTTAGGTCAGGCTACTCGTAACAAATGAGCGTCATTTGTTTTTGTTCGTTCATTCATTTATGGACTCATGGAGCAGCAAGTTGTTGCATGCGAAAATAGAACAGATCTACAAGCTATCAACAGCTAACAATAGAGATGCATTGCAGCTTGTAGATCTGTTCTTTTAGAATGCATGCGCACAGTTATGACGTACCATATGTGAGCGATGCGCTGAGCAGTTCGACATAAAGATCAGACATTTATCGCCATTATTTTGAATTCCTGTCTTGTCAAAATGCCAAGAATATAATGTCCGTTGTAAACTTTGCGTGGGCAAAAAAAAAAAAAAAACCTTTCCTCAGCGAAAAATAAAACTTCTAACTTGTTGAAGCATGTGTTTAGAGACGCAGGAGAATGTTAAGCTGACTGAAATACACGGATCAACCCCCACGCCCCCATTCGCCATCATACTGATCTTAATCCATCAAAGTACCGGTGAGGTCGAATGCCAGGCTGCCTCAAAAAGGTCAGAGATTGTTGCTTTATTTTATTGTTTGTTGTTTATGTATACAATGCATATTAGTGTCCATTTTGAGATGCTGCATTGCCAGTGTGTGCAGTTCAGATTATTTATGTTGAATTCCAAATGTGGAATAGCCTATGCAGCAGAAAAAGACTGATGAGAGACTGTTTTGACTATTTTTTGTTTTATATCCTGCAATTATTCAGTTTGGCTGATTGGAGACTTTTATTATTCCAATGAATTTGATTCAGTTCTAAAAGGAGCTGGCTAAACAGATTGTGTTCATTTGCGGGTGGTATTACTCTTGATTCCCATTAATAAGTAATATAATATTATTAAGAAACATAATAAGTGACATATTATTCTCCTAAGTAATTTTGCCCAACACTGGTTACAAATAACCTGTGCCTTCCTGTGAGATTATGTTTATGTTTGGGATAGTGTAATGGTTTAACTAACGGAAGGTCGAACCAATTCCAGGCAACCTTCCCCGTGTTTCTTCACTAGTCCGATCCAGAAGAACACAGTTTGCCGGCCACTGCTACAGAGCTGACAATGAGGTTATATCTTCCCTTCTTCTCTGGAGTCTCGCTAGGGACACATGCATCAATGGAAATGAAGGACCGGGAAGTCTGGCGTAACATTGTGAAATCCATGATTTCGACCGCGGTCGAAAAATGATGATGATGATTATTGATGATGAACTGCTTGTGTTCATATTTGGAAGCCTCGGTATTATCCGGTAATGTCCATAAGTCAGTCGTGAGGGGCCTGCAGAATGCAGGAATACCCAAGCCGAGACCTGATAAGTCATTGGCAAAATTCTGTTCAGTGTCTGTGATAATTGGCAGTCGCCATATATGGAGAAGACGATGCTTCCTGTACCCGTGATTTGTATCCTGAAGCACTTGTTGAGTTTTCCAGGTTTGTGCATCTACTATTGTTTGTGTTCATGAAGTTCCTGTGTGTGTGTGTGTGTGTGTGTGTGTGTGTGTGTGTGTGTGTGTGTGGGTGTGTGTGTGTGAGTGCGTGCGTGCGTGCGTGCGAAGCTGTGGAAAAGGCTATACTAAATACTAATCCTTGTCTTCTACTACTAAACATGTGTATTTCTACTATTTTAAAGTTGTATAGTAAGTTAACCTTATTTATGCACCCTAGGAACATTCAGAATGTATTTAAGGACAGAGATTGTAGGAATAACGTGTTCCTTCCACGTGCTACGTCCAACCAGGGAAACTCCCCCCTGTCAGGTGTAAAGGAGCAACTTGGACACTCACGCATGAAGGAAGCATGAGTTCAAGTCCGTTGCTCTCCCCTTGTCCCCCATATATGGGGACTAGGTTGGTGGAGGGTGTGTAGAGCCCAGGATCACATTAGATGATTGACACAGGGGTGAAAATGGGTTACAAAATCGTGGGATAAAAAATATAGAAAAAAAAAAAAGGACAGAGATTGTGTGTATAATTTAAAAGGAAATAATAGTTTTGAGAAACGTTTTCGGCGTACAAATTTGAAGACCATGAGCATTTCATTTGGTGGAGTGACTCTGTGGAACGGTCTGGATGATGAAATAAAAAATAGTGGAACTATTGCACTGTTTAAGAAGAGGTTTAAATATACTTTGCTTATGAGCTACAGAGAAGAAGCATGAGGGGGATAGGGGGTTGAGGATACATTGTGGTTCCACTTAGTGCTAAAATAAATAGACAAATATAAATATAAAGGGAACCTTGACATATATATATGATATTTGTTTCTACTTATTTTTAAATTGTATACAATTTACAATGTAGGCAGTTATGTTAATGTTAGCAGAAGCTCTTAATCCAGAACGATTTACATTAGGCAAGAACAAAAAAGCATATATAAAATGCATTTATCATGAAACATGCCTAAGCTAAGAACATAACTAGAACATATCTATATAATGACACTATAAACTATACATATATACTGCTATACATATGTACTATGAAGTGCTATGACTACATACAATGCAATTGTTGTGCTGTCTACATGACATGCTATAAGTCTGTAAGGGGGTAGGGCAGGGGTCGGCAACCGGCGAGCACTCCCCTAGTGGCTCCCTGTAGCATTACAAAAAAAATCAATGAAAATGTATAATGTTTATTGTTTCACATTTTTATTTTTCATTTATGGTTTCTGTAGGAGGCCAAACGTGACAGAAACATTCTTAAGTTTCCCAATTTTGTAAAAATGTGTAGAATAAATATTAAGTTTCAACACATAATGTCAACTAAAACTTGCGTCATAGCATGCGACACTCGCATGCTGCACCAGCCAGGTGTCTATTATAAACAAACCGGTGGGTGTGTGAGGCTGCTGCTACGCTATGGCTTCTACAGGGAGAAAACAGAGGATTTAACAATTTGTGGACAGACGCTTATGCCTTCACAGCCAATGCAGATGGATTGCCTGTATGCTTAATCTGCAGTGACAAACTATCAAACAATAAAAAAAAGTAACGTTGAAATTAGACATTTCCAGGGAAAGCATGCTAAGTTTGCAGCTGACCACCCGGCTGGGAATGAGAGAAAGAGAGCTGTTGCAGAACTGCTGAAGAAAGCAGAAGAGAGCAAACTAACTGGCACTTTTTATTTTGATAGATAGGCTAATATCCACTTCCAGCCCTGTTGTCTTCATTATATAAGCATTTTAAGGCTTAAATTTCTTTGCGGCTCCAGATAGATTTTGAATTAATTTTTTTGGTCGAAAATGGCTCATTCAACATCTTGGGTTGCCGACCCCTGGGGTAGGGTAAGTTCTATGGGAGTCTGAAAAGGTGGGTTTTCAGACTACGGCGGAAGATTGAGAGTAGGGATGTCGGGGGTTAACCGGCTAACCGGTTAGCCGACCGTTAAGAAACATCCGAATATTCTTATCAGCTTCACGGTTAATTTCTGCATTTTCCTGGCGGTATTATTTTGGTCATGGGGAGATGTCATTACGTTAAACCGACCTAGGGAGGCGCAAGAGTGTAGTCTATGTCCAAGAGAGCACACAGAGCACACTAGAATGAGATAAACTACTTCCGCACCGGCCCGGGAGGGGAGCTTTAGAAAAAAGGTTATTAAGTGAGCGACAGACAGGTGTGCTAGGAGAGAAAATGGCGAAACGAGTGAAACGTAGTGTGGTCTGGGAGCATTTAAAAAAGAAAGGTGACAAAGTTATTTGTAATTTTTGTGAGGCAGAGCTTGCATACACCAGTGGCACGAGTAGCATGCAAAACCATATCGCAGCCAAACACCCATTCGTAAATGTCGACGACAGTTCGGGGCTGGGCAACAAAACACACTTGCGTCCTTTGTACAAGTCCCAAGAAGATGTGAAGGTCGTCGGGCGGAGGAGATCACACAAAGGGTCTGCAAAATGATTGAGCTGGACATGCAGCCTATCAGTATGATTGAGGACAGATCGAGGCTTCCGTCAATTAATGCATTTTACCGAACCAGAATACCTCATACCAGCGAGATCAACAATCACCAAACGAATTGAACAGCGTTATAAAGATATGTCACTTCAGCTGAGAAAGAGCTTGTCCACAGCCGAGCATGTTGCTCTCACAACAGACTGCTGGACAGCTTTGACTAACGAAAGTTACATTACCATAACGTGCCACCACATTGACCAAGAATGGAAACTTCACGCTAATGTGTTGTTGACACAAAGCCTATCAGAACGATACTGCAAGGACACTACGCTGGAAAAGTGAAGCCATGTGTTGAGTGTCTGTACTGCAAACTTTCTGCGCTCCACAAAGCAAGCAACGAGACTGTCACTGAATACATAATTCGAGCGGAGACGATTTTCACATCGCTGAGAAGTGCAGAAGAAAATATTAGTGACGGGTTGCAGATTGCTAACGTGCTTAAAGGAGTCATACAAAGCGTTTGTCGTGCACATCACCCAAACGGATGAACAACTAACTTTCGTGAGTTCAAGACGAAGCTACAGGTGCAGGAAGAAAGGACATCTCGCTCGGACCTGTCATTACGAGCCCCAGCAGAGACGGGAGGAGCGCAGGTGGGACACGCCACGGCGAGGACGTGGGAGAGGACGAGGACACGACGGAGTGAAGACAGCGCGCGGGGACGCCGAGGAATGGAGCACACGGCCTGGCGGAGACCAACACCGCGGGACGAGTGGAGAGGAGCAGCAGGAGGACACATCGTTCTTCTTCAAGATGAACGATTGTGCAATAGAAACAAATAAGAAGGGACTTATGGTTGACTGCGGTGCCACAGCGCACATGATTAACGACTTTACCAAGTTCAAGTCTTGTGATAAAAACTTTAAACCTATGAGCCATGTGATCAAGCTGGCCGACGGAACAGCAGCACTGGGTTGCAGCAAAGCAAGTGTTACGATATTTGAAAGGAACTATCGATCACGAGTTATGCTATAAGAAGAGAGAGGATAACCTAAAACTTTACAGTGTATGCTGACTGGGCAGCAGACCTACAAGATAGGCGGAGCACAACAGGCTATTGCTTTAGCTTAACTAAGAGTGGTCCAGTTATATCTTGGAAAAGTAAGAAGCAGCCCACAGTGGCTCTATCTACGTGTGAAGCCGAATATATGGCTCTGGCTGCTACCACACAAGAGAGCATGTACCTTGTACAGTTATTAAAGGAAATGGATAGAGGTAGCCAGCATACACCAGTTAAGATATATGAGGACAACCAGGGAGCCATTGCTCTATCAAAAGACCCAGTTGGCCGTCAAAGGAGCAGGTATGTAGACATTAAATACCATTTTATTAGGTCTGCACAAGCCGATGGTAAGATAGCAATAGAATACTGTCCTACCACAGAGATGGTTGCTGATGTCTTAACCAAGCCGCTGACAAAGGCTACATTTGAAGGATTTATTTGGAGAGTGATTTGTTTAAAAATTGCCATGTCTTCAGAGCAGAATGTCTCTGTCTCAAACACCTACCCAATTACGTTCAGTCTCCTCCAGAAACACCTCATGCCAGAGGAGGGTGGCGAAGAAAGTGTGAAAGTGTTGGAGTTTAAAGAAAAGGTCTGCACATCACTGGCAAAACGCATGAAGGTATATATTAACATTACATTAGTATTTATTTTTTTACAAAAAAAACATTTGTTTTCATTATAATTATTTTAACTAATATTTGTTTAAATTGTTTATTCATTGTATGCAGATTAACACGGCCGAGTTAATCACCAAAGTGGCCATGATTGGATCTGCGTTGGACCCCAGGCCCAGACACAAGATCCTGCTGTTTCTTTCGCCATGCAGAAAAAGCTAAAGTTACAGAAAAGTTGCATGAAATGGTAGAGGATTTGACAGCTGAAACTACACGCCGTGGGGCCGAGCCCGCTGCTATAGGCCTACTGATGAAGAGGGCAATGATGTCGCTGTGCGCGAGGAAAATGAGCCAGGCGGCGGCCCTGATGAGAACGCAAACAGCAGCGCACTGCGACTGCTCCTTGGGCATTACGTTACGCCCTCGGACACAGGTTCAAATAGTGAAGTGGAGAGCTACTTGAAAGATAATTCTGCTCCCTTGGAAATGGATCCATTGGACTGGTGGAAAGCAAACCGCCACTGTTACCCCAGACTGGCTACTTTAGCCAGGCGATACCTCTGCGTACCAGGCACTGTCAATCTTCCTGAATAAAAATGTTTAAGTGGCCATGTTGGTACTTGGTAGGTAAGACATTTTATTTTGTTTTAAAAGACGTCGTATTATAATTTTTTGAGTGGACCCACGAATGAGCTGTCAGCTGTAAACGAGACAGACAGGAACTTGTTGCAGCGCTGATTAAGACGACACATGTTTATTTTTTTGTTTGTTTGAAGCCTAACAATTTATTTCTTATTGCTAAATGCTGCACTGCTGTTGTTTGAGCATGAATAAATGTGTACCATTCGCCTACCACGTTAATTCTGTGTCGTCACTGAAAAATATCAATAAAAAATCAACCAATATCCGTTAATGACCCGGTTAATCCTGTCGGCTAACCGGCTGGGAAATTATCCGTTACCGACATCCCTAATTGGGAGTGATGCTGCAGTTCTGATTGCAACGGGAAGTGCATTCCACAGTTTTGGGGCCAGAAGGGAGAAGAGTTTGGGACGTGTGGAGCGTTGTCCTGGCGTTTTTAGTGAGGGTACTTCCAGCATTCCTGCGTTGGCTGATCTGAGTGTGCGGGAGGGTTTGTAGGGTTCAATCATGCTTGCAAGATTAGATAGATACGGTCTAATTCGTCGTATGTTATAGAATGTGAACCTTAGCTGACTGTCCAGGACAACACCAAGGTTCCTGGCTGTTGGGACAGACGTTACCAGGGCGTTGTCTACGGAAATAGTTAGCTCCCGCATAGGGCAGGACTTACCTGGGAAGAAGAGAGGCTCAGTCTTGTCTGGGTTCAGCTTGAGGTGGTTGGACGACATCCACTGTGAGATGTCAGCCAGGCATGCAGTGATGCGCTCTTCCACCTGAGTGGCAGAGGGGGGGAAGGATAGAAACAGTTGTGTGTCATCGGCATAGCAGTGATAGGATATATTGTGAGCGGGAGATGATAGTGCCAAGTGATTTGGTGTACAGTGAGAAAAGGAGGGGACCAAGTACAGATCCTTGTGGGACCCCAGTTTGGAGGGTTCGGGGGGATGATAGCATACCTTTCCAGGAAACCTGGTAGGTCTAGTCGTGATATAGGAAGAGAACCACTTTAGTGCCATCCCACCGATGCCTAGATCCGCTAGGGTGTCTAGGAGCAGCTGGTGGTTCACTAAATAAATGTGGGTTTTAATGAATGAATTCATTCATTCATTCATTCATTCATCCTTATTATTTTAAGCATTTAAAAATATTGTAGACCTACAAAATAAAACAGGAATACAGAAAACCAAAACCTAGAGTGTTTAATGTAGGTTGTTCAATTTGACATCCTTTCCGGTCAACAGCTGTATGTTTTGTGTACCATTTCTCGTTTATTTTTTATCACAAGAGGGAGCACTTCACCTTTACAACCATAGAGTGCAACTGACATAACACTGCAACCATATTATCCACTGCATATCCTGACAGAGCCTTTTTCTGGTCACAGAGGGATGGAACTATAGCGCTGGAAACGGACGCCGAATTCCTATTGGTTCACCAACCAATCCCCTACTTTGACTGGAAATGGGGAAGATGGGGGCAAGTAATTATAGTTAGCAAGTAATAGTTTCGCCTGTCCGTATGCACCGTCCCAGCCAACCCGCCACTTTTGATGTGTATGCAAATAAAGCAGCAAATTGTGCCTGATTTGCTGGGACCAGATTACATACATGACCATATTTCTTACGTCATCATTGAGAGCTAGTCATACATATACTATATATATGTAATTTGTAAAATAAAATAGCAAATTGTGCCTGATTTGCTGGGACCAGAGTACATGGTGTGTATATGTAACTATCTCTCAATGATGACGTAAGAAATATGTGGATTAAAGGAGCCAATGCCAGAGTGTAATTGGTCTTCGATTGTGACGTAATGATGATATGTTTTAGTGTTGGAAGGATTAAAGGTAATGTTCCTGTGTATACATTAGGGTTGGGTGACGATACGAATACATCGTCAATCGCGAATATATGAATCCAATCGCCGAATATTTTTATTAGGCGATTTCTCGGGACGATTTAGCCCAATTAACCTGTAAAGTGTGAGCAACATGTGCATCAATTTGGCCCAGCAAAGTAGTAACAGAGGCCGGGTGGAAATCACCTCCTCCCGTTATAATGTATGCTCCCACAGTCCCCGCACTCAGCAGCATCGGGCACCGGGGCAC
Organism: Protomyctophum parallelum; assembly: GCF_964188405.1. Classification (NCBI taxonomy): domain Eukaryota; kingdom Metazoa; phylum Chordata; class Actinopteri; order Myctophiformes; family Myctophidae; genus Protomyctophum; species Protomyctophum parallelum. The sequence continues at coordinate 22,689,014 of NC_139717.1, read as the reverse complement.
GGCACTTACGGCAGCCACCAGCCAGAGTAAAGGCTGGGAGCGGGGAGCCTGGGAGCTGAGGGAGGCTGTAGCCTAGATGTTGTTTAAGCTCCGGAGTCCAGACCCATGCAGTTTAATAATATACAGTCACAACAGAATGCACACTGCTGTGGGGGGGGGGGGGAAATAAAAAAACTGTCTACTAGTGTTAGTGTATATAGCTTAGCGCTTAGCTTAGCGTGTAGCCCCTACTCGTGCTGCAACCCACTGATTGAACTTCATATCCGCCTGTTATTGACAACGTGAACGAACGCCGACACCAGCGCTGCAAAAATAGACAGATCTACAAGCTCTCAACGCGTAGCGAACGGCACTGCAAAAACAGGCAGGACGCGATGCCTTGAGAGCTTGTAGATCAGCAGCAGCCCGGTCGCAGCAGCTTGTGGGCTCCGCTGCTCCGCTCCGAGCCTCCGACGGACCGCCGTTGCGGGGAGGCAAGGGAGCAAGTTACCCTGGCTGCGCTGCACTCTGCAGAAACAGACTGATCTACAAGCTCTCAACGCCTAGCGAACGGAGCTGCGAAAACAGGCAGGACGCGGCACCTTGAGAGCTTGTAGATCTGGCTTTTTTGCGACCTGCAGTGAGCTGTTCTCACTTTACTTTTATGACACGAATACATCGTTAATCGGCGAATATTTGTCAGACGATGGGCGGTTGAAAAAAATTGGCATATCGCCCAACCTTAGTATACATGTATGTAACCTGGTCCCAGCAAATCAGGCACAATTTGCTGTTTTATTTGCATACTCATCAAAAGTGGCGGGTTGGCTGGGACGGTTTTTGGCGCAAAGTAACCACAGTATACCGCTAATCAACTTACAAATTACATATATGTAGTATATGTATGACTAGCTCTCAATGATGACGTAATGGAGTGAAATAACTCATGGAATGGACTAGTTAGCCCATAATAAGGTAAGAAAACAACACAAACCTCTCAAAAAGTGGTCTTACCCTTTAATTATTATTATTTTGAAATATTTTCCAAAAACATTCCCAGAAAAGAAACGTTGTTCATGAATTCAAATCATTTATTTTCTGTAATGTCATTAAAGAGAAATCTAGAAATTCCTACTACTTCATATAATTGGTCCTCACTAATGTTCATGATAAAATAGCACATTTGTTTTCTACTTGGTCTGTGTCTTCCATTTTCGCATTGCACATTTTCAGGAATAGAAAGCCTGTAGTTTCTTTCTATTAGCTTGGATCACTGATGGACGGGTTTCTGAACTGACCACAGCCCTCCTATGAGACTAGCTCTGGTCCATAGCTCTAATGCGTTTCATTTAGAGCTATATGTTACTCTCGACTTCCGGGGCTCGCATGCATATCAGACCAGCACAGGAGGCCTTTGCTATGTTTCACCAGTTTCAATTGAAACGGGCCTCCACCCTCAGGGGGGCCTCCAAGCTCCGACTAACCGTCAGGTGTCAGTCAACCCCTGCCCCCTCTCTCTCTATCACTCACTGCCTTACTCTCTCCCACAATGTTAAGTTACACTTATTTCCTGTTAATAGCCTGTGTAAAATGTGCGCCATTGAGGTAAAGGGGGAGACACTTTATTGTGAAGGGACGGCAGGATGAGGAGAGGTGTTGTTGCTGTGTAATTGTCGAGAGTAATGGCTGCGCACGATATTGAACAGTCAAAACTATATTTGTATCAATACACCTGTATCAACAGAATAATTATGTCATAGGTAGCCTATGGAGGCCTCATATTTGGTCTTGAAACGGGCCTCCAGATTGCTAAGGCCGCCCCTGCAGACCAGCCTCTCGTCTTTAGCGTAAATAAAAAGAACGTTTTTGCTACTCACCAAAACAAAGGCGGGTTGTGTCATTAGAAAGCCTACTTTCCTTAGTGGAAGCACTCTGAGCCCCCCACCACACGTATAAATGTTACTTTTTGGCCAGAAAGGGATTTTTTTCATCGGAGGAAAAATATCCTCTAGGCCATTCTCTGGGCAATATCAGTAGAAGGCGCAGTAGAGTAACTAAAAGTATTTTTTTTCCCGGTGGAAACAAAATCCCCAAAGGTAAAATTGGGTACCTAACTGAATGAAGGTTTGCCCATGAAAGTGAAAGAGTTTAACTGCCTTTGCAAATAACATACTGCAGTATTGGCATCCCGACCCGAGAATATATTTCCTTTATATATTTCCTTTTTTTTTACAGTGAAGAGCTGGAGAAAGTTCTATTTACACTGTAGCTTAAACTAGACTGTCTGTCTGTCTGTCTGTCTGTCTGTCTGTCTGTCTGTCTGTCTGTCCTCTCTCTCTCTCTCTCTCTCTCTCACTCTCTCTCTCTCTCTCTCTCTCTGTCTCTCTCTATGTCTCTCTCTCCTGCAGACACCCAATGCCTGCTGGGTAATGGAGCCAGTGCAGATCGGAGGTAGCTTGGCACGCTACAGCATCACTTCCATGCATGAGAGTGACTTTCCACTGATGACATCACACTGCCCTCAGCCAATCAGAGGCGGAGTGGGGCTGAGTCATGACCTTTGTAACCTTGCCCTGGTTTCCACTGCGAACCACGAGTGGAAAGACTAGAAATCTGTGTGTGTGTGTGTGTGTGTGTGTGTGTGTGTGTGTGTGTGTGTGTTTGCGAGTGATTTGACACAAAATAGAACATTAGAACATGATGAACGCAAGTGAATGTTAAATGATATGCAAAATGTTGCGTTTGCTCATTTAATGTCGAGTCCAAAACATGTCCAAGGACAATTACAGCAATGTTATGCAATGCGGCCATCTGGAGTGAGTGTGGAAATATAGTGGCCCTCTGGAGTGAGTGTGGAAATATAGTGGCCATCTGGAGTGAGTGTGGAAATATAGTGGCCCTCTGGAGTGAGTGTGGAAATATAGTGGCCCTCTGGAGTGAGTGTGGAAATATAGTGGCCCTCTGGAGTGAGTGTGGAAATATAGTGGCCCTCTGGAGTGAGTGTGGAAATATAGTGGCCCTCTCCATCATCAAAGTTGCCCACCGTCACCCCTATAGAGCGTTGCAGTCCCGCCCCCTACCAGGGCCCAGGAAATGATTCTCCGTTAAATTTCCTCATAGACTTTCCAAAAAGTATTTATTTAAAGACCTTCGAAGCCAACTCACAAAGGTGCTAGGACAGACAACCAGAGTTGTGTTTACTCAATGCGTCAACACCGCCCCTCCTCGTCTAAATACCTCCTAAATATAATAATTTTATATGACCTCCTAAAGTGGTTAAAGTTGCACCTCCTTACTTAGTCCGTTCCACAGTTGAACTCCACAAACTGAGATGCACATACTCTTCAATTTTAATTTAACATAGTGTACTAAGTTAAGTTCTCGTCTTAAATTATAACCCCCCTCTCAATCACTGAACATTTTTTGTACATTACCTGGTAAAATATTTTTCCTTGCTCTAAACATAATTAGTGCAGTCTTGTATTCAACAAGGTCCATTAACTTCATGATGTGTGATTGTAAAAATAGTATATTGGTGTGATCCAGATATCCTGCCTTGTTGACTATTCTGATTGCTTTTTCTTGCAGGATGCATAGTGGTTTTAGATTACTTTTATAGGTGTTTCCCCAAATGTCTACACAGTAATTGAGATATGGTAGGACAAGCGAGCAATATAATAAATGTAGTGATTTATGATCCAAAATGTGTTTAGTTTTCCCTAGAACTGCAATGCTCCGTGCAAGTTTTGTTCTTACATAGCTTATATGGGGTTTCCAGCAGATTTTGTGGTTCAATAATACACTCAGAATTATTTTTTCATATACTCTTTCAATGTTAACATTTTCTATAGTCAACTGTATTTGTACATCTATTGTACGGTTTCCAAATAACATAAGCTTAGTTTTGTTCAAGTTTAGTGATAATTTATTTATATCAAACCAATGTTTTAATTTCCTCATTTCTGCTGTGGTGACCTGCAAAAGCTGCTGCAGATTTTCCCCCGAACAAAAAGCATTTGCATCATCAGCAAATAAAACAAATTTCAACACTTTTGACACACTACATATATCATTGATATATGTACAACAAACAAAAAATGTTGGGCCGAACAAAGAATTAGAAAGAAGAAAAAAAACGGCAGGTTACAACATTTTTTTTGTTGTTTTTCTTCTTTGTAATTATTTGTTTGGTCCAAAATATTGTGTTTATTGTCAGAAGACCATTCTGCAAGGCACCGTACGAGGTGGCAGGAGAAGAGGGAGACAAAAGAAAAGATGGGAAGATGGAGAAGATCGGAGAATGGACACACTTGAAACTCAGTGAGGCAATGAGAGCTGCCGAGGACAGAGAGGGATGGAGAGAGCTGGTCAACAGATCGTCTGTGGTGCCCCAACGACCCTCCGGGGTTACGGGATAGGTGAGGTGTGAGTCATGATTTGTCACAACTCGAGTTGGCTTTGTCCGTGGCATAACCGTCTTTAAATAAATACTTTTTGAAATGTCTATGGGAGAAATGCATTGGGAATCATTTCCTGGGCCTGGCGTCGTCATGACAGGTGGACAGCGGGACTGCTACGCTCTATATAGACATCATCAAGTAATGCAATGCTAGTGTGGTACCGTGATATGGTATCACACATAGCATTGCATAACTTGCATCACTCGCATTTTGGCATAAAACAGCAATATCGTGGGTTGTACCAGGACCCGGGGACGGCGGGGAGGCGAGGCTCATCCAACGATCCATGCCCAGGTTTGTCTGTCTCGGCCTCCCGGGCTGAGTCCAGCTGACTGTCCGTCTGTCTGCTCTCGCAATGATTTCTGTATACCTATCAAATGAGAAAAAAGAAAACTGGGAAGTCTCGGTCTCGACTTGGTCTAGCCTCCTGTGATGTGTGACGTGAATGTTCACACTATCTGCACTTGAGAGCCTAAGAGGGCACTCATCACAACCTGTTGTGCAACAAGGCCACACACACTGTCTGTCTGTGTGTGTGTGTCTGCATGTGTAATAGTACTTAAACTGTACTTAGAACCTGCATGCCCATCACTGTAACTGGATCAATAGGTGCCAATTAATTATTGACGGTCTGCCGATCAATTATAGAAGGAACAGGGCATGGATGGTATGACCAACTTACACAGTTGCACACACATTCGTGGACGCACGCACGCACGCACGCACGCACGCACGCACGCACACACGCACACACACACACACACACACACACACACACACACACACACACACACACACACACACACACACACACACACACACACACACACACACACACACACACACACACACACACACACACACAGTGGCATCAGTGAAACTAAATGCAGTGATGGAAACAGATCGACACCTCCTTCTCCGGCCGGCCTTATCGACATGGCACTTAGCACACCTTGTGAGCTTATAGATCGGGCTAATTTCACCAAAGATATTATGTCTTTATTTCGTTTAATTTATGGCTTTACATGATTATCATGTTATTACTACTTTATTGTTTTTTACAGAAAAGCAGGAGAGCAGCAAGAAGATATGTGGTGTAGAGCAGACTCACGTAAGTCCAACACCCAACCCTAAACCTAAGGGTTAGATTTAACCTGCCACGCATGTCAGGAGCCATGGGTTAGTTTTAACCTGCCACACATGTTGGGAGCCACAGGTTAGTTTTAACATGCCACATATGTCAGGAGCCATGGGTTAGTTTTAACCTGCCACACATGTTGGGAGCCACAGGTTAGTTTTAACATGCCACATATGTCAGGAGCCATGGGTTAGTTTTAACCTGCCACACATGTTGGGAGCCACAGGTTAGTTTTAACATGCCACAGGTTAGTTTTAACCTGCCACACATGTCAGGAGCCATGGGTTAGTTTTAACCTGCCACGCATGTCGGGAGCCATGGGTTAGTTTTAACATGATACACATGTCGGGAGGCCACGGGCTAGTTTTAACCTGCCACACATGTCAGGAGCCATGGGTTCGTTTTAACCTGCCACGCATGTCGGGATCCACGGGTTAGTTTTAACCTGCCACGGGTTAGTTTTAACCTGCCACAGGTTATTTTTTAACCTGCCACACATGTCAGGAGCCACAGGTTAGTTTTAACCTGCCACACATCCACTCAATGTTCAAAGTTCAGGTTGGGTGGGTTACAATTGAGGTCATAAAACCCTAAAAGAAAAAAGAAAAATAAATAAAAATCTATGTCATGAAACCTTTAATAAAAGAACAATGTCCCCCGTGATGATCCAGGGGGTGCCGAGGGGGTGATAAAGTTATTTACAGGGCTGACGTACCTGACCTGAGCCTCACGGTTATTGTGGCCGGATGGGAACAGTGCGATCCCTGTGGGCTAGCTCCCTCAGAGTTGGCGTCCAAGTGTCCTCGAGCAAGACTCTGAACACCTAATTGCTCCTGATGTGCAGGTCGGTGCCTTGCATGGTTAATTCCTCCGCCATCGGTGTGTGTGCGTGTGTGTGTGTGTGAATGTAATACACAATCTATGTAAAGCGCTTTGGCTCTGGGTAGTGCGTGTGTGTGATACACATCACTGTTATTATTATTCAAATAATGGTGGCAATTTTCATAACCGCCAAAGTGTAGACTATAGTGTGTGTGTGGGTGTGTGTGTGTGTGTGGGTGTGTGTGTGCGAGCGTGCGTACAGTATGTCTCTCTCTTTCTGTCTCACTTTCTCTATGTATCTCTCTCTGTCCCTCTCTCTCCCTCTCTCTCACGTGTGTGTGTGTGTGTGTCTCTCTCTGTCTCACTTTCTCTATCTTTCTCTATGTATCTCTCTCTGTGTCACTCTCTCTCCCTCTCTCTCTCTCACGCACCCCCCCCCCCCTCTCTCTCTCTCTCCAGGTGTGTCTCTAGTTCTCCAGTACATCATTGTTCTTCCTGTTGGTTCAGAACAAAGCTCTCTGTCTCTGTCCCGTAACGGGAAAAGGATTATCACCGACCGCGCGTCTCAACAGGTATGAACACAGTTCATCACTGTAACATCAGCTGTAATGATTTCCACCTCCCATCTCTCGTTGAGCCAGTGTTAAATAGCTCTATATTGTGACAGTAATCATTGCTATAGAGTGTGTGTTCAGTAACTGTGTTAAATAGCTCTATTTCGTGACAGTAATCATTGCTATAGAGTGTGTGCTCGGTAACAGTGTTAAATAGCTCTATACTGTGACAGTAATCATTGCTATAGAGTGTGTGTGCAGTAACAGTGTTAAATAGCTCTATATTGAGACAGTATCATTGCTATAGTGTGTGTTCAGTAACAGTGTTAAATAGCTCTATTTCGTGACAGTAATCATTGCTATAGAGCAGGGTTCCCCAATTAATTTTCCTCAAGGGCCATATTTTGACTAGCGTACCAGGCTGGGGGCCGAGTCTGCACGCGCGAGCTCGAGGTCTTGCCCTGAAAATTCATTTTCAGGGCAAGACCCCATTTGAAAAGGATGCCCAGTTTGACATGCATAGGCTACTGACCCCCATTTAATGCCATTTATATCTGGGACCCTTAAAAAAGAAAAAGAAAAAAGAAAACATTTTTTTTTTTTTTGGAAATTCTTTCATGGGCCACAAGGGGGCGCTCTGTGGGCCGCAAATGGCCCGCGGGCCGCCTATTGGGGAACCCTGCTATAGAGTGTGTGCTCAGTAACAGTGTTAAATAGCTCTATATTGTGACAGTAATCATTGCTATAGAGTGTGTGTTCAGTAACTGTGTTAAATAGCTCTATTTCGTGACAGTAATCATTGCTATAGAGTGTGTGCTCGGTAACAGTGTTAAATAGCTCTATACTGTGACAGTAATCATTGCTATAGAGTGTGTGTGCAGTAACAGTGTTAAATAGCTCTATATTGAGACAGTATCATTGCTATAGTGTGTGTTCAGTAACAGTGTTAAATAGCTCTATTTCGTGACAGTAATCATTGCTATAGACTAGAGTGTGTGCTCAGTAACAGTGTTAAATAGCTCTATATTGTGACAGTAATCATTGCTATAGAGTGTGTGCTCAGTAACAGTGTTAAATAGCTCTATATTGAGACAGTAATCATTGCTATAGAGTGTGTGTTCAGTAACAGTGTTAAATTAGCGCTATATTGTGATATCATTGCTATAGAGTGTTTATTGAGTAACAGTGTTAAATAGCTCTATATTGTGATAGTAATCATTGCTATATAGAGTGTGTGTTCAGTAACAGTGTTAAATTAGCTATTGTGGGTGGCGGTGGCTCAGGGGTAGAGTGGCTGGATAGTAACTGCAAGGTTGCCAGTTCGAACCCGGGTTCCCCCAGAGTTAGTGTCGAAGTGTCCTTGAGCAAGACTCTGAACCCCTAATTGCTCCTGATGAGCTGGTTGGTGCCTTGCATGGTTTCTGCCGCCATCGGTGTAGGTCGGGTCCAGTCGCGGACACACTTGTATGAGTCCCTTTATTATTTATTAGCTACATTTTGTTTTTAATTATTATTTATTTCACAACATAAAAAAAAATATTCCCAAAAAAGCAGTAATTTCATGCAGAATCGAACCAAAAAAAAAAGAATTTGAAAACATATGTCTAGGAAGTCGTGCAAATATCCAATCTACAAGCTCACAACGTGGCGCGAAACCGCAAGTTTTTAACATTTAAAAAAACAATATATGTATTGTTTCAAAATATACAATGAAGACACAATAGATACTATATTTAACCTGTTATATTGGCTTTGAATTAGCGGTAGGAGTTTGGTTTTCCACAAAGGAGACACTGTCTCAGATCAGTTTATTAACGTATGTATAGGCTTATTAGTATAATTATTATTATTATTATTATTACCATCATCATCATCATCATCATACAGTCCCTCAGTTGTCACGTGATCTGTGTGTGTATGAGTATGACTCGTCTGATGTCATACACTGAGGTGGTGTGTGTGTGTGTGTGTGTATGACTCGTCTGATGTCTGTTAATTTGAATAGTTTTACATACAGTAGGCATATAGCACGCACGCACGCACGCACACACACACACACACACACACACACACACACACACACACACATGCACAATCAATTGATCGCCTTACTGTGTGTTTGAAAAATAAATAAATCAACCCCGGCCGTTTCACTCATATGGATATGACGAATCAACTGACTGCGAGAAAACGCTAATGTTACTGCTGCCGATTTGGTTAAACAGGAGTGCCGTGATTTTTCTTCTACCCTAAAACGTGATCATCAGATAAGGAGGGAGATTTTATTTTTCAAAAAAAGTGTACAGTATTTGTTAAAATGTTGTTTTTATGTGGACACTCCCACCAGTTCGTTAAGTATGCCTGGTTTGCCTGGTGGGTGGTGATCCATCTGAACTGAAGCCGCACCCACAGCTGTTGTTGTATATGATAAAGGGGGAGGGGTTAGGGGAGGGGATGATATTGTGATGTCACTGTTTTTTTTCTTTCATTTGCACGTTTGACTGTCAAGGTTTCAGCTTCTCCGAAGAAACAAACAAAGTTAAGGGAAGACATCATTGCACATAACAACCACACCAAGGGGTCTAATGACCTCAAACACATGAAAAACTGGAAAAAACCGGCGCTCACAGCATTCCATCTTTACATTTTTGCTAGAAACAGACTGTATCAAATATGAGTGACTGGTTGTCGTAAACGGTACACACCTCCCCGACAATATCGCAGAGACTGCTTGTTTGTTTTTTGGACCACAACTCTTATATGAGACGATTTTTAAGATGACCCAATTTGATTCTCCATATAGAGAAGACCAGGGGATGAGCGAGTGACGTCAGGACTGTGGCACTCTATAGCAGCACACTTGCCTGACCCACCGTTCCTGACCACACGCCTTCAGCAAGGAGACACAGAAGAACCAACATCTTACAGTAGTAGTCAATAGTTTACCAAGACTTTCTTTATGTCAATCAGAAGTGATTGATTGATTGATTGAAAGTTTGAAACCTTTTATTATTCTCAAAAAAGCATTGGGGTTCACCCTCATTTGCATGCAGTGCTGCCGAGATCACATACACAAAAATAAAAAATTAAGACAGATATAAAACACAAACACAAATCTACAAGTATAAGGCATACAGATATAACACACAGGCAGTGAAATAAAGCATAATTTAAAAAGCAATCACGAGGTAGGGAGATTTAAAAGCAGGTTATTAAATTGTCCATAGGATATTGGGGTATTAATGTTTGAGTGAGAGCTTTGTGTGTGGGTGGCTGGCTGGGTAGCTGGCTGACTGGCTGGGTGCGTCTGAGCACGAAAACAGCATGGTTGTTTTTCACCACCTGTGCGCAACACACACACACACACGCACATATTAACTGTATATATGATGATTTTAGGTGTCATCATCCCCCCCCCCCCACCCCCACACACACACACACACAGAGTTGCACCTCTCACTTCACACAGTTGTGATTTTTTGTGTTCCATGAAGTAGGGGCATCGAAGCAGAAAGCACATTTTTCCAGTTCAGACTGTACAGATGGGACCTCTATAGTGCAAGCCATTCACTTGAACGGGTCTGACGAGAACTTCTTTTCCAGTTTAGCAGCAACGTGAGGAGTAAAGGAAAGGAGCAACTTGGACACTCAGGCATGAAGGAAGCATGAGTTCAAGTCCGTTGCTCTCCCCTTGTCCCCCATATATGACAGACAGACAGACAGACAGCAGTGCTGTGCAGTGAGCACAGCTGTCCTGTGCTCTCATTGGCTGTAGCCTACAGGCCTTCTTGGGACGCAGTCGCAACCCAGTTCATACTATATGATGTCCAGTCGGCGACAGAGTCAAATATCAAACCTGCTAGCTATTCCGAAACGCTCGGGAAGGCGTCGGCGAGCGCTTTTATCGCGCCTCCTTTCACACACAGCGAGCACAAACTCGGCGATCAAAGTCCAATCTTGCGTCAGATCGGGAATTTTGTCGGCATCCGTTCCTCACTACAGCACAGGGAGTCTGTCTCCGTAAGCAGGCACACATTAAAACTATGAAAAGTATGTTGTTTGCTCTGTCGCTACCATGCAGTGAGTCATTGTTAGTGGCTGATTGCCGGTATCAGCCGGTAACAGGCAGGAGTCTGTCCCCGTTACAATGTGCTAGACCCCCAAGAGATGGGATGCTGAGGTGGAGCGCCACGCCTACTGTACCGTCAGCTCCCAGTACTTACCCCAAGACATGCTCCTCCTCCCGGTGCCCGGGATTGGTCCCATTGCCTTGTGGTTCAAATGCCAGAGCTCTGGACACAAATGAACCTTTGATTTTCACTGAAAAAACTCAAGCACACTCATTCATTTGTTTGATGCAAGCAGCTGTGTTGATTACTAGTGAGTTTTAATCCGGCCACGGGTTAGTTTTAACCTGCCACAGGTTAGTTTTAACCGCCCACGCATGCCGGGAGCCACATGTTGTCGGACTAATGCCTGTCGAACTGTTAGTATGTGTCTAACAAACGTATGCACCCCGTGACGTTCCTCCTCCAATACTTAAATGGAGTGACTGCTTTGTACCATCTCTAGGCTCTGATTGGACGACATGACAGATGTGATGAAGAGCTGTGATTCGTCGGGAGGGGACTTCAGTATGGGCGGAGCCTCGGGGGAGAAGAGGATGCCCTTTCAGGTGGAATCACGCATGCGCACACACACACGGACACGCATGCACGGACACGCACACACACGGACACGCATGCACGGACACGCATGCACGGACACGCACACGCATGGACATGCACACGCAGGGACACACGCACGGACACGCATGCATGGACACGGACACACATGCACGGACACGCACACGCACGGACACGCATGCACGGACACGCACACACGGACATGCACGCACGGACACGCATGCACGGACACGCACACACGGACATGCACGCACGGACACGCACGCACGGACATGCAAACACACGGACACGCATACAGACACGGAAAACAAAATGTTCTGTCTCCCTGATGTTGTGGGATTGCAGATGTGCTACTGCCGGTGCTATTCATTCGTATCTTTATATATATTGTTTATTAAATTTATGAAGTTTGAAAAAGTATTTTCTTTCTCCAGAAAATCGTAGATTCATTTTACTTATAATTTGTTTCTGTTTTACTAAAGAGCTGGATAGCAATGATAATACTGTCACAATATACTGTAGAGGTATATTTAACACTGATATACTGAACAAACACTATACTATCGCAATGATTACTATCACAATATAGTCATTGAACACTTAAGTTAACAAAGTAATACCGTTAATCAGACCAGTGTGTGTCCAGTGGAAACCTCGTATGAATCTGATCTCAGGTCAGAATGGGTTAAGTTACGTTACGTGTATTCTTTCTATTCCAGCACATCTTCACCCCCTCCATCGTGGTGCACCTCAGCGAGGGGGGGGAGGTGGAGAGCGGGGAACTGCGTTGGCCCCCGGAACACATCTGTTGTCATGACAACAACAATGACGACCCCGGAGACCACCAGCCTCAGGGGGCAGGTATTTATTTATTACACTAGCCCTTACCCGTTGTGAGACGGGTGCAGTACCCCCATTGTGGCCGCGGGGGGTACTGCGCCCTGGGTGCGTTTTCGCTTTTTTAATTCACTAATAAATTCATTATTAATAATGTGTCAAATCGAAAAAAGGGCTTCGTTAAGACCTCCATATTATTATGGTCAATGCCTGTGTGAAAAGTGGGAGCGATTGGTGCAGGCGGTGAGGAGATATGGTGGTGTTTCTGACACACACACACACACACACAGCACAGACAGACATTGACTGAATTATAGTATGATGATGATGATGATGATCTGTCAGTCCACATACACAATACTCAAACACATACAGTATGCACGCGCGCATACACAATTCAATTTGAAATAGAAATTAATTTAATTCAAAGATACACAGTACAATCCTATGCGTTAATTTTATCCCTCCCATGGGGGCGTGGTTTCAGTGGGATTAAAGAAGCGTATACCACCTATGTAGACGTACTGTGGCGCGACATCTTATAGCTAACAACACTGCAGAGCTCAAGAACCTGATGTTGGATAGGAAAGTGTGGAGGGCAGCGATCCAGGAATCCTGAGTTGGTGATGGCTAGACCTCACTCTCGCAGTAACTTAACTGTTGATTTCGCCATTTTTATTAGGAAGAAAACCCAGACTGGATCCGTGGATCCGGATCCAGATCTTCAAATATAGTGAAAATCAACATTTTTATAAAAAATAAAACCACATGAGTTTGGGTGATGCTCTATATTGTCTGAATCGACTTTGTTTGTGTTTGTTTTACGTACTAAAAGAGTGACTTAAAGAGCTGTTTCAGCATACAATGTCAACGAGGAGCATATTTTGAATTATCAATTTCTAATCATTTTTATTTGGAGTTACATCATGGCGAGGTACCTGTACACAACCCAAACCTCTACAAAAGTGGTCTTACTCTTTAAGCTCTCCTCTATATACCGTAGTTGCATGCTGTGGCTGGGCTCAGTCTTTGACACACAACACCAGAGAGAACATCAGCAGATAGAGAGAGACTTATGCATGCTAAGGAAACATTGTCCACCGATTGTTTTCATACAAAATCAGCCTTCAAATTGCAGCAATCGATGCCAGACTTAAGACAAAATGGACACAGTGTTGTGACTGTTGTCTGTCAGCAAGATACAAATGAAATCGAATCGTCACCAAAACGAAAATGACATAGGCTAATGCTGATTCTGGATAGCAACAAATATTTCCATATTCCATTCCCTCAATGCAATGGTAATGATTCAGACCAAACCAGATTAGATGATGGTGAGAGGAAAGGATGGAGGTATAGAGGACACTCTATAAATGATGCACAGTATCATATGCTAGATGTAAGATTTTATTCAAATACAAAATCACGAGAGAGAGATATATCCTCCTCAGATTCAGAAGAGGGCTGCAGCACAAGCAGCTTCCCAGAAAATGTCACGATCAAAAGGCAATTTTGCTTTCTTTGTGAGAAACATGAGAAAAAAAAGAAAACCTGAGGCAGGTCATGACCATGCATCTGACTGAAGGATAAATGACTGTATCTAAATGCACTATACTAAGTGCTGGACATGCTGTAGCTCAGGAGCTAATAAAATATCACCCTTGCTGTTTCTTTGCAAATAATCAGGTTCAACACAAGAAGGAAGCAGATCCAAATGCTTTCTCTGAGTCAGTCAGCTACTACATACCAAAATTGCCAGTGAAGAGTCCAGTAAAGCCACCTATCTTTAGGCTTGCAGAACTTGTTCACATTTACAAGGAGCGTTTAAAACAGTTTGGTTCTGAAGCGACAGATGTGAATTGCTACAAAATTGAAAGAACAGGTGATATCACACATTCCACTTCTCTAACCTAACCACAGACACAAGGGGCTAGACATACTGATGGCCTTCAAGAAAGATGTATAGGCACAATCTTGAGCAGAGACAAGCAAGTATGATGAAGCTATTGATTTGAATAAGGCAGCTCAATGCTAAGACATGATATGTTGCAACATAAGTCAACATTTGACTCATTTGTTGTTGCAACGGGTGCAGTACGTTGTTCATACTAGTCATTGGTCCGACAAACGACAACCCACCTCAACGCCTAACCTAACCGGAGGGTGCTCATTGCTCATCACCAACATTCAAAAGATCCTGATACACCTTTTGCAGTGTATATGGGCTTGAGTGTCTTTGGCAAAACCTGAATATGATCGAGTTCTAGAAATCTCTGCCCATCTGGGAGAAGCTGTTGTAGCTAAGTATGTCGAAGATTTGCCCATCAATCATGAAGAAAGGGCTGTTCACAACTTCTGCAATTCACCCTTTGTCAGCCTTGATTGGTCCCGGACTGACTAACCAGCAGGCTCTTTCTGACTTGTTCTGCCCTGGTTCCACCTTGTTTATGTTAAATTTGCTAAAACATCTTTTTTGGGGGAAAAAAAAACAAAAACAAACATGATATGCCCCCCAGTCACCATGCTGCACCTGTGATGTTCCTTTTTACTGACACCAAGTTTAAAATAAGAATGGAATGCACAGGATATCAATACGAAGCAACTGAAAAACATGTTTGATTGTGCAAATCGAACCAAATGGATTTGGTTCCATTTGAACACTAAAGATTTACAGACCTGTTATTCGGGGCTATCTATTTATGTGTGATTTCTGGTAATATTATTGTCCACTCATTTTGTATGTCCGTGGCAAAAATGGAATGTTGACAAAAACATCTGCCACAAGCCAACATAACTGCTGGCCTGGCATAATTGTATTCTAATAGACTAGAGCGTCGCAGTCCCACCCCCTTTCAGAACGACGAGTGGCCCAGCAAATGAATCCCAATGCATTTTTCCCATAGGCATTTCAAAACTTATTTATTTAAAGACCTTTTAAGCGTCGTACGAAGCCAACTCTTGTCGTGACAAATCATGACAACACAAACAAATAATTACAAAGAAGAAAAAAAACAAAAAAAGTGTTGTAAGTTAACCTGCCGTTTTTTTTTAACTTTCTAATTCTTTGTTTGGCCCGAAGAATTGTGTTTGTTGTCATGATTTGACAAGAGTTGGCTTTGTCCGCGGCATAAACGTCTTTAAATAAATACTCTCTGAGAAGTCTATGAGGAAAATGAACGGGATTTCTTTTCCGGGTCTCTCGAGGGGGCGGGACTGCGACGCTCTATTGACCTGCAAACTGTAGGGTTTAGTTCCCCAAACGCAGCATTGATCAAGGCCTGTCCAATCACAAGTTAGTTTAAAATACTAAACCTGAAGGTTGTGCACAGTGGTGCATCAATTCTGTGTGAACAATGACATCACTCCCCTTGACCTTGACCTTCCCTGTTCTCTCCAGACTTGCCTGCTGAGGAGGAGGAGCCCGTGGAACCGTTGAGGGCGGGGTTTCAGACTGATTGACAGGGCTGATCCCTCCCACTATTCCAAGCCTGAGAATATCTGTGTGATGGAGGACAGCAGCATGAGGCGGGTCTAGGAGAAGCCCCCTCCCCCTTCCTGTCCGACAGGAAGTGTGACTTTTGGTAGACCTCCACACCACTGGGGGCAGCAGTCAATAATGTTATGATTGTTTTTTGTTGTTGTTTTTTAATGTGCCAAGCGTTAGTGACCAGGTACAATGCAGGTACAATGTAGCGACTTTTGGTGATTTGTTTTTGTATTTCAACGGTAATGTCTTAAAACAGGTGTTTCAGTCAAGGATCTTAGCTGAGATACAGCGCAGCTACACCTTAGCACACAGCCGTGGACAGAAGAAGCTAACGCCCGACGTCATTCCGGCTTGCGGATGGAAAAGAAGCTCCACCTCCGCGGCTGACTGACACGACGGACAGATTCCCAGAAACGCTCTCCTCCGCGTCAGTCCATCCACCAGCGGTCTAAAAAGCCGGAATGACGTCGAGCGTCAGCTTCTTCTGTCCGCGGCTGTGCGCTAAGGTGTAGCTGTGAGAGAGACTAAGCAGGGAGCCTGAGGTGGAAAGTAACTACATTAATTTTAGTCAAGTACTATACTATTTTGTTTGTTTACTTTTTTACTGGAGTAGTTCTAATTTTAAATTGTACTTCTACTGGCATATATTTTACTTTTAGTCCCCTACAATTATTTGAAAACTTTAGTTACTTTGATATTCATTATTATTACAAAACATACATTAGCCTCTTCAGTCCCATATATACGAACCTCGCGTAGCCAGCCTTCAGCAGCCTTTTACTGCCAGCATTGTTTTCAGTCTATGTCCCTTCTCTGCCAGGCTATTTGGCCATTTGTACCAATGACGACAATGTCACAAAATAGATCAAATGTACTTTACCCAGAAAAATACTTTCTATAATGTCACATTCTTTACTTATAGGCAGTTGAATAAAGCCTGATTTCACTCCTGTGAATGAGACTCAAAATGGAACTCCATTGATAATTTTATTGTCAGATACATGTACAGTATTTCTCTTCACTTAAATAATTATATGTACAGAATTTCTCTTCAAACAGATTACAAACTTGATATGACTACAGGTAGCCTTCAAATGAACGAGGAGGCCCTCGACCCTGCTGTCACGCTGTGAGTTGACCCAGGAGTGTTGTGTGGAACCAGAGATGGAAACCAGACTGGCACTACAGTCTTTACTGTGTCAAAATAAACAGTACACCTCACAGGGCGGAATACACTTAACAAATGTACAGCTTGTGATGGAACGTTCCGCCAATTAGAATCCAACCTGCAACCGCTATTGGCGGAACGTTACGTCAGATAAGCTTTATTATTGATTTTTTTATTTTTTTTTATTTTTGCTTGGCCTTTCCTTCTTTAGTGATCCTAGATGGGGTCGCGCATCCGCAGTGCCGTTCGTAAAACGAAGTAGTTCCAGGTCAAGAATCGACACAGAATCAAAAATGTCGTTGATTTTAAAACAGCACAATTATTATTTAAAGCAAGACATAATCTGCTTCCTGGAAATATCCAAAAAAGGTTTAGGGATAGGGATGGGAGGTATGAGCTGAGAGGGGAACTACTGTAAACTTCAAACAAATAAGTGTTGGAACAAACTTAAAGAGCATGTGTGTTTCTGTTCATGGAGTTAAGCTGTGGAACAGCTTGTCTGAGCCAATAAAGCAAAGCAACAACCTAAAACAATTTAAAAAGAGGCTCAAACAGGAATTATTGCATAGATATAACCTGGAATGAGTGGGGAGCTGAGCTATGTTTATGCCATGTAGTGTAACATTGTAGCTTTGTCTGTTTTTGTCTTTTTTTCCCTCCTTGTTTTGTTTTTCTCGTTGTCTGTTTTCTTTTTTTTGTTTGTTTAATTTTCAATTTCTTCTTCTATAAATGGTATTTGTTTGTTTTGTTTATATGTTGATTGTATCTTCAACAGTATTTTGGAATACGTTGAGATAAGGATAGGCACTAATAAGCTTTAAGCTTCTGCCTATGCCTTTTCGATCACCTAAAAAAAGAAAAAGTAAACTGTTTTTGTGTAATGTCTCCCTCTCTAAAAGATCGAAATAAACTATTCATTCAAAGCTGGCACTTAAATAATGAAGTCACAATTAGTCCAACAGCTTGCAGCTGTGCTCCCAGGTGGAAGTGTTGGGAACGTTATGTATTTTTATTTTATGAACTAGTTCAGTTCACAGTTGAAAAAATTAAAAATTATGAACTAAAGTTCATGGTTCCAAAAAATGAACTATTATATAGTTTATTTTCGTTCTTTTAAGAATATATATTATTATTGCCACAGCCCATAGGAATAAAGTCTGCTATTGGGAATGAACTTCAACCTTTAGGATTAATAAAAAAGGACTGGACTTGCTTTCTATTACAGATAAATTGCTCCCATCTGCTGTTGTAACCACGCCGTTGCACGGTTAGACAATTCTTTCACAGTATTGTTCAGGCCTGTTCTTACTTCTTCTTTACAATTTAGAGTGGTGGAAAAAAGTACTAATTTGTTCTTGTCCATAATAATAAACCATTATTCTGTTACATTAGTCTCGCGTGGCCAGACTAGAGATTGTGGAATAGTTGTCTGGCAGCTGGCTACGCGAGTAGATCACTCTGCAGGTCCCTGATCCGTCCGGCTCTACGGAGCGCATACGGAAACGTTTATGTTTGTGTTTGTCCGGGTAAATGACCGGATATAGTAGGGCGGGCTCTAGACCGGATGTGAACACTGAACAGTAAATAGAAACTAGCAGGTTTTTCGTGACGGTCGGGTTGCCATGTCCTCTTGTTATAAGCGTCTCTGGGCTTGTTTTTTTTCTGTAAAATTGCTTGTAAAGATTGATTGATAATTGATTGATTGAAATCTTTATTCGGTTTGTAGAATGGGTACATTACATAACATTTCAAGATTTATTTATTATTATTATTATGTATTTTTAATTATAGCCTACTGTAATGTTTAAGGTCTTTCACAGTATTCTACATACTGTGAAATATTATGTTCAATCAATCCAATTGATTGATTGATTGAAGTATGTATTAACAGAATTACAGTAGCCTACATTTCAAGTACAACTCAATACAAAAACTGTCAACTGTGAGTGGACACAATCACGGCACCATAAAATATTACACTTGTTTAGGGAATTAGGGTCCACCATTTTCAATTCATCATAACATTTAGAGACGTACAAATATACACTTCTATAAAGCCAAAAAACAGGAAATCATCATAGAGGAGGTAAAAATGGAAAAATATATATAGTTAAGGGGAAAAGGGGCTTGTGGGGGATTCAGAATTTACGGGGGTCAGTTTCGAATTGCAGCCGTCCGAGGTGCCCTTTGAGAGTGGTTTTGAAGGAGTCAAGGGATTGTCTTAATGGCTGTTGGTAGGGCGTTTCCGCAATTTGGTGTTGTGGGTGTTACTGTTAACTTAACATTAAGGAAGTATTTAGACAGGTAGCCTATATGGTAGCTTGGTGGAGTAGCGAATCTTGTGGACCAGACCCATTGCAATATGCGCTGGACTCTGTCGTCAACCCTAAGCCATTCCAGCCTGTCAAAATGGGCAGGGGTGAGGTGGGTTCGGGGAGTGAGGCCAAGTAGTAACCTGACCAGATTGTTTTGGGAAGTCTGGAGCCTTGTTTTAAGGGCCTTTGAGGTGCTGTGATACCAGGAGGTGCATGCACAGTCGAAGAATCCTGGCTTGTACGAGGGCTCCTGCTCCTCCTGTTAGGGTCTTCAATGAAAGGCGCCTCTTTTGGCTTGTTTTCATAGACCCGGTTGCTTGTTTCTCACGCAAGAACTGGCAACATTGCCACACTGGGAGGTTTTATTTACGTACGGACGGCAGAGGAAGTGCTGCGATCTACAAGCTCACAACGCGTCCCGTCGGCGACACGATGTGAGCTTGTAGATCGGCTAATTTCAGCAAGGCTGGATTAACCCTATGATGAACCCGCTTGCACGGTGAACTAAAGTAAACCAAACACGCAGCCTTCCTGTTGATCTTTGTATGATGATGATCGTTCTATGTAAAATGTCAAGTGTTGGTATCGCTTCTATAGTATAGTTCCTACGCTCTGCACCACATCTTCATCAACGGGTTTAATTAAGCTTTTAAATGGAGCTGCTACTACACCTGGCAGCAGGAATGTGTAGTGTTGTGTTTTGGGTTAGTACACTGCTGCTGGGTGTCTGTCCACTCGCCGTGGGTGCAGCGCCAACCACTCCAAAAAACCTGCACCCTTCTTCGTCAACCATTGGTGAGTTGAACTATAACTTATTACATCTGATCCATTGTCTCAGTTTAGTCAGTTATCATGTCTTGATTTGATTTGAAATGTTTCTTTTGAATAAGGCAACTTTAAAAACAAATATATGCTAATACGAATAAGAATACGAATAACAGTACAAAGATTGCATATTCAAAAAGGAGTGAGAAGAATCATATAATTGCTCCCACCCCTTCCCCATCAATGAATACAACAATCCACAATCGTACATTACATTACAATCATCATTACATGCAAATGTCCTTTTTTTAAATCAATAAGGGTATAAGGCATTGTTACACTGTTCCATTCTATTCATATGTTTTGATCAATAAAAAGGCAGTGACCTGCTTTGACCAGATAGCATGTCCTGCTTCTCTCTCTCATTTCATTCCATAGGTAAGCCCCTCTTAGCCCCTCTTAGCCCCTCTGTAAAGTTTTCTGAAATTTAAAGTTTCACCACTCCATGCTGCTCAATGTTTTGCCACTCAGTCTAGATGAGGTGGACGTGTCCTGATGGGAAAATCATGCATGTGCATACTCACTATAGGTATATTAAAGTTAATTAATAGGCCTATTAGCTATGCTTCATTGTTATCCATGATGATTGTTATCTATGATTTATGAGGATTTCCAGTTTTTGGTTATATAGTAGTAGTGTATATATTTTGTACGTCTCTACATGTTCTGATGAATTGAAAAGGGTGGACCCTATAGTGTGATGCTTTATGGTGTCGTCCACAGTTGTATTGAGTTGTGCCTGAAATGTACTGTAATTCTCCAAACTGTTAATACATATTTCAATCAATCAATCTGCAGTGTTGGGCAAGTTACGCTGATGCCCTTGTATGGACATATTGATATTCTCTCTCTCTCTATCTATCTCTCTCTCCCCCTCTCTCTCTCTCTCTCCAGGAAGGTTCTGGCACATCACAGACCTGCACCTGGACCCCTCCTTCCACCAGGGGGCTCCAGACCCCACCATGGTGTGTTTATCCTCCAAAGGGGCCGCTGCCGCTGGTGCCGGGCCCTACGGGGACTTCCTATGCGACTCGCCGTACCGCCTCATCCAGTCGGCCTTCCGTCACATGACCCAGGTCACGCCGCAGCCTGACTTCATCATCTGGACAGGGTTTGTGTTTGTTTGTCTGCTTTTGCCCATTTAGAAAAAAGTCTTCTGAAAGAATATATATTCAAATATTTGTGCCGCATTTTCACAGGTTTTTCAAAAATAGCAGACCTACAAGCTCGTAGTGCGCCACTCGGTGGTGCGCTATGAGCTTGTAGATCTGCTATTTTTCAATAGCTAAAGCATAACATAATGCTAACACCAAAAGGGGTTCCCGCCCAAAATGCGTTAAAGACCTGTGTTTCCCAACCTGCGGCCCCTGGCCCCCAAATATCCGCTTTCAATATGTTGTACAAAATCATACGCTTGTAGATCTGCTAGATCGCCGATTAATTGAAAATGGATGACCCTTATGTAAACTAGTCTTTGTGCTCGTTCTGGTTCTATCCTCAAGTAGCAGTTTTTGTATTGACCTGTACTTTTTTTTTTTTTTGATATTTTAACAAATATTTCAACAGAGCAATGCATTGATATTATAAATAAAACGTGCTTTGCAGGGACAGTCCTCCTCATGTTCCAGTAGATGAGCTGTCTACAGACATGGTGATCGAGGTGATGAGGAACATGACAGACACCATCACACACCACTACCCCAGCATGGCTGTGTACCCTGCACTGGGAAACCATGACTACTGGCCACAGGTAATCAATCAATCAATCAATCTTTATTTATTCATCCCATACGTGGTGCACTCTTAGTTTAGACTAGTCATTGGTTAGACATGGGTTAAGGTTAGGTATCACATACAGATTAAATATTTCTAAAATGCAATATAAATGTATGCAGGTCAGCCCCACCGATAACAGGAGATTGATTTGATGAGGCTGTGTGTGTATTGAATTCATTGACTAGTTAGACTAGTTTCCATATTCCTATTTCTGGGGTGCATACTTAGGCCCAGGCCACACGTATCTGGATCTTTTGCTAAACGCACATTTCTTTGTGCGTTTGGGCCTTTCAGCTAAACGCAAAGGCATTTTTGGCCACTCAAACGGAGGTTTTTGGAAAGATTTTCAGATATCCGGATCAGTGGAGCTGTGTAGTCATGCGAAACGGAGCTTTTGAGAAACGATGATGTCACCGCTTATTAGCGCATATCATTTTTACTATAATTAGGTGAGAAATGCAGCTTGTGCCTGCATGGAAACTACGGATATCTATCCGATTGCTCATGTTTATATATCACTGTTAACAACTTTAAAACTTAACATACAGTATGTTGCATCAACTGCAGCGAGCAAAGGCTCTGCTCTGCTGCATCCAATAATAAATATATCAGCTATAGTCCAGTGCGGACTGGTGATTTCATCGAGTGACAATATGTTAATTGTGGACTGCAGAGAGAGAGAGAGAGCTGCACATGGCTCTCTCCTGTTTAGGTAATAAAGGGCGCACCCTTGACTGCATTTGTCACTGTGTCTGCATGCCGACAATGCGCGCGTGTGAACTTCTATTAGCCTACATTATAACGTGACATTTATTATACACCTCGAAAATATAGCCACTCTACAAGCTCACAAGTGGTTGTGGACACTTCTATAGGTCTGACTCTGCTATTATTTACTGTGCAGGACTTGCCAAGTCGCCAGAGCAATGGTAAAGTGTCTATCATTTTTCAATTAGGCTATATGGAGAGAAAAGTCGAGAGTCAGGATTTGGAGATTTAAGCACATAGTGTGACATGCTGACAGACAATGAAAGAAACATGTTCCTCTTCCACTCACAATTTAGCTGGCTTTTAAAATGCGGTACTTATTCCTTCATTAAAAAATATGATTGGCACCTCATATAATATAGCCTGCAATTTCAATAATAATTTGAACCTGCTACTGCAGTGATTTTATCCTGTGTTCAATGCGTTTCTGCGTTTGTGTGTGGACATAGATATCTCTGTCGTATGGCCAGGGATGTTTTCTAAAACGGAGGACGAAAATATCAGTTTTTCAAGTAGTGTGGCCTGGGCCTTGGTTTAGACTAGTCATTGGTTAGACATGGGTTAAGGTTAGGTTTAGGTGTGCTGCCCCGTGGGAGGTGAGGGTTTGAGATAGGCTTTAGTTGTAGGACTAATGACTGGTCTAACCAATGACTAGTCTAAACTAAGTAGTGTCTAAACTAAGTACTGCCCTGTACCCCCTATTTCCACCTTTTGACGTCAGGATCAGATGCCAACCAGCACTAACAGCATCTACCAGGCAGCCGCCAAGCTGTGGGGACGCTGGCTGCAACCCGAGGCCTTGCTGACGCTGAGAGAAGGTATAAGCACAGTGGACTATTGTTAGCACTAGTAGTTGATTTTATTGAGACATTTGTAATAATTCTTCGGTGGCACATACTGTACGGTGATTGGCAATGTAGATATTAATTTCTTATTGCAGGGCACTGTGATCAGCATTTGGGGGGGCGGGGGGGTGTGCAGCACGTGTGGGCGTGTGTGCAGCTTCAGACGTGTGTGTGCGCGCGTGCGTGCAGGTGGCTTCTACTCTCAGCTGGTCCGGCCGGGTCTGCGCGTGGTCAGTGTGAACACCATCCTGTACTACAGTCCTGACCGGATCACCGTCAACATGAGTGACCCTGCAGGACAGTTCCAGTGGCTGCAGAGCACCCTGGAGACCGCAGAACGCAGCCATGAGAAGGTAAGACAACCCTGGAGACCGCAGAACGCAGCCATGAGAAGGTAAGACAACCCTGGAGACCGCAGAACGCAGCCATGAGAAGGTAAGACAACCCTGGAGACCGCAGAACGCAGCCATGAGAAGGTAAGACAACCCTGGAGACCGCAGAACGCAGCCATGAGAAGGTAAGACAACCCTGGAGACCGCAGAACGCAGCCATGAGAAGGTAAGACAACCCTGGAGACCGCAGAACGCAGCCATGAGAAGGTAAGACAACCCTGGAGACCGCAGAACGCAGCCATGAGAAGGTAAGACAACCCTGGAGACCGCAGAACGCAGCCATGAGAAGGTAAGACAACCCTGGAGACCGCAGAACGCAGCCATGAGAAGGTATAAGAACCCTGGACGGGGTGCGCACGCTTATCCGACACACCAAAGGTCCGACATGCGGAAAACACCTGTCGCTCCCGAAATGGATTGGTCCGACATGCGTTGCGGATTAAAGCCTGTACCCTCCTGGACACTCCAGCCATGATAATAAGAACCCTGGACACTGCACAACACAGCCATGAGAGGGGGTGGTTTAACGTCATTAATGCACGCCGAAGTTAAACCACCCCCTCTCGTGTAGTATTGCTTAATTCCACTCTACCTTTTTGTATTTCTTTAGCCTCTTGAGTGTAACACAACACTTGTAACAGAGTAGTTCTATATTTTAGCATTAATACTTGTAATGAAGTCAAAACATTGTGGTATAGGTGTATATCATAGGTCATGTTCCAGTGGGGTACCTGCCCTACGCCAGGAACACCACGGCCATCAGGGAGACTTACAACCAGAGACTCGTGGCCATCTACAGGAACTACAGCCACGTCATCGACGGACACTTTTATGGCCACACCCACCGAGACAGCGTCATGGTGCTGCTGGACCACAGAGGTAACGCACGCACGTTGATTCTGTCGGGCTAAAACCATAGAGTAATAATAAAAGGATAGAGAACGAACCGGAGCGAACGGTTTGCTGAGCGGTCTTGATATCGGAAGGTCGCTAGTTCGTATCCCATGGCATTGAACCCCTACCATGAAATATTCTATGAGCAGGGCCTGGCTGTAAACAAGTTATTGAGCTTAGTCCAGTTACCCTGGGTAAACATAGTACCTTTCCTCCCCCCCCCCCCCCCCCCCCCGCTATATTAATTTCAATAGAAGTTGCTCAGTGGCGTTTTGAAGAACCCGGAAGACTGCCGGAAGTGCAATTATAACTCAATGGCTCGAGTGAGCGGGAAGTTAAGCCCGGACCTCAAACGTGACCGTCATGAACGTCCGTCCACCTCCTCCGTGAAAGTGCTGCAGTGCCTCTGTTTGCCAGTAGGTAGTGCCAGCTTCAACGTTGGATAGCCTTACTGGGGGCTTGGCTAAAACTATGACGAAGGTATCCGTTAACCGAATACAAACACAATAAAAAATAAGCTATGATGAGACTACAACTATGACTAAATATATTGACAATTTTTTCAACAAATTAAAAACTAGACTAGGACTATAGTGGTGAAGAGATCCAGTAGAACTAAAAGACAGGTCATTTTATACACTCTGAAAATAGCAGATCTACAAGCTCACAATGTGTCGCAGTGTGACGGGTTGTGAGCTTGTCGATTTCTCTATTTTCAGCACGCAACCAAGTGTAATTATCACATTTTAGTCGATTAAATCAACTGTAACCTCATGATATTTAGTCGACTAACACTAAAACATTTCAGGTGACTAAAATATGACGGAAACTAAATACAGTTTCATTCAAAAGACTATGACTATGACTAAATCAAAATCGACACTGACAGACGTACGCAGACGTACGCACATACTCCACTTTGTTCTCATGCTTTGGTTAAATAAATGGTGGGTTCCATTTATATAGTGCGTTTATCCAGAGCGCCTTACATAGATCGTGCATTACATTCTCACACACACACACACACACACACACACAGTCACACACACACACACACACACTAACTCTGGGGGAGCCCGGGATCGAACTGGGAACCTCACAGTTTTCCCATCTGGCTGTTCTACCCCTGCTCCACTACACCCCCTTTGGTTGTGTTGCAGGTAAGGCGGTGGGCTCTCTGTTCGTGTCCCCGGCCGTCACGCCCATCAGGAGTGTGTGGGAGCCTTACTCCAACAACCCCTCCTTCCGCATGTACCACTATGACCCCCTGCACTACACTGTGAAGGTACGCACGCACGCGCACACGCACACACGCAGCCACGCACGCATACACACACACACACTATGACCCCCTGCACTACACTGTGAAGGTACGCACGCACGCAGCCACGCAGCCACGCAGGCATACACACACACACACTATGACCCCCTGCACTACACTGTGAAGGTACAGTATGCACGCACGCACACACGCACGCACACACATACACACACACACACTATGACCCCCTGCACTACACTGTGAAGGTACGCACGCACGCAGCCACGCAGCCACGCAGGCATACACACACACACACACACTATGACCCCCTGCACTACACTGTGAAGGTACAGTATGCACGCACGCACACACGCACGCACACACATACACACACACACACACACACACTATGACCCCCTGCACTACACTGTGAAGGCACACACACACACGACCCCCTCCACTACACTGACGGTAAGCACGCACTCACACATTTACATGTATTCTGGGGACATCAACCTTTTAAGGATGGTGATTTTATTAAAGGACCAACTTCGCCCATTTTCAACCTATCGTCACATACTTGGACCTCACTAATGCTAAGTCTCACTCACTGTGTCTCAGAGGAGGGCTGTGGACAGTTCAGAAACCCGCCTACCATGTGACACCATCGATGGGGAATCAAAGCTAATAGAGAAACCGCTGACTTTCTATAGAGCGCCGAAGGCCTGGCGTCACTCGCTCGTCCCCTCGATTCCCCTGGTTCGCAGAAGTAATTTCTCTATGGAGAATAACATGGGCTCATCTTAAAATCGTTTCATATAAGCATTGTGGTCCAAAAATAAAGCAGCTGTCTCTGCGTTATTGTCATGGAGGTGTCTCTGTATCATTTATGACAGTCAGTCACTCATAATATGAGTGACTGACTGTCATAAATGATACAGAGACATATATGTCCATTATATGATAGTCTGTTTCTACTGAAAATGTAACTAATTCAGCAGCAGTAACATTAGCGTTTTCTCTGTCAGTTGATTCTTCATATCCATATGAGTGAAGTGGCCTGGATGATTTGTTTATTTTTCAAACACTTGAGGCGATCTAAAATACCCCTATGGGGATTACAATGCAAATAAAAAGTACATGAACCCGTGTATTTGCGCCCTCTACCGATATTGACGTCAGACTTCGGTGCTCAATTCCTGGAAGGCAACACGAAAATTAAATGTTGCTTGAAATTACCAAACCCGTCTACTGGTAGGCGGAAATGGTGCCATGTTACTTATAATGAGCATAAGTGAATGCCAGTTATACGAAGAAAAAGTTCAAAATGGATGAAAGGAAAGCATGAACTAGTATGAATAGGACATTTCCCTGAGCGTGTCTCCATCTCCCCCCCCCCCGAAGGACATCTGGCAGTACTTCCTCAATCTGACGGAGGCCAACGAGAAGCAGACTCCCGACTGGAAGCTGGAGTACGTCATGACCGAAGCTTTCGGACTGGCGGACCTCGCGCCAGAGAGCCTACTGCAGCTGGCACTGAGCCTGCGACTGCCACAGACCAAGCACTTTGACACGTACTTCCACCACTTCATGGTGAGCTACGACAGCAGTGAGCCGTGCGAGGGAGACTGCAGGCTCACGCAGGTGTGTGCCGTGCTCTACCTGGACCAGGAGTCGTATGGCAAGTGTGTCACAAAGGGACTGGAATGGAGCTTGTAATGGACTCCAGTGTTGCATTTCGTCGACTAAAACTAAGGCGAGAAATGTCCGTCGACTACCTTTTTTCACTGACGAAAACTAAATGAAAACTAAGCTATGACGACTAAAACTATGACCAAATATACTGTCAACAAATAAAAACTAGACTAAAATGTTAGGAAGGGACTAGTGGACAAGAGATCCAGTAGAGATCAAGTAATTTTACACATGGTTGCATGCTGAAAATAGCAGATCTACAAGCTCACAACGCGTCGCAGTGTGACGCGTTGTAGATCGGCTATTTTCAGCAAGTGTAAAAACATGGCATTACGACGGCATCAAGGCCTGCCAAAATACATTTTAGTAGACTAAATGAACTGTATATTTAGTCGACTAAAATCTTATATTTAGTCGACTAAAACTAGACTAACAGTAAAACATTCCAAGTGACTAAAATGTGACTAAAACTAAATTTAAACTATTCAAGAGACTATGACTAAAACAAAAATCTGCTGCCAAAAACAACACTGATGGACTCTTGCACAACTCGTCCCATATAGCAGTGGTTCCCAAAGTGAGGAACCACTGCTATAAAAAAAAACGTTAACGAAAATGAGGCAGGCAAAATTGGCACATAGACAGCGTCTGGACTCTGGAGGATGAGTTTAATGCCAATGATCACAAAAAGTCATGGGATACTATGAAATCTATGACAGGAATGTCAACCCCAACAAAACCTATTGTGACTGAAAATTAACTTGTCTTTTCTAATGGCCTAAATACCTTTTTTGCCAGATTTGAATCATTGGACAATTCCTCAAAGTGTACTGAAATAAGGCTGTAACACCTGCCCCCTCAGACAGAATTACCATCACTGAAGAGGATGTAAGGAAAGTGTTTTAGTGTACTAACACAAGGAAAGCTAATGGGCCAGATGAATGCAGTGCTTTTCTCCTCAAAAACGTTTCATCTGAGCTGGCTCCAGTGTGGCAACCAATATTCCAAACCTCTCTTTGTCTTGGAAAACATCACACATAAAACCACTACCCAAAATCCAATGTCCAAAAGAACATAAGGATTATAGACCCATAGCTCTCACTTCAGTGATTATGAAATCACTTGAAAGAATACTGTTACATCTTGTTAGTATAACCAAAGACAAATTTGACCCCAGTCAGTTTGCCTATAAAAAGGGTTGCGGTACAGAGGATGCGGTTGTGACACTGGTCCACTTAATTACAAAACACCTAGATAAGTCAAATAAGAATCATGCGAGAGTGCTATTCTTAGACTTTTCTTCAATTTCAATACAATACATATATACTAGTGTCAAATATAGCACAGTTGGAACTGAATCCATACTTAATTCACTTGTATGCTTCTTTTCTTACTAACAGCGTACAGAGGGTGAAAGTGAACACAACCCTCTCATCAGCATTAACTACTAATGTTGGTGCTCCCCAGGGGTGTGTGAGCTCAGCTGTACTTTTCACCCTTTATACTGACAGCTGTCGTATTGAGGAATGCCTGTCTGAATGTCGCACTGACACACCAGACCAATACATTCTAAAATACTCAGATGATACAGTTTTGATTTCTCTCCTAGATAGTTCCAGTGATCCTGGACTGCACCAACACAGAGTAAATAAGGTGGTTGAATGGAGTGATAACAACACTCTCATCATTAAGACAGAAGAGATTGTTTTTGGTACACCACCAGAGATACACAGATCCCCCATTACTATTCATGGTGAACCGATCAACCAGGTATGTTCGTACAAATACCTAGGAGTAGTAATCTAAAAGGCAATAGTAATCTATTGTCATGGAAAGATCAGATTGATTCAGTGTGTAAGAAAACAAAGCAAAGAATCTACTTCCTTCGCCGTCTAAGATCCTTCGGTGCTAGTAGACGGATTCTTCTTTTGTTTTTCACTTCTGTTATGAGTGTTCTTCAGTAGGTACTGTACTACCACCTGGTATGGATGTTTGTCTGCAGCCCTAAAGTCACAACTGCTGCAACAACTGAACATTTGTTCAAAGATTGTTGGACAACAACTTCAGAAACTTTATACATCCACATATGATAACAGCATCCTAAGGTTAGCAAGGAATATCACCTATTAATACTAAGCATGTGTTGTATGGAGAATATAGGTTGCTACCTTCAGGAAGGAGATATATTGTACCAGCATACAATAAGGTCAGACTAAAGAGGTCCTTTGTCCACCAGTCGACCTTGAGGCTTGAGGAGATGTAGTAGACACAGCATAATCTAAGCGGTGGATATTGCTCTTGTCTTTATGTATGTAAATTGTCTTGTTCTTTGTGTTATGTCAAATCTGTGTATATGTGTTCTGCATACTTGGCTGCTGTGTCGCAAGACACACTTCAGTGTGAACTGACAATAAAGTACTATATCATACTATATCATATAGTGGCCCTCTGGAGTGAGTGTGGAAATATAGTGGCCCTCTGGAGTGAGTGTGGAAATATAGTGACCCTCTGGAGTGAGTGTGGACATATATATAGTGGCCCACACTCACAATAACAGATTTAACAGTTTAACAAACCACGTGCAACCCAACAGGGATTAAATGAATTACGCTCCTATGCCACAATTAATCCAGTCCAGATCTTTGTCATGATAATTATTCTTAAAGGATAAAATCCTTAAAGGTCAGGTGACCATTTGTTTCCCTTCTTTTTTCCCCTTACTTGCACCCTGAACTTTGAACATTCAGTGGATTTTCTGTGGTCTGGGTTTTTCTGAATAATTAGCCTCAACAAGTGCTCTGCTGGAAAGCTTTTCCCACTGCAGCTCAAAAGGTTTCAGAACACACAGAGAAAACCCCCAGACCACAGAAAATCCACTGAATGTTCGAAGTTCAGGTTGTTTGGGGGTAATTGAGGTCATATAGAACCTAAAAAAATAAAAAGCATTAAAAATGCATGTGTACATTTGTTCCTTAACTGATATTAAATGAGTAAAATAATTGTGGTAGTGCCTCCCATTTGGCATGTAATAAAACACAAACATCAAAACAGTAACATTCTATGAAAACATAAAAATAATAAAGTAAACCTAAATGGTTAATAATTAAGCAATATTACACGAGAGGGTGTGGTTTAACGTGATTATTGCCACGACAGTGATGCGGTAAGGAACGAGACGAAGTCAAGTTCCGCAAGCATCACTGAACCCAGTGTTGAGGTATTTGTACTTTAGTATTTCCAACTTCCAGTACTTTTACTTCAGAACATTTGTACTTTTACTCCACTACAATTATTTGAAAACTTTAGTTACTAGTTACTTTGGGGATTTTAATTTTGATCAGAAAACATACATTAACCACTTCAACCCTATACATTTCGGCCATTTGAAAATAGCTCACAATGCGTCGCGTTGCGACACATTGTGAGCTTGTAGATCGGCTATTTTCAATAGATTTTGTACACATTTTGAACTTGGGACATTCTGCAATATGAGTACTTTTAGTACTTTAAGTACATTTTGATGCCGATACTTTTGTACTAATTTCGTACTTTTACTTGTAATGAAGTAGTTCTAAATTGCAGTATTGGTACTTTTACCTAAGTAAAACAATTGAGTACTTTTTTCACCACTAGTGTAACGCCCCCAAAAATGTGCCATGTGAATTCATGACGTTGTGTCCCAAAGGCAAGAGCTCTACCTGCCGAGCTAACTGGACACAATCAGTTCTTGCAAATTGTTAACAGTAAAATCAGTCAGTGTTTTTGTAGCAAGTTGTGCAAGGATAACTAATGATAAAGGTGGGTATAAAGATAAATAAATTGACTGCGTATAAACCAGAAAATGTACCAGATTCGGATGAGGAGCTCAATGAGTGAGTGAAAACCAATGAAATGAAAGTCGGAAACATGAATTAAAAGGTTAACTGATTTTTTTTAAATTAAACTGCAGAAAATAAACAGCTTTGAACATTCATGAAGAATAACAAACTTGAAAAGTCCCAGTTCAGTTCCTATTCAGTTCTAAAGGGAAATCAGTCTCTCTCTCCTATTCCGAGAACCAGATTACCACAGTAGGGGGCGGAAGGGGGCGTTAAGAGGGTGTCGTGTCATTAGTCAGAAGGTTCATTGTTCCGAAATGACTATCCCTATCTCTAACCCTAACCTAAACCTAACCGCAAGCACGGGAGCAAACCTAAACCTAACCGCAAGCACGGGAGCAAACCTAAACCTAACCGCAAGCACGGGAGCAAACCTAAACCTAACCGCAAGCACGGGAGCAAACCTAAACCTAACCGCAAGCACGGGAGCAAACCTAAACCTAACCGCAAGCACGGGAGCAAACCTAAACCTAACCGCAAGCACGGGAGCAAACCTAAACCTAACCGCAAGCACGGGAGCAGTGCATGTTCGGACTAACGGGACTTCGGATCTATTGGCAGTTCCCGTTAAGAGTTCCGGGTCGGCTCACCAGAACAATCCATGGAATAAGGGAGGAAGCAAAAAAACCTGGCCAGGTGTCCAACCTGGCCAGGTGTCCAAATCAGTGTTTGTTTCAAAATCACTGTTGTACAACATCAATTAATGAGTAAAGAATGTATACATGTGTTCTTTATACTTGGTTAGTTTCCCACATAGACTGTAAAAAATATGGACAAAGCGTTCCCCGGGTCTAACATGAACGTAAAATGAAGCCTGAAATCCCTTGCATTCTAATGCACTGTAAATCGCCATCTTTCTAGATCCGTTTTGGACCAGCTGGCCATTGGCTGGCTCCGTTTGGGTCCAGCAGGCCATTGGCTGCCCAGACAACGAGGCGTGACTTCCCCCCTTCTTCTCCGTTGGTTTTTATTTTGACTCGAGTGGGAGGAGAAGACTCTTGAGTGGGAGGGGAATCCCGATCATAGACGGTAACGGTAGCCACGCCCCTCAGAACATACGCGACTTTATGGTCATTATTTTAATTAATGGGACCATAATTTTCCAAAAAGAATATTATGACATTAGAAATGAGACTTTAAACTAGTGACTGGAAGAAGAAAGTATTCATGACCATGTTTATTAAGGTAATACAGTCTAGGTGAAGTTGGGCCAAAATACATGGGCCTCTATGAAGCTATGGGGCTTTTTGGGTCCAGTCCAGCGCCACAACAGGCCATTATATGAACTACCGATTTCAAATGAGGCTTCACGAAATATCTGGCTGACTGCCCCCCTGGTTTCCCACTAACTCAAGCAGTTTCTAGCATGCATGCTTTAATTGTCTTAATTGATAAAAATACAAAAGTATTTCATAATAGCGGTCGTCTTATGCAAACAAAAGTGCCATAAACACAACCATGAATCAAATACTTTTAATTGAAAACAACAAAAATAACAAGTCAACCAAATGATCCAATGACGTAGGAACTGATGTCTATTGAAAAATAGAAGAACGACTGACATAGAAACATAGCTTTTTCAGAAAACTGTCAGGATGTAGAAGACATTTTTTAGAATCTGATCTCAGGTCACAATGGAAGCGATGGAGATGCCGTGGGATCTATGGGGCGAGGCCAGTAGCAGCCAGCGTCCAGCGTGTGTTCTGTCAGACTGACACCCATCCTGGACAGGAGACGATTCCCTGCGTCACACAACACACACACACACACACACACACACACACACACAGCATGCTTTATAGGGCTGCAACCATCCATTCACTGCACCACACAATAATACGCCTCAAATAGGGCTGCAACCTTCCTTTATTCTCCAGGGTTTAGTCCATGGTAATAATTAGTGATGCACCGAATATTCGGCCGCAGAAGATATTGGGCAGAAAATGGCTAAAAATGCATTTTCGGCCTATTCGGTTTCGGCCCCGAATAGGCAGAAAAGATATATCGCCGAATAGTGTATGCAATGAATGCATTCAAAATAACTGAATAAATGTTTTATGGACCCATAATAGTGATTATTATTTAAGTTTTGCCATAACCATTTCCTTTAAGGTACGGCCATGACAGCAATGGTAGGACAAAAATATATATAATATTAATCATATTCGGATAGTCGGTATTCAGTTTTCGGCCAACTGTTTCCTATATTCGGTATTCGGTTTCGACCAAGAATTTCCCTTTCGGTGCATCCCTAGTAATAATGATAATAATAATCATACATACCTGGATAGTCGGCCAGAGAGTGTGTGTAGCAAAAGTGCCAGGCATGTCCTCCGATCAACAGACCTCCTCCTTCTGCCACAAAGTTCAGGATCTCGTCTTTATGCTCATCACTATAGTGCATGGCACGGATGGGAAGATATGAAAATTACACGTCGCCACTATCGTGGCAAACATAATTGCGAACAACGATATTACCGCGATAATCAAAATCCCCAGCAATCCTATTCTGGGGAGAAGGAACACTTGCCAAAAATAGCCGATCTACAACGCGTTGTGAGCTTGTAGATCTGCTATTTTACTTAAGTAAAAGTATCGATAATGTAAATGGATTTGTGTATACAGTGAAATAAGAGTACCAAAATGCGCTCCTCGACAGGTCGGTTTTATAGTGCACCTATATAAGTGTCTCATACAAACATTATTTTTTGGGACGTGCACCTGCTCGTGTCTCATACAAATATATTAGGACCTTCTTGCACCTGTAGGAGTCGCACACAAACACGCTCAGGTCCTTCCGGAAGCCCGTCCTCGTACACAGCAGTCTTGATTGGCTGAGCAGAGGACGGGCAAAGTCAACGGCCGGGTGGACACCGACCACCCCCTGCCGTCCCTTGTCCAACCAGTGGAGGGCGTTGTGCAGGAATCCAGCCAGCTCCTGTTAATAACACACACACACACACACACGAAGGCTTGATTTCAACAGCACATTTTGGTTTAGTTTTAGTCAAAGTCTTTTGAATAAAATTCCATTTAGTTTTAGTCATATTTTAGTCATCTGAAATGTTTTAGTTTATAGTTTTAGTCGACTAAATATCACGAAGCGTTGTGAGCTTCTAGAATCTAGATCATATTATTTGACAATTCGGCCAATGTTATTTCTTATTATTTTAATAGTATAGTATAGTCTACAGTTCGGTGATTACTTTTGATGCAGTCTTTTGCATTTATTTTCTTCTTTTTAGGTATTAAAAAGGTCTTAAAAGTCCTTGTCTCTTTAATTGTCACCAGGGAATCCCCCGAAATCATGTAGGGGCCCCCCTGGGGTTCCGGACCCACATGTTGAACCACTGACTGCTGAGATGCAAGTACAGGTGTACCGCAGAATACTTTGATAATATTTGGAATTCATCAATATCACTTCAGTTAGGTCGGACAGACCACCAAGCAACCTCGCCAAAAAATGCGGATCTACAAGCTTACAACGTGTCACATCGTGACGCGTTGAGAGCTTGTAGATCTGATATTTTTGGTGAATGTCCCCCCTCCCACAATAGGGATGCTGGGATTCACTTGAATGTCAAGTGTGATTTCCCGCTCGCCAGAATGGAAGCTTCCTCGTGACATTGTATCTTAGTTGGAAATATTTACATTTTTGCGTACCGTTAATATGCCACAAATGTAACGTCCTATAAAGTAACAATGTAATCCAGGGGATGCCTTGGATGGAAAAGTTACATTCCAGGGGTGACCTGAGACAAAAAACGTCTGAGAACCACTGCAGTTATATCATATATATATTGATCAATATGAACATAGGCTCCTATGCAGTATATGATGAGTTTTTGTCTAATTCACACCTCACCTGTCGTATTTTGTCGACTATTACGAACAATGTTGACTACCTCTTTTCACTGACGAAAACTAAATAAAAACTAAGCTATGACGACTAAAACTATACTGTTTTTATTG
The DNA here is from genome assembly GCF_964188405.1 of Protomyctophum parallelum. Classification (NCBI taxonomy): domain Eukaryota; kingdom Metazoa; phylum Chordata; class Actinopteri; order Myctophiformes; family Myctophidae; genus Protomyctophum; species Protomyctophum parallelum. The sequence continues at coordinate 22,653,263 of NC_139717.1, read as the reverse complement.
GACATTTTGTATCATGATGGTTATAATCTTATTATAACTGTAAGACTAAATATAATGACAAGTCATAGCCGATCTACAAGCTTGTAGAACGGCAATTTTCAGCATGCAACTAACTGTAAAACCAGGCATTGTGACGCCATCAAGGCACTGCCAAAAAATGCTGAGTAAATCAACTGGATTGATTTAGTCAACTACATTCTTGATACTGTATGTACTGTAGTCAACTGAAACTAGACTAAAGCTAAAACATTTCCGATGACTATAAAATGAGAACAAAACTAAATGGAATTTTATTCAAAAGACTATAACTAAACTAAAAAACGAAATTGTTGCATGCTACTGTAGATCGAAAGGTGTGAGTCGAGTCCTTTTTGGTGTGATTCTTTGATCAATACTAACCTGTCGAAGTGGTGGGAAAAGTACTCAATTGTTTTACTTAAGTAAAAATACCAATACTGCAATTTATAAGTACTTTGTTACAAGTAAAAGTACGGAATTAAAAATGTACTAAAAGTAAAAGTACTCATATTGCAGAATGTCCAACTTCACAAATGTTAGTCGTTGACGAAAGTTCAACTTAGAGCTGTAACGCTCCATCATTCGTCTGCTCCAATCAGATCAACGTTACCTTGTCCGCGCCCCTTTATAAACGCTAAAGTTCTCAAACTCTGCCCGAACCCGACCAGGCCCGACCAAGCCCGACCCGACCCGACGTTTTAGGGCCGGGCCGGGCCCAAAAAATATGCTAATTAGTCGGGCCGGGCCGAGCCTCGGGCTCTGTGATTTTCCGCAATTTTATTCTTTTTTTTTTTTTTTTTTTTTAAGTGTTATTATAATGAAAATAGCAATTCTGTTATTTGTGTAATGTGATTGTGTATACGTGTATGTATTTATTATGAAGAGGGCTGCGCTATAGGGGATTCACTTGTGACAGGAGGAGGACTGGAGACGGGGGACGCATCGCACTGGCATTTCAGACTCGGAGGCCTCGTACACACATGTCAAACCATGTGACTTCCATTGGAAAAGCATTGAGAATGAGGCGGCCATGAAACAGACAGAACAGATCATGTCAGTCCAGCATGTGTGTACGAGGCCAGAGCAGCATTGCAGCCTGCCCCGCGCGCAGGCAGTAGAGAACAGTGGACGGTGAGAGACTTGCTTGCTACCGCTGGTTTCCCTCTGGTTTGCGCACCAAACGAGCTACTAACCACCAGTTAACTTGCCAAGTTGCCATATGCTTAAATATTTTATAAAATCAATCGGATTATCACAGCTGAAGAAGCGTCAGGTTTTCGTCATGTTGCACCGAGTCTCGTTAACCCAGCTGGCTGCGATGAATAAAACCTAATTATTAATCAACGTTACCAAACGATCCAGTGATATATAACTTGCTACACGTAAAGCAACTTCACTTCAGAGGAAACTAAGGGAGGGAGCTGCAGCTGCTATTCGTGTTTACTCACCAGTCACCACCACCACTGTATGGAATCCATTAGAATGATTGGAAATGGAAGTTATGGAACATTAATAGCCTATTCTAACGTGAGTTACATACATCCTTTATTTCGATAAATCCGTTGATCTCCGTTCTCACTTTCACACTGAAACACGGCACCGCTGCATGCGCTGCTATTTAGTGCTGCTTTTTTTTCTCTCTCTTTTTTACCTGTCGGGCTTTTGACGGGCTTCGGGCTTAACATTATGGCAATTTTTAGGGTAGGGCCGAGCCTCGGGCCCACCCAGTTAGGGTAGGGTCGGGCCGGGCCATAATTTTTGGGCCCGTTGAGAACTTTAATAAACGCTCCTCTTCCTGCCAGTCACTCATCTGTGCTCCCGTTCAGGTAACACACAGACACGATCGAGAGCTCACAGCTCACCTTCATCATCCGTCATTTCCATCCAAGTTCAAGAGTCAACAAACTTCTCCACGGCCGCAGCTCATCCCAGGACACACCGACGGGTGTTTCGCCAGCGTCCCAGGCCCTGCATGCCTCCAACAGATACAGTATCATTCTAATTGCTCGCCACTGCTATTTATCCACCTGAATGGTTCAACCTTCAAAACAAACGTAACTGCTAACAGCCTAATTTCGATTCCGTTCCGATGCTGCCTCCGCACGCAATAGCCACTTTTTACCCTGCTTGCTTGCTGCTGCTCAGTGCTTTGTATGTCGTGCGTTGCCGTATACAAGGCTGCTTATGCTGTATACTGCTGCTAATGCCTCATGCCACCAGTCTCGCTACTGCTTCAGGTGGCGTCTGGGCGATCATGCATTAAACGTTGCTTCCACGGCAGTAAGCTACTGGTCATCTTGTGAACGTAGCATAGATCAGGCTGCAGGTCTAAAATCATACACGGCGTTTTAGTTCGTCCACAGTGTAGAGTGGCGACACGCTTTGTCTAGTTCCAAACTTTTTGTTCCTTTGGCGGAACTTTCCCCCGAGATAGAACGAGCACTTCCGCATTCCATTGTTGCCACGGGAGTCAACACTAGCGTCACCACTATCGTATCATTAGACTCCTAGACTACTCTGAGCATGTCCGGTGCCGTCAGGCTGTTGCCACGTCCGCTCATTATAAGCGTCTCAGGCTGTTTTATTGAATCACTTGCCGGGTGAACGCCGTTGTTTAAACCCACGGTTCATTCGAAGCACCCTCAGTGTTACATGTTGGTAAATTATCTGACGCTGTCGGATCGTTTTCATAATGATTCAAGTTAGTTTTCGTGACTTGTTTTCGCGGACCTGGCGCTCGTCTCCTCCAACATTGCAACTCGGTGCCCCATTCATTCATGCCCTGGCAATCTACTAGTGCTTCAGATTCATGCTTCAATCATGTGGATTGTGATGAGATGTTGAGCGTAATCATAGGAAAAAGAAAAAGAAAGAAGAGAGAAAGAGAGAGAGAAAAAAGAGAAGGAAAGAAGGAAGAGGAAGAAAAGAAAAGGAGGAAAAGAAACAAAGTAAAAAGAGGAGAAGAAGAGAGGCGTGCGAGTGTCAGTGTGAACACGTTCAAATAGCTGATCTACAAGCCGTGAGCTTCACAGGTCGGAGCTCCCACTATCAGCTCAATAAGTCACATTTTGCTGTGGTTTATTCCCGGGTTTTCATTCTATGTCTAACCCCCTGATCGACGTTAGACCCTCACGCCGTGAGCTCGTAGCTCTGTAGTGGCAATCATTCACGGCATTTAATGTTTAATGCACCGCTCGTTCACTTGACCTTTCACCACCTAGTTAACTTGAGCTAGCCCCCTTTTCACCAGCACCCCTCATTTCTCACGGGTGTGATTATCACATTGCGTTTGCTCAGGAATCAGCTCAAGTGCGCGGAGCGGCTTCCCGCTGTCCCCCTAAATTGCTCATTTAGGACTCGTCACGTTTCACATAAAAAGAGGAAAAAGAAAGAAAGAGGAAAAGAGAAAAAGAAAGAAAAAGAGAAGGAAAAGGAAAAGAAAGTCAAACGCGAGATTTGATTTGCCGTTCACTCGTCCGTCGCATCCCAGCTTCAGTTAATGCCACGCAGGCAGTCATCTCTCATGGTCACGACATGACTAAACCGCAGCACGCATCACTCCACTCACCCTCTCCGACCGCTTTCCGCTTTCAACGTGACAGTCACGCTAACTCGACGCAGGTATAGTGCAAACATACAAATGGCTCGTCTTCAGGGCGGTCGTGTTCCATCTGGTATTCCTCTCCTTTCACAGCAAATCTCAAATCTGCTGCCGCGTTTGCACATTGTCGTACCTCGCCCAGCAGATATGGGAGCTTTCGCCACGGGTCACATTCTCAATCTCCAGTCGTAATCCGTGGGAAGTACGTGTCTCTGATGTCTCGGTTCAATGGACACATGGTTAGAAAGCGTAGCTCGCTTTCCACTTCTTTTGCGCATAGTCTGTCTTCTCTCAGGATTCAGGTCCGCCCATGTCGACCTTCTCGATGGCGAGACCGTGCTCACCGAGTCCGTACCCAATTAAGATTTTATCTCTGCTACTCACCCGTCAACTGCATTGTTTCTCCCGTCAATTAAGTCTTAAGATTCTACTCTCACTCCAACTGCCACGTCGGTCCGACCATACTAACTCTATGCTTGTGCTCCTCCTGTCCAGCTACCTGCTCGGCGATCTTCAGGGAAACGAGCACCGTTCACGCATGCGGGAAGGCCAGGTTCCCGGCTAGGCCTCAACACGGACCCCCACCGAGCTGAACTCGTCAGCCATCCACCGCAGTCTAATCCCATCAGCAGCCATGCACTGCAGCAGCTAAACTCAGCCGACAGCCACGCACTGCGACAGCTAAACTCAGCCGGCAGCCATGCACTGCAACAGCTAAACTCTCCGGCAGCCATGCACTGCACCAGCTAAGCTCGACAGCCACGCACCGCAACGTCTCAACTGCGCCGTAATGTCTAAACTCATAGGCAACCACCCACTCAACGTCTCAAACCACTCACCTTAACCCATTTCCGGGCGGGAACCCCTATCGGTATCTTACCCCCTCAGGCCGGGAACCCATACAGTACGTACAGTATTCAAAATGTAAAATTTCGATGCTGCTTTATAAATATTTGAAGTTTTTCAGAAACCTTAGGTCAGGATCCAGAGGCGTTTTTAGAATCCGCCTTAGGCCTAAATGGATTAAGCCATAACCTATTCACAGCCTCCGTTGCTCAAATTCTCACTCACTGCCCTCTGTCGAGAGGACGCCTGCTAAATAATCATTCCATTCACGTTTCATTCATGCCACGCTAATCAACCTTACTCTCATCCCAAACAGACTCCGCCGGCAAACGATTTCCGGCCAACCATCCAGAGGCTCGCTAACCATCGGGCTGTTCGCCTACCAACCATACCTACTAACCATTCTCCCACGAGCCCCTTCCGCGAAGGCTCCCACGTCGGCGGCACCAGCCGTCGTGAGGCTCCAATGGCGCGGGGCCTTCCTCACTCTCCCACGGATCCCTTCTCGCTAAAGGCCCCGGCTCGTCGAGGGAATCTCTCCAACATCGTTTGTATAGTCCCTTCCAGGTAAACCTTAATTTACTCCTTCCTCCAGAAGTTTGCACCATTCCTCCAGGCGTGCACTCTTTAATTCCTTTTGGGGGGCAGGCTCAAGAGCCCTCCTGCCTCCGCCAGGCAGGATCCGAGCCGAGGCTCTGGCCCGTCTCCAGGGGGCCTGCGCCAAAGCCCTTCCACTGTCACCTCCTCATCATACTGTCATCATTCCGTTATCATTCTGTTATCATACTGTCAGTCACTTCTCTGTCCATTCACTCAATCCCAGCTCCATACTGTAATCAATTCATCTGCAATAAATCTCACCTCCAACCTCCGCCCTCCGTCTTAAGTGTAAGCTCGTTAAGAGTTGAAATGTTAGTCGTTGACGAAAGTTCAACTTAGAGCTGTAACGCTCCATCATTCGTCTGCTCCAATCAGATCAACGTTACCTTGTCCGCGCCCCTTTATAAACGCTCCTCTTCCTGCCAGTCACTCATCTGTGCTCCCGTTCAGGTACCCGCCACCTCCCCGACGCCGCCCAGCAGCAGGCACCACCAGGTCGGCCCCAGGGGGGCAGGCTCAAGAGCCCTCCTGCCTCCGCCAGGCAGGATCCGAGCCGAGGCTCTGGCCCGTCTCCAGGGGGCCTGCGCCAAAGCCCTTCCACTGTCACCTCCTCATCATACTGTCATCATTCCGTTATCATTCTGTTATCATACTGTCAGTCACTTCTCTGTCCATTCACTCAATCCCAGCTCCATACTGTAATCAATTCATCTGCAATAAATCTCACCTCCAACCTCCGCCCTCCGTCTTAAGTGTAAGCTCGTTAAGAGTTGAAGTTCAAAATGTGTACTGAAAGTCTGTTGAAAATATATCTACAAGCTCACAATGCGTAGCGGTGCGACACATTGTGAGGTTGTAGATCTGCTATTTTAAAATGGTCAAAATGTATAGGGTTGAAGTGGTTAATGTCTGTTTTCTAATCAAAATTAAAATCTTCAAAGTAACTAGTAACTAAAGTTTTCAAATAATTGTAATGGAGTAAAAGTACAAATGTTGCCTCCGAGATGTAGTGGAGTAGAAGTAAAAGTACTGGAAATTGGAAATACTCAAGTAAAGTACAAATACCTCAAAATTGTATAGTTAAGTAAAAGTACTTTCCACCACTGACCTGTCGTCCTAAGTAGCTCTCGTGCGTGAACACAACAACCCTGCCCCGCCCGTAGTAGGCCCCGGCGAGGAAGACCCGTCCGTCATGGTTAGTCCCGATGGGGAAGGCCCGCGATCCGTAGACCAGCAGCTCACCTGGGACACTAGAGCCCCTGATGTCAAACTCCTGCACGCCCCGTAGGAGGAACCATTTGGCCCTCTCAGAGGCCTATAGAATAAAAGTACTTAGTTACCTTCCACCACTGGTTATTACAGATGTTCCACGTGGCTACGCTGCAACTGTGAGGTGAACTATAGTAGAACTAAGTGGCGTGCACAGATAGAGGGGGTGCTAGAGCACCCCCTGCCCTTTTGGCAATGTGCCCTTTTTTGTACAGTGTACACTGTACAGTATGTGGACCATGGTCAATTCTTGATAAAAAGCTACTAATATATTATTTAGGCCCCAAAATCTATAAATCTTACACTATTAAGGCAACCGGCCGGTTCCACGCGCTACACAAGGTGCCCTTTTTTCACTTGAGCACCTGCCCCTCTAAATGTCTGTGCACGCCACTTGTAGAACTGCTTGGCCCATGTTATCGCTGCAATTTAGTTGTGCTATTTTAGCACACTCTCTTATCAGCAGCAATAATAATCAAGGTAAATAATCCTATACATACAGTGCATAATAGATATGTGATTGCTCTGTACAAAAAGGTTTCTGAATGACTTTTTGACCATTATGTATCATCTTCAGGTTTAAAAAAAAAAGTTAAATTAAATGAAACCTGACGAGGATTCAACATCTCCTCCAGGCATCTCTTCACATCAGCAATCTTCTGTTGCTCCACCATGGCCCGTTTCTCTCTCTCTGCCTCCTCCAGTTTATTTTTCAACTCTGTAGGAAACACAGAACCATTCAAAATAAAAACACTGTTACCATCCTACAAAGTCGGGATTGTACCAATGTCCCATCAGCCCTATGATCCCTCAACCATAGCCATAACCACAGTCCTAACCCAAACCACGAAACTAACCCTGACTCCCAGAGCTGGGCGATTCATTTGATTTTTTTATTTACTTTACCTTCTTCTCTCTGCTGTGCCTCAGAGAGTATTTTATCTGATGCCAGTATGGTCTTGCCGACTATCGCCTTCTCATCCAGGTATGTCTTTAGCACCTCCTCAGCCTAGTACCACACACACACACACACACACACACACACACACAACAATGGAACTTAGTGGCGTTTAAGACCCACGGCCCGCATAGGGCCCTGTGCAAGACACAACAGTTTATTTTGAATAGTTATACAGCTATTATTGCATTATTTTAACGTTCTCTGGCTCAGATCTGAAGTTGGCAGGAATCTGACTCACCTTGACTCCTCTGCCTTCTACACGTCCGTAGTTATGACTCATCATCTGGAGATCGTCGCAGAACGTCTTGTATCCTCCAGGGACTGAGTAGTGACCAGCTCCCAGGTTGCTCTCCAGAGGTTCAAAGACTCGTTTGATGATTTGTTCACATGCCTTCCTGGACTCGTTGAAGTTCTTCTCGCAGATCTGATTGTATTCCCCCTGAAGTACACTCTAAAAAACAGTGGTCAAAATGAACACGTATATTCACAAATTGTTTGGTATTGTGCACTTGTGTGCTCCAAAGGGTATTGCACCTGTCTTCAGTTCTTGTGCTTTACTGGCCATGGCACCCCGAAGCGCATACTCCTTTTTCACCCCTTCTTCCGGGTTGAAAAAGTGGTGGGCCACTTCTATTAAATTAATTCTTAATTTTAACATAGTTTGCATTGAAGGAATGTCACTGGAAGATAAATATCAGTAGAAAAAACCCTTCAAGTTTTCTGGTAAACAACAAAAGGAAAGACAAACTCACAAGACAAACACAAACCCAAGCAGTTAAAGGTATATTCAGTGATTTCAAATATCACTTATTTTTTTGTTTTGTTGTGATAATCCTCTCTACTATAGAGTGTGCTGACCATATAAGGAGTTCCTCCCTGTCCCCAGTTAACCCCTGGGGGTCAAAAAGGATAGTTTCGTTTTTGGCTCTCTATCCTGATTGGATGAAAGGCTTAGGTCCCAGCCAAAAACGAAACCTACGGTTTTTTGAGTGAAATCACTGAATATACCTTTAAACAACAACTGTATTAAACGAGGGACTAAAAGCACAATCATTTGACTGAGCTCTAAAGGATTATAAATTGTGCTGCATATCAAGGTGACAGATAATGATTTCCAACACATACCACAAGCTTCGTCTGGTACTCTTGGTTGTCATCTCTGAAAGAACGTTTCGTGAAGAGTGACCGGGCCTCTCTCTCGCTGGACGCATGGATTGCAGACAGCTCCTCCGAGGTGTTGGTGGGGAAGCGTACTGACATCATTCTGTGTACATACAGGACCCGGGCCTTCCCAATAGCTCTGGCATTCTCGACCTCAGCCAGTGCCTTCAAAGCATTTTCCAGACAGGGAACGTCTCCACTATGGATGGCTTCCACGTATGTCTCTGCCAGTTGACCAAGCACTGTGGAAGGAAGACCCCCATTCAGTTAAGTGTTCAACTAGTCATGATATATTACAGAGAACGATGTTTATCCCATTTTAGACCTGAGGACGATTCTACAAATGACTTCTAAAATCCTGACAGTTTTCTGAAAAACCTCATGTTTCTATGTCAGCCGTTCTCAAACATTTCCATGTCAAGGTCCCCCAAAAATATATGTAATTTGCCACCGAGCCCCGTCTGAAAGTATGTTGTTCCAGGGACCCCTGGAATATGATATACTGTAAATAGCAGACCTACAAGTTCATAGCGCGGCACTCGGTGCCGCGCTATGAGCTTGTAGATCTGCTATTTTTCAATAGCTAAAGTATAGAGCGCCGCAGTCCCTCCCCCTTTCAGAAAAACGAGTGGCCCAGGAAATGAAAACCCAATGCATTCTCCCATCGGCACTTCTTATTTAATTTATTTTAAAACGGTTACGCCGCGGACAAAGCCAACTCGGATCGTGACAAATCATGACAATGAACACAATGTTTTGGGCCGATCAAATAATTTATAAGACAAAAAACAAAACAAATAGTGTTGTCTCCTGACTTTCTTTTCTTCTTTCTAATGATTTGATCGGCCCAAAACATTGTGTTCATTGTCATTTGTCACAATCCGAGTTGGCTTTGTCCGCGGCATAACCGTCTTTAAATAAATTAAATAAGAAGTGCCGATGGGAGAATGCATTGGGTTTTCATTTCCTGGGCCACTCGTTTTTCTGAAAGGGGGAGGGACTGCGGCGCTCTATAACATACCGGTCATGCTTAAAACACTAAAAGGGGTTCCCGCCCGAAATGGGTTATGCTGGAGCAGACACAAATCTGATGTTGCTAATTCCAATATCACAAATATCACAACGTCAGAAAAGGGGACGCTTCGAGGTATACAGAATATTACGGTATACGGTCATGAATCTTAGGTACTTTCAAAAAATATATATATTATATTTTGACCATATCACTTATATTCTTGACAATGAACACTTGATTTGTCGGAATGCAAAGTGAGCACAGGTATAGCAGTCATAGATCAAATCCCACTCACATCTGCCGGTGACCTTTATGCCATCCCCGACAGTCTTGGTGTCAGACTTGGTGTAGATGTGTTCAGTGAACGTTTTGGCCTGTTCAACAAAGTCTCGATCCAGGTCAGCGTCAGTCAGGTCCTCCATTTGTTTCATTACCTTAGGCTTGCCTGGTCTCTCAAACACAAAACATGAGCGAGGCAAGAAGAATTTACGAATGCAGGCACGGGGTTCGTTGTACCGCTGGTTCTCTTCGCCTTTTGACAAAATGAAACACACACCAAACACAACACCGTTAGTCACGTGGAAAGAGCTTCTAATGCCTCGTTTAGATTACTTAAATCCCAATTATATTCAAATAATTGTCAGCAGTTCACCTTGTTTCTCCTTTAGACCGTGTTCCAGGTACTCGTCTGCTGTTATGGGTTTACCATCAATCTCCAGCACCAGTGAAAAATCTCGCACAGCCCACACAAAGGAGGGAGTGAAACGTACATACGTACGGTCATCCTCCTCATCCGTATTGGACTTCATTTTCATATGCTTTGTCAGTTCTGTCACATAGCTGTAAGGGGTGGCGTTAAGGATGACAAAAAGAACCTCGCACAGCGCTGGGTTTGTAAACCTTTTTACAGGCGGGTTTGACTGAGTGGGGATATAGAGCCCTATATGGATTCATTAAAACAATATACTTGAGCTTGTCTAAATATACAAGGGAGTGGAAACGATTATTCTAGAGTTAACAGGCCTACGTTAAAAAAACTGTACTGTACTGTACTGTACTTGCACGGCAACATGTTGTGATCTCTTAGATCTGAGAATATCTGTACTGTACGTGTGTGTGTGTGTGTGTGTGTGTGTGTGTGTGTGTGTGTGTGTGTGTGGGTGTGCGTGTGTGTGTGGGTGTTCGGCTGCACAACAGTGACACTTGGTGGTGAAAAAAGGTACTTCCTTGCTTAGACATACATACAGACACAGACAGACATACAGACACACATTGCTGCGTGTAGGAGTGGTTAGCACCACTAAAAAAGTGAAAACATGGCAAATATACGACTCAATATTCACAGATATAATTGAGCAAAAGAGGGAATAATTTGTGTATAATTCATAGGATACTGAAGGTTCTCCATGGACTTATTATCAATGACACCCAAGCTGTTGTAGACCAGGGTGCTGCTGAGCAAAACTGCCATGGCAAAGATCCAGTTGTCGTGCTCTGCATCTCCCTGAAACCAGAATAAATTGTTTGGATGTGTGTGTGGATGTGTGTGTGTACTCTGATCTAGTGATGGGAGATTAATCAGCAAACACATCGGTATTGGACGATTCTAGTTGTTTTTAGATTAATCTGCATCGGTTTGATTAATCAATCAGACCGATTAATTAATCGGTCCGATTAATCGGTCTGTCTTTACTGATAAACAAGCCCAAAGTAACAGCTTGAACAGATCTACAAGCTCACAATATTAAATATAAAGGTATTAAAGTTAAATCTGACATGCCTAAGCCTGCAGCGCAGATAAGCTTGTTGCATGTATTTTTCAGAATGGACAAAATTATTATAATTTTTGAATACAGAATGAGATCATATCGACATCGGTAATATCGGCTATCGGCCATAACAGCAATTAATTATATCGGATATCGATATCGGCCAAAATGTCTCATCGGCACATCCCTACTCTGATCACATGTAGTTCATAGTTTGCCACCATTTAATTTCTCATTAGTTATGTTAAAGTGTTAAACAGACAGCCAAAACTGTGCTCCTCCTCTGTGTGCAGGAGTCTTGACTGCACTAGTTAGTGTTAGTTAAGTGTCCTTCAGCAAGACACTGAACCCCTAATTGCTCCCGGTGTGCAGGTTGGTGCCTTGACTGATTTTAGTTAATTTTATGAGATTAATGGACACATTTACAGAGTGTGGTGGGTGTGAACATCCAACTCCACTTACTCCAGGTTCTGACGCCACATCCCCAATCCCTTCCTGTAATAACGTATTTATCATTAATATAAATGTATTTAACACACAAAATGGTGTCTCACCTTCTCAACATCTCCCAGTCCCTCTGTATCCAGCAGCACCAGAGTGTGGTCAGTCTTTCTGGGGTGAGGTACACACCACATCCAGATGCCCTTTGTCTTGGATTGGATGGAGGATCCCAGAGGGAATCCTTGACGATGGAATATGGGACAATGACAAACCAAATGACATTGAAACCATATTGATGCTGACAGTGGTGGAAAATAAGTACATTTACTTAAGTAGTGTACTTAAGTACACTTTTGAGGTATTTGTACTTGAGTATTTTCAATTTCCAATACTTTTACTTCTACTCCACTGCATCTCAGAGTCATTTTACTTTTACTCCACTACAATTATTTTAACATTTTAGTTACTAGTTAGGCTACTTTGGAGATTCTTATTTTAATTAGAAAACATAAATTAACCACTTCAGCCCTATACATTTTTGAAAATTTTGAAAATAGCAGATTTACAAGCTCACAATGTGTCGCGATGCGAATACGGGACTTCTACTTGTAAGGCCTCACTCACACCTTACGATCTAGCATAGGCTACAACAAAAGTGTCATGGCTGTGTTTCGACTGCCCCCCCCCCCCATACAACACAACCCATGTGACTCCCATTGGAAATGCATTGGGGCAAGATGTATCACACCCGTTGTATACAATAAGCATCAGTCTGTTGTGAAGGTGTGAGTGAGGCCTAACAGAGTGCATCGACATTGCAGTATTGATACTTTTACTTAAGTAAAAGTCCACCACTGGATGGCGAGTCTTAAAGGGAAAGGGAAAAGTAGCATACGCAAAGTCACTCTGTTAGTGCCCACAAAGAGTGAGCTCAATTATAATGTCAATCTCACCTTTGCTTGCCCCAGCCAGCCTGTTCATGAGGTAGGACTTTCCGGTTCGGAACAAGCCCACTATTGACACCACGACCACTTTCTGCTCGATCTGCTGTAAAATCTCCAGGGCACTGGGAACCATACGCAGTCTCCCATCGCTGTCACTCTCTATCAGACATACTGGCTCCTTCATTGCCATGATGGTGATGGTCACTGGCACTGCTAGTGGAGAAAATACAAAAAAACAAAAGGACATGAGGACGATAATGTACACTGCTACCTAAATGATTATGATATGAATGCTTTCTTTCAAAGGGGAACATTGCAAGCGTGTGGAATCTGCAGAATCAGTAGTAGGCCTACGATGCTCAAATATAGATATACACAAATGAGGCAATAAGGCAAGAATTCAGACTTGAGTATAAAGAAGCCAAAACTTACATGACCTGTCGATGCAATGGAAACCCAGTGTGGCTCATTGAACAACAGGGATTCACAGTTTTTATACCTGCCCACAGCTACAACTCGGAAACAGACATGTTGAATGTCACATGAGGGTCTGTTGATTGATTAGGTCAGATAAAGAGCTGAAGAAACAGCCACTAATGTCTTAGGACAGTGCACTAGTGAGAAAACAAAGGAAGTAAAGTAGATTACATGATAATACACAATAATTACATGAGTGAGTCAATGCCGCATTCCCCCCTTTCATGATGACGTGAGACCCAGAAGTGAATTCCCCCCGTTCATTTTCCCCATAGGCTTTTCAAAAAGTATTTATTTAAAGACATTTATGCCGCGGACAAAAGAGTTGTGACAAATCATGACAACAAACACAACATTTTGGGCTGCACAAATAATTACGAAGAGGAAAAACAAATGTGTTGTAACCTGCCGTTCCTCCGTTTTCTTCTTCTTTCTAATTATTTGTTCGGCCCGAGAAATTAGGTTTGTTGTCATGATTTGTCACAACTCGCTATATTGGTTTACAGACTTGAGACTATCAAAGTGGTCAGACTCTGACCCTGGTCAGCGACGATTATCTAGTTTAGTAAACTTTAGTCTCAAGCGAAGCAAAGCCCGTCCTGAATTTGAGGGCGACTTGAGGTTGACCTTCAGTTCATGTCAGTAGCCATTTTGGTAGGAGCGTCATTCCTTCTGCTGTCCTTGCTTCTCGTATCCATTTTTTTGTACTAAATAAATGCATCTCATATCTGTGATTTCTGTCTATTCAGTGTTTCCCTAAAACTACATTTTGCAGCCTCTAAGTATATCCCTGCTCAGTCGAGCCTCCTATAAAAAGGTTTACAAACCCAGAGTTGTGTGAGGTTCTTTTGCCATCGGGGAGCACTATACGTACACTATATACACAATGGGCCTGATTCTTCAACGCGCTTCCGCTTATATATTGACGTGACGCTGGCGGAAAGGCATTTACGTGGATTTCCCACATTCATTTGGAATTCATGAAAATGGCCGTGAACTTGACGCTGGCTTTGGTTCGTCGGAAATTCCGCTAAATCCTCCGCCACCTCTTTAGGTGGCGGAGAAATTTGCGGAAGCATACACTTGCATATAGATTTATTCAGAAGGCTTTAGTCTTCATGCTGAATCAATAAATAGTCCCCAAATCTCAGATAAAATATGTAGGCATGTGCCCCCAACATATTGGTCGATCAGCACATAAAAAAACGATATATATATATATATATATATATAAAAGCCGAGTGCACTTTCTAGGCAAGTTAGCCTATAGAGTCCCATACAGAAACTGCCCCGCAAGCACGACACATTTCTATTTATTTATTAGGATATTTATATCATGCGCGATTGAGGCTGCTCACTCGGCAGCCTTCTACTCGGAAGTGCAACGGTTGTGAGCTTGTAGATCGGATCTCGCGGACTCGCAGTTATAATAAGAACATAGGCTTATCTGCATTCTGCACTGTACGAATCCAACATAGTTTAGTGTAGACAGTAATGCCTGCAGTAGGCGGCGGCAGGCCTAATGAAATTGTTTTGTTACGGAGATCCTTGAGTCAGAATTGACTGTCGGTGTGTGTGTGTGTGTGTGTGTGTGTGTGTGTGTGTGTGTGTGTGTGTGTGTGTGTGTGTGTGTGTGTGTGTGTGTGTGTGTGGCGGGGGGCAGACAGCAGCGTGCTGCCGATCCGATTCACATTGGAAAATGAATAGGGCTAATTAGCCCTATATAAAAAATAGAAGACCACATTTATAGCCTAATGAATGCAGCGTGTTTGAAAGTCGGCCAGTCATATCAGTTTTAAACCAGCTCACCTCCACTCGTGAACATGACGGACAGACAGACAGAATTTATAATAATGTATATTGATATTGATCACATGGATGCCTGCACACAGAATAGTTTAACTCACTGAGACAAGAGGATCCCAGGCCTATAATATATTTACTTATGAATGTATGGGCTACTGTTCTTTATCGCGCAACAGTGTCGAGGGCCCATGCAGCCCCCCTCCCTCTCTCGTCTCTCTCTCTCTCTCTCGCTCTCTCTGAAAAGGCGACTTTTGCATTGACATATCCGATATTTTAAATATCCGATATGTTTTACCTCTGCAAAGGTGTGAGTGAGCACCCGCCTTGGTCCCGAACTTAATTAAATAAATTATAATTATATTGCTTCAGCGGAGCACGCACCGTAAGCTTGGATAGCAGTGACCGCGGCTGTGATCTCAGACAAACTGCTGTCTGCTGAGTCATGCTTGAAGCCTTTTATGGTGCGATATAGGGCGTGGATCAATGCAGATGAGGTTGTCGGTTGCTTTTCCGATCACTTTGCACCCGCTGCATTCAGTATGACATACACCTGCGATACACCTGCGCACCTGTGGTACACACCACTCTCTGAATAACACGTCATCTCAACGTAGCTTGATCGGACGGATAAATACGATATCTGTTTCCGCCACCGTTACACTCTGACGCATTTCGTTTTTGAAGAATCAGGACCAATATGTGCAGCTGGTGGTGGACCACAACGGGCTTATCATGGACATCGTGGCCAGATGGCCAGGAGCCACCCATGATAATAATAATAATGAATTGCATTTTTATGGCGCTTTTCTATGCACCATGTGCCTACTCAAAGCGCTTACAATGGTTCATTCATTCATACATTGGGAGGTGAAGCGGCGAACAGTCGACGCCAGCGTCCTCACTTCCCACCCCAATCCAACCCTTGATGCTGACTGTCAAGCAGGGAGGCACTGGGTCCCATTATTTAGAGTCTTTGGTATGACCCGGCCGGGGATCGAACCCCCGACCTCCCAGTCTCAGGGCGGACACTAACCACAAGACAAGGTGTCACAGAGACGTAACATTATTTTTTGAGCGTTTTACTCATATCTGGCTGTCTGAATACCAAAGAAATCAATTAAAAAAAAATCCTTAAAATGTTGAGAAATATTGCTTCTAGCAGCTTTAATTCTCAGGGCTTCTTGATAATCCAGTCCCAATGCAATGCTCATATATGGAGTGTCACAACAGCCTCCGTGTCGCTCTGTTCTCGCTTGTGTCACGAGGCGTGACGGACTGATGCCCGTATATGGTGGAGTGACTGATGGGTCACGCCACAGGTTTTGCCGGTTTTCATAGTGATCTACGGTCGCAATTATTATGCAGAATGTCCCATTTCACACACGTTTTCAAATGTATAAACCACCAGTGGTCCTTGAGAGGGTTCCAGCTAGGTGGTCCCCAGCTAAATGATGGATAGTTGGTAACCAAATGAACCCTTATAGAGCGTTGCAGTTTTCATGACGACGAGAGACCTGGAAAAGAATAACGTAAATTTTCCTCATAGACTTTTCAAAAAGTATTTATTTAAAGATGTTTAAGCCGCGGACAGAGCCAACTCAAGTGGTCAGAAATCATGACGAGTTGGCTTTGTCCACGGCGTAAACGTCTTTAAATGAATACTTTTTGAAATGTCTGAGGGAAAAAAAAAAGAAGAAATTCCGGGTCTCTCGAGGGAGCGGGACTGCGACGCTCTATAGATCTTTAACTCTTGAGCGTAAAATTAAACCAAATATTTGGTTTAATTTTACACTCTAAAGAGTTAAATTATTGTTAAACATCTGCATTACTTAATTTACAAGAAGTCTACCCAATTACAGAATGTAGAAGAATTGTTATTTTGATCAACATCTGCCTGCTATATCTCCTACAGTATAATTATATATATATATATATATATATATATATATATATATATATATATATATATATATATATATAAATAAATAAATAAATAATGGTACCAACATCAATACAGCATGGAATGATGGACAACATCTTATCCAACGACACCAAAATATTCCTTAGTTTTGGGTCTGAGAGGCTAAATGTCATCACATGGTGGTGTCGTAGCTCAAATGGCCCCTCACTTCACACAGGTGTGATTTTTTTTACACATTGAGGGCGGGAATCACTTTTGGTGTTAAGCAATATGTTAGATCTACAAGCTCATGTGCCGCGCTATGAGCTTGTAGTTCTGCTATTTTTTTTAAAATCGTCAAAAATGTGGCACAAATCTTTGAATATATTATTTCAGAGCGAACGTTTTTAACTAAAATCTTTGCTTCTGGGGGGGGTCCCTGGAACAGCATATTTTCAGATGAGGGTCCTTGACATGAAAATGTTTGAGAACCACTGACATAGAAACATGAGTTTTTTCAGAAAACTGTCAGGATTTAGAAGGCATTTGTAGAATTGTCCTCGGGTCTAATCCTTTTTTCTTTGTTTATTTTTAAAGGAAAACGATGCCTGGTGCCCTTGCCTGGAACCTTTGTCTGGAGACCTTGTCTGGAACCCTTGTCTGGAACCCTTGTCTGGAACCCTTGTCTGGGATCGTCCTCAGAACGGCAGTGGGGGAGAGGTACAGATTTGGCTCCCTGCCTCTCCCCGGCCTGTGGCCCCGGCAGACCGTGAGTGTTATTACAATGATGTTACACTGTTACTGTGTGGGGGTCCCTAGTCTAATGTGTACTGTACTGTACTGTACTGTACTGTACTGTACTGTACTGTACTGTACTGTACTGTACTGTACTGTACTGTACTGTACTGTACTGTACTGTACTGTACTGTACTGTACTGGCACACCCGAAATCATCATATATAGTTACCTTGCCATGATGGGACTCCAAGGAATGATGGGAAATTAAATGAAATTCGCAGATTCTCTTGAAGAAATTAAATTCGTCAATCGTTTCATTGAATGAAACACATGCACACACGCACGCACGCACGCGTGCATTAACATCCACACCACCACAACGTCCTTATAGATATGTAGGGTTATACGGTACGGAGCTGCACTAATTAATATCTGTTCATTTATGTCTACACTAGAAGAGTGACACAAATTCTACGTTTGCCACCTGGAAAGTACTACGAAAAGAGGTTAATCAAACAGAAAATACAACATTTGGACAACCTGGCGGGAAGGAAACAACAAGTTAGGGAAAACTCACACAGCTTCAACACACACACGGCACACACATGCACGCTCTCTCACACAGACACACAGGGGGGGCACTGAAGTCCTTCAGCGCCCCCCCCCCTGTGTGCCCCCCCCCCCACACACACACACACCCCTTTAGGCCCATCACAATTACTACACAAGTATTTGTGATAATCGCAATACTTTTGGGATAATAGTCATAATCGTTCCCATGTTAGAAAGTAGTGGAAGTGGCAGATCTAGGAGCTCAAAACTGTTTTGATCTCGTAGATCTGCTACTTTCACTATTCATGTATTTTTTTTATTGTAATTTAAATAATTTATGAATACTTGTGACATCATATATAGTTACCTTGCCATGATGGGACTCCAAGGAATGATGGGAAATTAAATGAAATTCGCAGATTCTCTTGAAGAAATTAAATTCGTCAATCGTTTCATTGAATGAAACACATGCACACACGCACGCACGCACGCGTGCATTAACATCCACACCACCACAACGTCCTTATAGATATGTAGGGTTATACGGTACGGAGCTGCACTAATTAATATCTGTTCATTTATGTCTACACTAGAAGAGTGACACAAATTCTACGTTTGCCACCTGGAAAGTACTACGAAAAGAGGTTAATCAAACAGAAAATACAACATTTGGACAACCTGGCGGGAAGGAAACAACAAGTTAGGGAAAACTCACACAGCTTCAACACACACACGGCACACACATGCACGCTCTCTCACACAGACACACAGGGGGGGCACTGAAGTCCTTCAGCGCCCCCCCCCCTGTGTGCCCCCCCCCCCACACACACACACACCCCTTTAGGCCCATCACAATTACTACACAAGTATTTGTGATAATCGCAATACTTTTGGGATAATAGTCATAATCGTTCCCATGTTAGAAAGTAGTGGAAGTGGCAGATCTAGGAGCTCAAAACTGTTTTGATCTCGTAGATCTGCTACTTTCACTATTCATGTATTTTTTTTATTGTAATTTAAATAATTTATGAATACTTGTGACGGGCCTAATGTACCTCAATGTACCAGCTTGAGCGGTACATTTGCATGGGGATTCCAGACAACATAGCACGCCCACTATCGTTGACCGGGCGGGGAGACCCCCCCGGGAGTCTCGACCCTAATCCCCGGCGTTCTGAGGTCACTCCCCTGGCGTTCCCAAGGAGCATTCCAGACATCAAGGGCAGCCGGCATAATTTTCCTTAATAAATAATGCCTATAAATAAATAAACAAAAAAAAGGTGTTAAAAACAAGTGTTAGAAATGACTACACCTGTACGTGCCCATCGGCCACCGGCCTACTTGAGAACGATGCAACTAGGGAACCTACTAATACCCGTTGTCAACTTGTCATAGCACCCGTTTTAACGGGTCCCTTTTGTGCCCATACTGTATTATGGAGGTCTCTGTATCTGTCTGTCTGTGCCTGAAGAGTGCAAACTGACTGGGAAAATTGGACTGGTTAAGTAATCAATTGGCAGGTGTGGGGTTGCCATGGCAATCATTGACTGAGGCAGAGGCTGGAAATTGCACAGGTGAGGCCGGGGACTGATTAGGCCCACTGGCAGAGCCTGACCAGGTGTGCTATGACAAGTTGAAAATAGCCGATCTACAAGCTCACAACAGCTCGCAGTGCAAGGTATTACCACTGCAATGCTGTAGCTAAAGAAAATACAATCTTTCTAACAGCAATGATGAATACTATTTAAAGGTATTCATAAGCAGTGTTGGAATAAATACTCTCATTTCTGACTTGAAGGACAACTTTAGGTTCCAAGGTTCATGTTTTAGGTTGTGATTAGAGAAAGTGAAAGATTAGTGTTAATTTGTTCATTTTCATTTGCTGCTTTCTTTCATTTTAGCGGGGGCGGGGGCATTCGAACATGGGGCTAAATACTTTTTTCTTTTTTACAAAATGTTATGACGATTTC
This sequence comes from Protomyctophum parallelum, assembly GCF_964188405.1. Lineage (NCBI taxonomy): Eukaryota > Metazoa > Chordata > Actinopteri > Myctophiformes > Myctophidae > Protomyctophum > Protomyctophum parallelum. The sequence continues at coordinate 22,633,195 of NC_139717.1, read as the reverse complement.
TTTAATGATATTTACTATAGTCCTACTAGACCCCAGGAAATGACATCTGGCCTCAGAATATCACGGGATCAACTGAATGTGAAGGAGGATACTGGGGGGGGGGATGCCATACTGTGTGTCAATATGTCAGTTTGTCACCTCACCCTTGACATTCAACAGATCCCGTGATCTTTTGTGGCAAGATGTAATTTTATGGGGTCTAGTAGGACTTCACTATAGTGTAGAAAAACAAATCGCTATAACATATTTACCCCCATGTTCGAATGGCCCCCGCCCATGTCAAAAATAGGTCAAATCGCTAAAACGAAAGAAAGCAGCAAATGAAAGAAAATGTATGCTCATCTTTTACTTTCTCTAATAACCTAAAAAACATGAACATTGGTTGAAAAAAATAGTCCAGAATTGTAAATGTACTTAAGCAAAAGTACAAAATATTTGGTTTTAAAAATGTACATAAAGTACCAGAAGTAGAAAGTATAGTAATTCTACAGAATGTCCCATTACAAGTTTTCAAATGTGAGCTAGTAGATCGGCTACTTTTGTATACATGTATACAGGACTAAAGTCGTTAATGCATGTTTTGTAATAAATATTTAAAAAAATTAAATAAAAAAAAGTAACTAGTAACAAATGTTTTCAAATAAATGTAGTGGAGGTAAAAGGATAATATTTGGATCCGAGATGTAGTAAAAAATATTCGGACACGGGGCGGCACGCGGGAACCGGGCCGGCACCCTGGGGGTGCGTTGCTGTAGGTCTGGAACTTTTTGCGCAGTGAACACTGTAATAACATAACTGTAACAGTGTAACATCATTGTAACACTCACCGGTCTGCCGGGGCCACAGGCCGGGGAGAGGCAGGGAGCCAAATCTGTACCTCTCCCCCACCGCCGTTCTGAGGAGGGTTCCAGACCCCCCACCGCCGTTCTGAGGAGGGTTCCAGATCCCCCACCGCCGTTCTGAGGAGGGTTCCAGACAAGGGTTCCAGACACGGGTTCCAGACAAGGGTTCCAGACAAGGGCTCCAGGCATCGTTTTCCTTTAAAAATAAACAAAGAAAAAAGGATTAGACCTGAGGACAATTCTACAAATGCCTTCTAAATGCTGACAGATTTCTGATTTCTATGCCAGTGGTTCTCAAACATTTTCATGTCAAGGACCCTCATCTGAAAATATGCTGTTCCAAAGACCCCCCCCCCCCCCCCCCCCACATTTTCCACGATATATATATATATATATATATATATATATATATATATATATAATTATACTGTAGGAGATATAGCAGGCAGATGTTGATCAAAATAACAATTCTTATACATTCTCTAATTGGGTAGACTTCTTGTAAATTAAGTAATGCAGATGTTTAACAATAATTTAACTCTTGAGTGTAAAATTAAACCAAATATTTGGTTTCAACTCTCAAGAGTTAAAGATCTATAGAGCGTTGCAGTCCCGCTCCCTCGAGAGACCCGGAATTTATTATTTCTTTTCCTCAGACTTTTCAAAAAGTATTCATTTAAAGACGTTTACGCCGTGGACAAAGCCAACTCGTCATGATTTCTGACCACTTGAGTTGGCTCTGTCCGCGGCTTAAACATCTTTAAATAAATACTTTTTGAAAAGTCTATGAGGAAAATTTACGTTATTCTTTTCCGGGTCTCTCGTCGTCATGAAAACTGCAACGCTCTATAAGGGTTCATTTGGTTACCAACTATCCATCATTTAGCTGGGGACCACCTAGCTGGAACCCTCTCAAGGACCACTGGTGTGGTTGAGAACCACTGATTTAGATCATTAGTACAAAACACACATCAACCACATTAAGCCCTATATACACTTCGAAAATTGCTGATCTACAAGCATGCGATGTCACACATTGTTTAGTTTGTATAGATCTGCCATTTTCAAAATATCTGTATACAATTTATACATTTGAAAACGTGTGTGAAATGGGACATTCTGCATAATAATTGCGACCGTAGATTACAATGAAAACCTGCAAAACCTGTGGCGTGACCCATCAGTCACGCCACCATATACGGGCATCAGTCCGTCACGCCTCGTGACACAAGCGAGAACAGAACGACACGGAGGCTGCCGTGACACTCCATATATGAGCATTGCATTGGGACTGGATTACCAAGAAGCCCTGAGAATTAAAGCTGCTAGCAATATTTCTCAAATTTTTAAGGACATTTTTTTTAATTGATTTCTTTGGTATTCAGACAGCCAGATATGAGTAAAACGCTCAAAAAATAATGTTACGTCTCTGTGACACATCTAGGGGCCACAATCGGCAGTCAAAGATGTTCCTAGAAGCTTTGTCATTGGTCGAAAAGGCAGTGGTAGAAAACACATTTATTTTACCCCAGTGCCCCCCACAAAATGACCGGAAAATGAAGGGAAACTTCACCCTTTTTTGTAAAACAATATTTGTTTAGAAGATTTAGAACACTTTCCTGGGGGGTCTTTACGAGTGTAATATGTGGTTTTAGATATTTTAGATTTTAGCAGTGAGCCCAGTGTCTCTGATGTCATGGACACTGGGCTCACTTACTTCCTGGACTACATGTTGTCTCAGTAAGACAGCCCTCCCTCTATCCACAAGGAGCGGTGCACAAAGCATTATGGGAATTGTAGTCCAGGAAGGAAGTGAGCCCAGTGTCGATGCCATCAAAGACAATGGGCCTACTGCTCAAATATTAAAACCACATATTACACACATAAAGACCCCACGGAAAGTGTTCTAAATCTTCTAATAGTCATTAACATATTATATTTTTGCAAAAAAGGGTGAAGTGTCCCTTTAATATTCACCAAAACCAGAGCAGAACTCCCACCACGAGACTCTGGCAATCAATCAATACAGTTGCAACAACTATACTAAAGGCAAGTATTTCATACAGCTCAAGTTAAAACATTGTGAACTATCCGTTTAAGCAAAAGCATCAATGCTTCGATGTCGAAATATGGTCCGGATTTCAAAATGTACTTGATTAAAACAGCGTAGACATGTTATTTATTATGAGCTACTTTCTGTCAAGAAATGCTGTGCAGGTAGCACTCGTTTCACCAGTTTGAATTTGCAAATAATGCGGGAGGCGCAACCAGTTAACAACAACAAGTGCTTCCAAACTCCCAACACTCCAAAATCTGACCCCTCTGAAGTGAGTGGTACTGTACTGTATCTGTCTGTTAGGCTGTGCAACAGTGACACCTGGTGGTGAACACACACTAAATATTGTCATGCTGTGACCTATTGATTGATTGATTGAAATATTTATTAACAGTTTGTAGAATTTACAGTACATTTTAAGCACAAACTCAATACAAAGACTGTCAACTGTGAGTGGACGACCCAATTAAGCATTACACTTGTTTACAACAGGGTCCACATTGTTCAATTCATCAAAAATGATGGCTGTGACACACTCTTACCAATACCATATACATTAATGGCAAGGTGCTAACAAGGTGCAACTTCCCATAGACAGCCCATTCATCCAAACAGAAAAGTCCTCTCTGATCGTATTAAACAAGGTCAAACTCACCAACATTTCAGCTGTACGGGAAAGCTTGAATTATTCTCCTTCTATCCTCAAAGTGTTTGTTTCATAAAAATCCACTGTAGACATGTTATGAGTTACTTTGTGTCCTTGCACAGGTGATTATTTTTCTAAGTGCTGGAGTTTGGGAGTGTTCATTATAGATATCACTCAACTGCCCCTGCGTACCACCTGTTTTGAATTAGCACATAATGCAGGAGGCAGCAGGACGTTGCTTTACTGAAAACGAGTGCTTCCAAACTCTGATGGAAACATGGCATCTGCAAAAGGTCAATTGACCAGACCGCGGCCATCTTGCCATCAGAGTTTGGAAGCACTCGTTTTCAGTAAAGCAGCGTCCTGCTGCCTCTTGCATGTCATGTGCAAATTCAAAACAGGTGGTACACACAGGGCAGTTGAGTGATATCTAACGAGCACTTTCAAACTCCAGCACTTAGGAAAAGAATCACCTGCAAGGACACAAAGTAACTCATAACATGTCTACAGTGGATCTTTATGAAACAAACACTTTTCGTACAGCTGCAATGTTGGTGAGTTTGACGTTGTGTAATACAATCAGAGAGGACTTTTCTGTTTGGATCAATGTGCTGCCTACGGGAAGTTGCACCTTGTTAGCACCATGACATTAACTTATATGGTAAAATGGCCGCGGTTGCACCACTCAAAAAGACTAAACACCAAACAAATATGAACACCCCTCTACATAGCCGCAATGTGCAACTCTAGATTTTTTTACAATGGGCTGAATCTAGAGTTTCAACACCCTCCATCCACTTCCTATTCATCTTTTTTGGTTTGTGATCTGCTTGTCTTAAATGACGTTAAACTCACCAACATTGCAGCTAAAGCTTGAATTATCCTCTTTCAATCTGCCGAGTTTGTTTTTCATAAAAATCCCCCGTAGACATGTTATGAGCTACTTTCTGTCCAAAATATTCCAAGAGTGACATTCCGAGCCGCCATTTTGTATTTTTTCCAACGTGCCGTAAAACAAGACGTGAGGGGGAGTGCTTGTTTAAACATGAACACCCCTCTATAGTGCTTTGGAACCTTCCCAATCAACAGGATTACAGATAGAGGCAGATGAGAGGCTGGTGACACACACACATCATTTAGGCACAGCGTCAATAATTTAACACATTTAAAACCCTTTTAGTTCTTGTATTGTTATTTAAACATGGTCTAGATGTTGTTCACCAGGAAACATGATGCAACAACACGACTGAACAGTCACTACCAATCCAGCTGGTGATGTCAATTAGTCATTTGACTCAGGTGTGTGCGTGCGTGCGTGCAATCCAAAACACAATGTTGCACATTAAGCTATATCAACTGTGGACCCAGGGGGACGATTTGTATGCAATGTATAGAAATAGCAGATCTACAAGCTCACAACATGTCCAAACAGCCAAACTAACACACACACACACACACACACACACACACACACACACACACACACACACACACACACACACACACACACACACACACACACACACACACACACACACACACACACACACACACACACACACACACACACACTAAAGTAACCAAAAAATAGCCCCTGAGATTCATATCACATCACACAAAACAACAATGCTTCTATAACTCAGTGGTTCCCAAAGTGGGGTCCGGGGACACCCAGAGGGTCCCCCCAGGTAAATGATAGTTTGGCACCAAATGGACCTGTAACTCTGAGAGTGTACAAATGGAACCAAATGGACCCTAACGGATCCATGTCATGGTTCCATTTATACACTTGAATTAAATAAACATTGATTTTACAATATAAATCGGGGGTCCCCAAAGATAGAAATGCCATTAAATGGGGGTCTGTAGATTAATGCATGTCAAACTGGGGTTCCTTGAAATTATAAACGGGTTGAGAATCACTGCTAGAGAAAATCTTCTCTCTGGGGGTCCCTGGATAAATAGATCTTCTCTCTGGGGGTCCCTGGATAAATAAATCTTCTCTCATGGGGGTCCCTGGATAAATAAATCTTCTCTCATGGAGGTCCCTGGATAAATAAATCTTCTCTCATGGGGGTCCCTGGATAAATAAATCTTCTCTCATGGGGGTCCCTGGATAAATAAATCTTCTCTCATGGGGGTCCCTGGATAAATAAATCTTCTCTCTGGGGGTCCCTGGATAAATAAATCTTCTCTCTGGGGGTCCCTGGATAAATAAATCTTCTCTCTGGGGGTCCCTGGATAAATAAATCTTCTCTCATGGGGGTCCCTGGATAAATAAATCTTCTCTCATGGGGGTCCCTGGCATTTCCAAATGGGGGTCGGCGGCACGGGCTAATAGTTAGTGTCAATGTGGAGGTACCAGTGTTGTTTTCGTCGACTAAAACTAAGACGAAAAATGTTCGTCGACTACCTTTTCCACTGAAGAAAACTAAATGGAAACTAAATTAAAACTATGCTATGATGACTAAAACTAAGACTAAATATACTGACAATTTCGTCAATAAATAAAAACTAGACTAAAATGTTAGGAAGGGACTAGTGGACAACAGATCCAGTATAAATCATTTTACACTTGGTTGCATGCTGAAAATAGCAGATATTAAACACCATATTAAACACCGAAACCGCTTATTTTTCAATAAAAATTGTATTTTAATCCACTGTCAAACCATCTTGGTTTTCTCTCCATTGTAAATGCGCAAGAGAACCCTGGCCGCTAGGGGCGCGGCCAATGTTCTGTTGCGCATTTACAGCATTTACAATGGAGGATTCCGAGACGGAGTGGATTAAAATACCTTTTTTATTGAAAGATAAGCGGTTTCGGTGTTTAATATGGTGACGAACCCCTCACAAACTAGTGGGGCAAAATTAAAAGCAGCTTAGATTTTGCATTTGTACAAGGTAAGAGTGGTTCTGAGGCACAAACGTTGCTCTTTGCGACCTAAATGTTTGGGCTACTACCAACATCCACACAGCATGGCCGTGTGAACTCTTATCCAACGACACACAAACAAAATATTCTTTAGTTTTGGGTCTGAGAGGCTAAATGTCATCAGATGGTGGTCCGTGGCCCAAATGCTGAATAAATAAACATTGGGCACCGATGTGTATAAGTAAAGTAAGGCACTGATCTTAAAGCTAACAGTTTTAACAACACCTGCAAACACTCTCACCTGTTGATCAGCTTCTTGTAGAAGTGTTTGTGTTTCTTTGTTTAGTTTTTCACCAGCTGGTAAAAACACCGTCGACTCGACTCTCAATAACTCCATCATGTCAATGAAAGTTACATTCCTACTCCCGAGGTGTTTAATATTAAAACAAACGGCTTGTTCTCTAACAAACACTATAGCGGCGTGTTTGTAAGTGACTGTGTGTGTGTGTGTGTGTGTGTGGTGGTGGTGTGACCAAGAGGAGGCGCGCGCCGCGCACGATCTGATGACTTAAATACATGCACGTGCGTTATTATGGATCCCACCTCAGCTCAAGCCCTCCCCTCCCTCCCCCTCCCCTCCCCTCACGCTTAGAACCCCTACTGCAAAGACGCGCACACGCACGCAGGAGCGCACGCACACGCGCTTATTTTATTTTTTATTTATTTGTATTGAATGACTGACCGGCTGCATTGAAGGCCTGCCTATATGACTCAACTTTTAACGTTTGAAATAGTTTATAATTGTTTTAAAAATGTTATTGATATGTATCTAGGCATACATATATGAATTAAAATTGAACAAACAATATATATTTTATTTTACGGTCATTTGAATTCTAATTTCGTATTTGACAAACATGTATTCAGAATACGGTTTGGTGTTCTGAAAACTGTTTGTCAAATATATAAATGGTAAATGAAAACGAAAAATGAATATGGTTAGTTTTTTCTGAATACTGTTTAGAAATTTGTTCATTAAAAACTTAGAAATAGGTATTTAAAACGAAAATAAATATAAACCGATTCTAGATTTTCGTTGGTGTCTTTCGAAACAGAATTAAGAATTCAAAACAAGACGTATGTAGGGCGTTCGGAAATAGCGCACTGAGCGACTCAACCGTTGAGTCGCTCAGTGCGCTATTTCCGAACGTCGCTGCGACTGCACTGTGCAATGCAAACTAATAGGCAAGTGCGCTCCCGGGGCGGTCGCGGATAGTTGGCACATGAAATGAAGGCTTGCCTTTGTTGCCATCTAGTGTTCATCTTGTTGCCATCTTTTTCACCCAATCACAATTTTTCACTTTTCTTTGTAGGGGATTTGGAGACTGTAGTTCGATTCCCCCTCATGGAAGATGTATCCATAGTTAAAGTTAGTTATTGATCAGTTAACTGCCTGGTAATGTAAAATGTAAAGTTATAAAACCCATGTTTTTTTTGTTTTTTGTTTTTTTTCAAATCCTCAAAAATGATGAAAAACGGCGTGCTATAGTATGCCATACGGTATGGGCTATAGCCCATGTTCAAAAATGATGAAAAACGAGGATAAAAAAAATATCAAAAATTAAAAAAACGATGGGCTATAACCCATGTTTTTTTTTTTTTCAAATCCTCAAAAATGATGAAAAACGGCGTGCTATAGTATGCCGTACGGTATGGGCTATAGCCCATGTTCAAAAATGATGAAAAACGAGGATAAAAAAATAAAAAAACGATGGGCTATAACCCATGTTTTTTTTTCTCATTTTTTTCAAATCCTCAAAAATGATGAAAAACGGCGTGCTATAGTATGCTGTACGGTATGGGCTAAAGCCCATCGTTTTTGTTTTTTTTTAATTTTTTTCAAATCCTCAAAAATGATGAAAAACGGCGTGCTATAGTATGTCGTACGGTATGGGCTATAGCCCATGGTCAAAAATGATGAAAAACTAGGATAATTCTTTTTTTCAAAAAATCTAAAAACGATGGGCTATAACCCATCGTTTTTTCTTTTTTCATTATTTTCAAATCCTCAAAAATGATGAAAAACGGCGTGCTACAGTATGCCGTACGATATGGGCTATTAGACAAGCGTCTAAAAATGGGATAAAAAACGTCTAAAAATAGACGTGTTTTAGACGTCTATTTTTAGACGTTTTTTATCCCATTTTTAGACGCACGTCTAATAGCCGGCTTTTGCTCAGTGGTATGGTCAAAAATGATGAAAAACGAGGATTCATTTTTCAAATCCTCAAAAAAGTTAGTTATTGATCAGTTAACTGCCTGGTAATGTAAAATGTAAAGTTATAAAACCCATGTTTTCTTTTTTTCTTTTTTTTCAAATCCTCAAAAATGATGAAAAACGGCGTGCTATAGTATGCCGTACGGTATGGGCTATAGCTCATGGTCAAAAATGATAAAAAACGAGGATAACAAAAAAAAAAAATCAAAAAACGATGGGCTATAACCCATGTTTGTTTTTGTTTTTTGTTTTTTTCAAATCCTCAAAAATGATGAAAAATGGCGTGCTATAGTATGCCGTACGGTATGGGCTATAGCCCATGGTCAAAAATGATGAAAAATGAGGATATTTTTTTTTTTCAAAAAATCAAAAAAAGATGGGCTATATAACCCATCGTTTTTGATTTTTGTTTTAGTAATAGTCTCTTGAATAGTTTTCATTTAGTTTTAGTCACATTTTTGTCACCTGGAATGTCTTAGTGTTAGCCTTGTTTTAGTCGACTAAATGTCGTAATATTTTAATACTAAAATGTGCCTTGATGCCGTCGTAATGACAGATTTTACAATTGCTGAAAATAGCCGATCTACAAGCTCGAGCTTGTAGATCTGCCATTTTCAGCATGCAAATTGTAAAATGACTTATACTGGATCTCTTGTCCACAAGTCCCTTCCTAACATTGGATCTCTTGTCCACTAGTCCCTTCCTAACATTTTAGTCTAGTTTTGATCTGTTGATGAAATTGTCAGTATATTTAGTTTTAGTCATCGTAGCTTAGTTTCCATTTAGTTTGGTCGACGGAAACCGTGTGTGTGTGCGTGCGTGCGTGCTATTCCAATGTTACTCAAATCTATCTGTATACTTCAAATTCCCTATCTCTCTCTCTCTGTGACATCAGTCATGACGTCATAGTCGTCTATGTGACATATGGATTGCGTATGACTCCTAGGTTGGGGAAGTCTTGGTGTGATCACAGCCCTCTCTGGCTTCCATTATAAAATCGCAGTACATATTAATAAAAGTATAAACACATGTGAAAACAATCCCAAGGAGGTACTTCTGTGGCCTACCGACAGCCGCGTGTGTGTAAAAAGGATGGTGCTGATCTGTAGTACTCGCAGTGAGGTGTATGTTTGATGGACACAAACTCTCAGCATCTTGCAGAGCCTCGTCATAAATAAACAATAAAAAACCCACAAAGTTAACAAAAACACTGGCAGTCCTCCTGTACAACATCCGTTTCCTGAAGTTCTGTTCCATAAGTGTCCGTTCCTTTGCCCCAAGCAACTCTCTGTTTCTACATTAATTCCCTGGGCGTATATGATTTAATGTTACAGATCTTGGCAACCATCACAGTTTGCCTATAACGTGCATACAGTATTTCCCTGTACGATGCTTTCTAGTTCCTGGTGGATATCACTGAACACACACCCCTGTGCATGTGAATGAACAAAGCGTTTTATGGACGGCTGATCTCCTAATCTTCCCCTTTTCGTCTTTCCTTTGTTCCCTGCAGTTTTCATGTTTCCCTTGTGGGCATCGTCGATTCATTTCAGTGGGCTGTTGCTAAACGTCTGTTGCTGTTTCAATGAAAAGGAAGGGAGGACGCACACTGTTTCTCTGCTCCCAGGAACATTTTATTAGTACAACGTTTCGACCCTTACGGGTCTTCATCATACTGACAAAGACCCGTAAGGGTCGAAACGTTGTACTAATACAAATTCTCTGGGAGCAGAGAAACAGTGTGCGGACATCCCTTCCTTTTCATTGTGCGTCCTTTTGGATCCTATCTCTGTTGCTGTTGGTTCGTCATGGTCGCCAGCTCCCACCTGATGTTGTGGGGGAGTCCCGACTGCTCCAGAACGTACTGCATGACCGCCTGCATGCTCAACGTCTTCAGGGTGGGTCGTAAGTCCAGGAGGTACAGGTTGTCGTACATGTCGGTGTCGTCGTCCAGATCCTCAACATCCACCGGGACGGCCATGAAGCGGCACCCGCCGAAGAGGATGACGCGGTCTCCCACCGCGCAGCAGCACATCCTCGACATCCACGAGCGCGGGACCTTCCCCTTGGCCTCCACCTCCGTCCAGGAGGAGGTGTCCGGGCTGAACTTCCACAGGTCGTTGAAGGTCCGGCCCAGGATGTAGTTGTGGCCGCCGAATATGTACAGCTCTCCGTTGAAGGCGAAGGCCGAGTGGCCTTCGCGCTCCCCCGGGACGAACGGCTCGGAAGACGTCCTCGGCCAGTAGTCGTTGTCGTAGTACGGGCCTTCGTAGAGGTGTTCTTCGTCGTCGTGGTGGTTCAGACAGAATCTCTCTTGACTCAGCCAGCGGCTGTAGTCATCCTCGTGATATTCGTCACCGTTCCTCAGCCAGAGGTCTTGCTCGTCGTCGGCCTCCCGGCTCAGCAGGCAGTTGGGCTCGTAGAGTTCCCCGTAGAGCTCTTCGCAGAAGTCGTCGTAGAAGTCCTCTTTGTCCTCGTCCCCTGGACCCAGACAGCAGTGGTACTCGAGCTCTTGGGCCAGGAGGCAGCTGTACTCGTCGTTGGGCCCTCGGTCCAGCCAGCCGTAGGACTCCACGTCGGAGGCGGTGATGTCATGGTCGTGCTCTTCGTCGTCGTCCCCATGGCTCAGCAGGTGGTGGAACTCATCCTCGTCCGCTGAGCTCAGCCAGCAGTTTGTCTCCGTGTCGAACACGGTGATGCCGTCCTCGTCCGCCGAGCTCAGCCAGCAGTTTGTCTCTGTGTCGAACACGCTGACGCTGTTGTTGTAGTCAAACTGATCACCCTGGCCGCCAAACACGTACATCCTCGTCCCGATAATGGTGGCCGAGTGGCACTCGGACGCGGGCGCCGGCGTGCCCCGGGTGTGGAGCAGAGACCAGGCCATGGTGGCGGTGTCCAGCGTGTAGATGTCGCTGGTGTGGCACGACGTCAGGTGGACGAACCCCCCGAAGACATACATGACCTTGCCCACGACGCAGGCCGAGTGGTCACAGCGGCCCTTCGGCACGGCGCCGGAGACCTCGGGTGTGGACCACCGGTGGGCGTCGACGTCGAACGCGTACAGCACGTTGCAGAACTCCCACGTGAAGGTGACGCCGCCCCAGATGTAGATGACGTCCTCCACCAGGCCGGCCGTGTGGCGGTCGCGCCGGGAGGGCACGTCGGGGGCGCGGCGGGGGCCGCCCTCCTCCTCGGTGGCGGGGGTCGTCTGCGGGGGCAGCTTCCTCCAGCGCAGGGATACCGTGTTGAAGACGTGCACGTCGATCTGGTCGGCGGCGCTGCTCGGCCCGTAGCAGTACCCGCCGAAGGCGAACAGCCTGTGCCCCACTGCCACAGCAGCGTGGTCGTAGTCCCTCCCCGGCCCTCCTTTCAGGTGCACCGTCCAGTGCAACATTTCATGCACAGACAGTCCGTGCGTGGGTACGGGAAGTATCGTGTTCTGAAATAATAGGGTTTACTCCTCGCGCAACGCCCTTTTATGATGGCGGAGCGGCATGAATGCCACACGAACCTCGGGCCAGTCCCACATAGATAATCGGGGACGCAGTGGCGTCGCTTGAAATCCTCGAGGCCAGCCTGCAAGGACCACAGTAATATGCCCCCCTTGGCAATTTGGAAAATAGCCCATTCCGCATTGCTCTGCCCGTACATCCGTGCTCCCGACTGGGAGCAACAGAACAGATGTAAACCTTGAAGCACGTGGACCTCCCACAGTCGACGGCAACGCTGGACAGCGATGATGTCACTCCCCGGGGGTGATCTCAGATGCAAAATGCGTGGCCAACCAAGTTCTATTGCAGAGTGAGTTCGTTAGAGATTGGCTATACAGCTTTGGGCGAGTGAGGCACCCCTTGCTGGGTGCCCTAATTAATGTGCCATGTAGCAGTGTTTCCCAAACTTTTTCATGTCAAGGACCCAGAAATTGACACTTATTAGCCTGCGGACCCCCCATTTGAAAATATATGCCAGGGACCCCCATAAGAGAAGTGTTTTACGTCTCTAAGCAGTGATACTCAACCTGGGGGTTAAGGACCCCCAGTTTGACATGCATTAGGCTACAGACCCCCATTGAATCACATTTCTATCTCTGGGAATATTGTAAAATCAAAATTAATTTGAGTGTACACTCTCAAGAGTTACAGACCCATAAGGGTCCATTTGGTTCCTAATTATCATTTAGCTGGGGACCCCCTGCAACTCTCTCAAGGACCCCTAGGGGTCCCTGGACCCCACTTTGGGAACCACTGCCATGTAGGACGATATGGACATCGTGAGGCTTGTCGTTCCCTTCAGACAGTCATGCAGTGTTCGTGACTTTATTCTGTTGTTACAGTTGTGTTGTTGACACGTAACAACCTTTTGAGGGGCGCTAACCCATCCAATGCCTGGCTTTGTGTGTTCCCCGTGACGTCATGTTGCAGCCAAGTCTATGGACTTTTCGAGGGGCGCTAGCCCCTCCTATAAACAGCTACAGTATAGTGTAGATTCTGTCTTAACAAACATTAAATGCCATTGACAATGAATGGAGCATAATTTACGCCATATGTGTCTGAGCAACTCGGCTGTCGCAAGAAACCCTTGGCCAATAAGGCCAATGTTTCAAGGTTGGTATAAGGTCACTAATTGATTAGAGCGCCCCTCACATCACACGGGTGTGATTTATATGCATTAGACCACGAATCCCCATAATACTCAGCGTGTTGAAGTTTTGTCTCTTCTATTGATACGTTTAGATTGTGTCAAAGGTCATAATATGAAAATGTGTCAGTCAGATCATGAGTCTAGCTGAGTTATGTCGCACCGAGACACTTGACACATTTTGACCTGATGGTCAAGATTTACTTGAAGATTTACTTCCCAGGCTCTTCTAGATCAATAGAAAAACATTTCAGAACCGGGTTCAAATTCAAATCCGGAGGAGAAGAGGAGAGTTATAGTGCAGCTGTGATATGTTTTGTATCGATGGGGTCGTGGTTTGAGGTTTCACTGTTTATACACGGTCCGTCAGCACTCAGCAGGCCTGCGTCATTGCATTTCCTGGTCCACATTTAATGATAAAAATCCCACCTGTGTGAAGTGAAGTGAGGGGCGCTAATATATTAAAGTCTAACTCATGTTGCTATGATTAGGTGATGTAATGGTGATGTAAAACAAACGGTGTCAAAACAAACATTACATTCTCTTTCTTGTTAATGGGATTTAACGTTTGTGTTTAGGGACAAGATGACGTACATTTTCCCTTCGTTGTCAATGGCGTTTTTAAAAACAAACATTCAACTAAAAACAAACATTAAACCTGTATATGGGAGGGGCTAGCGCCCCTCAAAAATCATACCTGTGGGAGGTGAGGGGCGCTCTTATCATCTATTGCTTCATTGCTAATGGGAATTTTCTTTGTGTAGGACCGAAATAGCCAATTTGCTTGTCTACATATGACATAAATTCTCCATTCATTGTCAATGGGAAGTTGTCCGTGTAGGACAAAAATAACCGATTTGCTCAGACACGTATGACGTAAACTTTCCATTCTGAATCGACAATTGCTAAGTCAGGGGTGGGCAACTGGCGGCCCGGGGGCCACACGCAGCCCCCACATTCAGGGGTGGGCAACTGGCGGCCCGGGGGCCACACGCAGCCCCCACATTCAGGGGTGGGCAACTGGCGGCCCGGGGGCCACACGCAGCCCCCACATTCGCAGGTTAATATCAGAACGCTGATATAGTATTGATTTCAGCTGTTACAATTCCAAACATGCAAACATGACCCGCTTTAATTACTTAATGGCTAGTATTGGAATGTTATTGTCTTTTTGTGTTCAATGTAGTTATAGTAACAGTTCATAAAGTTAACATAACTATAACTAAATGCATTTGAAATTAAATAAAACGGTAACTTTTCAGGATTCCAATAAAGAAATAGCAAAACATTATTCAGGATTTCAATTCAAATATAGCAAAAATAGCTGATCTACAAGCTGCGACGCGTTTCGAGCTTGTAGATCGGCTATTTTTGCTACGACAGTAGTATGCACTGTGGCCCTCTGGAGTGAGTGTGGAAATATATAGTGGCCCTCTCCATGGTCAAAGTTGCCCACCCCTGAGCTAAGTGGTCCTTGGCCTGGCTGAAAATGAAAAACATCAAAGACCCCTGTTCTAGACTAAATAGACCATGCAGTAGTTGCGGAATCTTGATTATTTTTGTAGCTGCAACTGCTGGTTTAAATCTTTGTTATCAGCCTTTGTGTTGGTGTGTCGACTGTATTGGAGTGGCTCGTGAATTAACAACAAGCCTCGACAGTGAATTAACAAGAAGCCTCAACATGAGACATTTCAACACACGATCACGCATAATTCATAGCAAAAATAATAATGGCATTTTCCTCATGACTAATGTCATGATGCAAATGCTGAAATGACTTCAACATTCCGACCACAAATTGAAATTCATAAATGATTAAGCCAGTATTCCATATTGTTTTGGTGACCATATTCAAAATAGTCAAGTAAATGTACCTCAAAAGTGTACTCAAGTACATTATTTGAGTAAGTTAACTAAATGTACTTAATATTATAGTTGCTTTCCTGGATTCCTCCACTGGGTACGTAGTAGGTAAACACTGCTCTATCCAGCTGTCTATGTAATGTGATTATGTGAGCTCTGTAGTAAACATCCACAAGAGGGCAGTGTTGGCCCAGGCAACATGTGTAGAACAAAGTACATCAGAGAATTAATTTCTTATAGAACATTTTAGAAGTAGGCAATTGATCAATTCACAACTCTAATACATTGTTTTTATAATCAACTATTTAATTTTATGTATATATTTGTTTATTTAACAGGGACAATACAAAGCAACAATGTGTTAAAGTTATAAAAACATATATATATATCTACAAGCTTGTAGACCTAAGTTTTGCTATTAAAAAAGAAGACATTTATTTTTATCAGTTATGTTTTATAATGGATTAAATCGATTAGTTGTGCAGAGGCAGAAAGCCACATTTGCAGCCCAGCCAATCAAAAGCATATCAAAATGTTGTAATTCAGAAATCAGGGAAAGAGACACCAAAACAGTTTGAGAACCTCTGAAAACTATCAACGACACAGAAAACGAACAACTAGGTCTGAATAAAACCTAACCTGGATGAAGTAATCTAGCACATTATGTAATAGAATAAAATCTCTGAGACGACTTTATTTTGTATTTATTTTTTATTAATAGTAAAAAGACAGAATACAACAGGTATTTAGATAAGCACTTTAAACCCTTCTTTGACTGAGGTAAGGCTCTATACTCGGTCCCCTCCTTTTTATAATGTAACAAAGCTAAAGCTGCTCAATGTCTAAATAACCTGCGATGCTAGAAGGTAATATTATTCAAATTATAACGAAAAGCTGCCAAAATAAAACGGCTAAATGAGGCCAACTGCAAAAATATATATACAAAAATAAATCAATTTAACCACTGGAATAGTTGCTGTCAGGCAGAAACCTGCCTGACCATATTTCAACTTGTTTACATTTGTAAAATAATGTCTTATCATACAAGAGTGTCACACACAAGTAGTGAAAATAGCCCATTTACAAGGTGTTGTGAGCTTATAGGTCGGCTATCTTCACTATTTAAATAGTTTTTAAGAAGAGTTTTTGGACTTCCGCCCGACAGCAACAATGATTTTTTTTGTCAATGTTCTACAAGGCCTATTTCTTCAGTTGGATCCCCAACTTACTGTGGTCCTCCCCACACAACAACAACAATAATAATTCCCACATGTCACACAACTCAGTAAACACTCTAATAAAAACCCATTAAGACCTGAGGCCAATTCTACAAATGCCTTCTAAACCAGTTAAAAATGATAAAAGAAAAAATATTTTCAAACAAGTAATAATATGTCAAACAGCAGATGTACAAGCTCATGGTACATCACAAAGTGATGTGCTGAATATCTGCTATTTTTTAAATAGCCTCAACGCTAAAACATAAGATGACACATAATCCATGATTTCAAATGCAACGGTAATTCTGCACAATCAGAGGCTACATCAAGAGCCGTCCACATCAATAATTAAAGATAAACACATATAGTATCTATTCTATAACATAAAACTATAACGACAAGTATGTGATCAACCACACTGATGAAAGTGGAAGAAAAGAAAGGGTCCTGTAAAAATGTTGAACATATTGAAAAATGTAGACATATTGTATGCTAAAAGGATAACAATAGTTAAAGTCTGGGGGACAACTCAAAAGTTGTTTTTATACTCTGAATGACGTCAACATTTAGTTATTATCGCTTCCCTTTACAACTAAAGGTCCGGAAGTCGAAAGGAACATGCGCTTAAAACCCATTTAGACCTGAGGACGATTCTACAAATGTCTTCTAAAAAATGTCTTTCTGAAAAAACCTATGTTTCTATGTCAATGGTTCTCAAACCTTTTCATGTCAAGGACCCCCAAACTTATATGTAATTGGCCTCCGACGGCCATCTCAAAATATGTTGTTCCAGGCACCCCACCCCCCCCCCCAGAAGCACATTCAGCATTGATACAATCATTAACATAATTTAACTTAGAATAAAAATGTGATCTAGGTAAGTCACCAACAAAAGCTAAACGGATTTAGATGGAAAAAAAGAAAGACAGCATTTTTGTCTGGAGCTGTCTTGGGTTTCTCCAACAAAAACCCTGACAAATTCATCCTTGCCTGTTATTGACTCCTTGTGGGCCAATACTTAAATACCACCAAATCCCTACTTCATATAGCTATAACGTTGATTGGCAACAATGGCATGGTCTAAAACTGGTGCTCTGCCTCATTCTGGACGTCATCGGGTCCAGGGACCCTTTGGGGTCCAAATGGACCTTTATGTTACACTGTAACTCTTCAGAGTGCACCCATAAAGAGTCCATTAAGAGTCACATTAACACAGAGGGTTCTACAGTGTAGAGTGGGCCCCAGGGAAACTTTGAATGGTTGAGAACCGCTGGTTTTAAATAGACAAGAGGGGTTGCTGCAGTCCCCCCTTATTATTCTGTGAATATAATAAGTACAACTCTGCTACAGTAAAGCATGAGGTCAGTCCGCTGCTCTTCCCAGGTTGGCAGAGGAAGTGTAAGCGCCCAGGATTACATTATTAGATAATTGACACTGGGTGGGAAAAATGGGTTGCAAAATTGTGGGATAAAATTTTGAGAAAGAAAACAACTCTTCTACAGTACTCCATGGTGTCTTCTCTTGGCCATGTTTTACAGCATCTTCATTTACCACCTAAAACGTGAAACGGAGATACAGTGACTGCCACGGAATACAATTACAGTTTCTATATAACGTATGAGGTCACAGCATGAACGCACAGCTAGACATACTGTACTATAGCAGCCTTAGCTTTTTGGTAAATAAAATATCTTACCAAGAGACGTCCCTGGTTTGACCAGAGAATAAACTGCATCCTCAGTTTGCTGTGGAGCTGGATTCTGTGAATGGAAAATAATACGCAGAACATGTTGTTAGCAGAACAAAGTAGTGCATTTGCATAATATGCATTATGTTGATTATCAGTCTAGTAATTACACATTTTAGAGGAACACTTAACTCATGTTCAACCATATCTTCATATAATTGGTCCTCACTCATTTTCATTATAAGATGACACCATTTGGCCAAAGACACTGCCCCCGCTGCCACCCTTAGATCTCCACATGGAGCTGACCTGTTCTGACATTCCATATCTTGATCAGAGATCATCACACCCTGTACACTCGAGATACGCTCCAAATATGGCCAGTGCATGCGACCTCGCCCTCAGCCGCCTTACTGGTCCTATAGGTGGATAATGTATTCTATACCTTATGGTATGTATTTTTATACCCTTCTTATTCTATTATAGGTGGGTATGTATGTTTCACCTACCTTTCTTGTTGGCTTCAGTTTTGTCTTGGTAATTCACCTGGGCGTAGGTCACATCTGGTGCTCCTGCTACTCCTGCAACGCGCGCACACGCACACACACGCACGCACGCACGCACGCACGCACACACACACACACACACACACACACACACACACACACACACACACACACACACACACACACACACACACACACACACACACACACACACACACACACACAGAGATTACTACAGTGTCACTGTTGAATTCATGGCGAGTCATATTCCAAATGTGACGGGAGCATGCAGTGAATTGACACTCTGTGCTTTATAGACCCCATTAATCTTTATTTCTCGGCTGAAAACGCCATGGCGCTCACCTTGCCTAAAAGCGCTTCCAGGCGCGTGAGTTGAAATATTTTAGTACAGCTTTCGCGCAGGCAGGGAAAAGGAGCAACCTTCAAGTTGCTGGAGTTCCCTAAAAACCTGGCGCTCCCATATTACAAACAATTAAAAACATGGACTACTCTCAGGAAAGAGAAGTCTTACACTATACCTTTAGCTTTGTTTTGGTTTTTAACCTCGGAGTAGATCACACCTGGCTCTGCTGGTCCTGTAAACACATACACACACACACACACACACACGTGCACGCACACGTCAGAGAGTAATGTTAGGATTCCAAACCATTTGGCCCGTGATTCCTACATAATCAAAGCAGTTATTGAGGATTTAACATACTGTATGTTCAGCGAAACATTCATGCAGAATAAATTATAAATAATGCAATGTAAAGGATCCAGTCTTCACCTCGATGTTTAGCTAACTAAACATACAAGTATACAGGTATATGTATTTATTTACATGTATTGTGAATGCACAACGAGACGAGAGCGCTGCTATTCCTCATCCAGATCGGCTATTTTAGCTGTTTGTGAGGACGCACACATCAGCCGCTCGTTAATATGTGGCAAAGCCGCAGAATTTTTTTATTATATTGAGGGTCGGCTTGGCACTTTTTGGCACATTTTGTTGCCCCCCTCGGCGTGTTGCCCTACTTGCAGTGCGTACTGCGCGTATAGGTAGTGACGGCACTGTATATTAAAGTACTCCAAGAGTCAAGCTCGAGACACTGCTAGTGACGCACGCACACTGGACAACCCCAGCTAATGAGCAGGGTCGGTCAGTGCGGACACTCGGCACGCCTGGGGCGCAACGCACCAAATCTTCGACAACGACGAGAGGGCGCACCAGTGCGCTCATGTGTGAATTTCCGAACGCACCCTTCTTCGTGTTGCATTTATTTTGTTTGTTTTTTCTCCAGTTGACTCACCCCTCTTCTTGAGTAAGTTTTTGAGTTCAATCTGTGAATATGTCACATCACTGGACTCAGCTGCGGCCTTGTCTGAAAGACAGGACATCAGCAAAATTAAATACTTTAAATTAATGTAATGCTAACCATATTAATGTCATATTGGTCCAACAGCTGCCTCTTTGAAAATACACATTTTAAATTAGCATGTGTTATCATGAAGTACTCCATGTCCTACTGTAACATTTCAGTTAGTTGACAACTTTATTAATGTATCTGCTTGCTTGTGTTAATAATGCCTGGTTGTATACCTGAGTGAGTGAGTGAGTGCGTGAGTGAGTGAGTGAGTGAGTGAGTGAGTGAGTGAGTGAGTGAACATGCAGTGAATGCAGTGAAAACGCCATGGCGCTCACCTTGCCTAAAAGCGCTTCCAGGCGCGTGAGTTGAAAATATTTTAGTACAGCTTTCGGGCAGACCTGAGTGAGTGAGTGAGTGAGTGAGTGAGTGAGTGAGTGAGTGAGTGAGTGAACATGCAGTGAATGCAGTGAAAACGCCATGGCACTCACCTTGCCTAAAAGCGCTTCCAGGCGCATGAGTTGAAAATATTTTAGTACAGCTTTCGGGCAGACAGGGAAAAGTGCGCCAGCGCAAGGTAAAAAGCCCAGAGCAACCTTCAAGTTGCTGGAGTTCCCAAAAAACGTGGCGCTCCCATGTTATAAACAATTAAAATCATGGACTACTCGACTAAAAAATCTTTGTGGAAACTTTGTGGTCTACACTTGCACTATACCTTTCTTGTTGTTGGCTTTAGCTTTGTCTTGGTAGTTAACCTGGGCGTAGGTCACACCTGGTGCTGCTGCTCCTTCTGTAACACAGGCACACGCACACACAGATAGTGTCACTGTTGAATTCATGGCGAGTCATATTCCAAATGTGACGGGAACATGCAGTGAATTCACCGTTTGACACTCTGCGCTTTATAGACCCTGTTGAGCTTTATTTCTTGGCTGAAAACGCCATGGCGCTCACCTAAAAGCGCCTCCAGGCACGTGAGTTGAAAATATTTTAGTACAGCTTTCGGGCAGGCAGGGAATAGTGCGCCAGTGCAAGGTAAAAAGCCCGGAGCAACCTTCAAGTTGCTGGAGTTCCCAAAAAACCTGGCGCTCCCATATTACAAACAATTAAAAACATGGACTACTCTCAGGAAAGAGAAGTCTTACACTATACCTTTAGCTTTGTTTTGGTTTTTAACCTCGGAGTAGGTCACACCTGGCTCTGCTGGTCCTGTAACACATACACACGCACGCACACGTCAGAGAGTAATGTTAGGATTCCATACCATTTGGCCCGTGATTCCTTCATAATCAAAGCAGTTATTGAGGATTTAACATATGTTCATGCAGAATAAATTATAAATAATGCAATGTAAAGGATCCAGTCTTCACCTCGATTTTTTGCTAACTAAACATACAAGTATACAGGTATATGTATTTATTTACAATGTATTGTGAATGCACTTCCTCATCCAGATCGGCTATTTTAGCTGTTTGTGAAGACGCACACATCAGCCGCTTGTTATTATGCGGCAAAGCCGCAGATTTTTTTTTTATATTGAGGGTCGGCTTGGCAATTCCAAGAGTCAAGCTCGAGACACCGCTAGTGACGCACGCACACTGGACAACCCCAGCTTATGAGCAGGGTCGGTCAATGTAGACACTCGGCACGCCTGGGGCGCAACCATAGACTGTAAAAAAAATAGGGCACAACGCACCAAATCTTCGAACGACAACACACCGAGTGCACCGAATAAACAAACGACAAGAGGGCGCACCATTGCACTCGAACGCACCCTTCTTCATGTTGCATTTATTAAGGGACCAAGAAGACACGCAGTGACTTTGGTCACTTCTTGTTTTTGTAGTTTTTTTTCTTCTTCTTCTCCTTCCGCCAAAAATAGCTGTTCTGACTGAACCGTGCAGTCGCTTTTCGTGAAACTCGGTAATCTGGTAGAGGGCCATGCCAAACGGTGACTATGTGAAGCCCATGACCATTGGCCAAATGGTGGCGCTATAGCACTGAAATTGAAAATGAAGTTGAAAATGCAAACTTTGAACGTACATATCTCATGAACCATTTGACCGTTGGCTATGACACTTTGATACACATATGTGTCTCCTCATGCCGAACAACTTCCATATTCTTACTTTTGACCTCTGACCTTTAGATTACCCACCAATTTGAATTATATGAAAACCATTTAAAATGTATCTCCTCCCAGAATCTTTGATCAAAATGCACAAAAACGTCTACACTTGAACTTTGAACTTATACGAACAAAAAATCGTAACAGATTTCTTTTAAGTGAAAAAATGAAGTTTTTATGAGCCAATAAAAAAATTCTGTCTTGTGAAACCTCTCATGCAACCAATACGTCTTCCAAATACGGTTGGCAGAGCTAATGCCTATACTGCATGTTACTGTATAGAATGAGTCAACTGACAGAGTCTGCTTAGCTCAGTCGGTAGGGCTCTCACCTTTGGACCACAGGGTCACTGGTTCAAATCCGGGTAGTGACAACTCAGCCTGTGATTCTTATTTGTGCATATTGTTCTCTCTCTTTCTCCATCTCTTTCTCCACCCCCCCCCTCTCTCTCTCTCTATCACTAGGACATCACAATAATAGAGATACTAGTAACTGTAATAGAGTAATAAGTCTAATAGTGTAATAGTGTAATAGTGTAATAAGTGTAATAGTGTAAAAGTAGTGCAATAGTGTAATAGTGAAATTGTGTATTACGTCTAAATTTGTAAAAGTGTAATAGTGTAGTAGTGTAATAAGTGTAATAGTGTAAAAGTAGTGCAATAGTGCAATAAGTGGAATAGTGTAATAAGTGTAATAATGTAATAGTGTAATAAGTGTAATAGTGTAATTAGTGTATTAGTGTAATAGTGTAATAGTGTAATAAGTGTAATAGTGTAATAGTAGTGTAATAGTGTAATAAGTGTAATAGTGTAAATAGTCTATTTAGTGTAATAGTAGTGTAATAGTGTAATAAGTGTATTTAGTGTATTAGTGTAATAGTGTAATAGTGTAATAAGTGTAATAGTGTAATAGTAGTGTAATAGTGTAATAAGTGTAATAGTGTAATAGTAGTGTAATAGTGTAATAAGTGTAATAGCGTAATAGTGTAATAAGTGTAATAGTGCAAAAGTGTAATAGTGGTGTAATAGTGTAATAAGTGTATTCTGTCTTCTCTCTCTCTCCACCCCCCCTCTCTCTGTCTCTCTCTCCACCCCCCCTCTCTCTGTCTCTCTCTCTCCACCCCCCTCTCTCTCCACTCTCTCTCTGTCTCCACCCTCTCTCTCTGTCTCCACACTCTCTGTCCTCTCTCTGTCTCCACACTCTCTGTCCTCTCTCTGTCCTCTCTGTCTCCACACTCTCTGTCCTCTCTCTGTCTCCACCCTCTCTCTCTGTCTCCACACTCTCTGTCCTCTCTCTGTCTCCACACTCTCTGTCCTCTCTCTGTCCTCTCTGTCTCCACACTCTCTGTCCTCTCTCTGTCTCCACACTATCTGTCCTCTCTCTGTCCTCTCTGTCTCCACACTCTCTGTCCTCTCTCTGTCTCCACAATATCTGTCCTCTCTCTGTCCTCTCTGTCTCCACACTCTCTGTCCTCTCTCTGTCTCCACACTCTCTGTCCTCTCTCTGTCCTCTCTCTGTCTCCACACTCTCTGTCCTCTCTCTGTCCTCTCTCTGTATCAACACTCTCTGTCCTCTCTCTGTCTCAACACTCTCTGTCCTCTCTGTCCTCTCTCTGTCTCCACACTCTCTGTCCTCTCTCTGTCTCAACACTCTCTGTCCTCTCTCTGTCTCCACACTCTCTGTCCTCTCACTGTCTCCACACTCTCTGTCCTCTCTCTGTCTCCACACTCTCTGTCCTCTCTCTGTCTCCACACTCTCTGTCCTCTCTCTGTCCTCTCACTGTCTCCACACTCTCTGTACTCTCTCTGTCTCCACACTCTGTCCTCTCTCTGTCTCCACACTCTCTGTCCCTGTGTCTCTCTGTCCCTGTCTCCACACTCTGTCCTCTCTGTCTCTCTCGCTCTCTCTCCACACTCTCTCTGTCTCCACCCTCTCTCTTTGTCTCCACCCTCTCTCTCTCTCTCTCTCTCTCTCTCTCTCTGTCTCTCTCTCTCTCTCTGTGTCTCTCTCTCTCTATCTCCTTGGTCCCGCCTTATCGCTGCTTGCAGCTATATTTTAGTTTGTTTTTTTCTCCAGTTGACTCACCCTTCTTCTTGAGTAAGTTTTTGAGTTCAATCTGTGAATATGTCACATCACTGGACTCAGCTGCGGCCTTGTCTGAAAGACAGGACATCAGGAAAATTAAATACTTTACATTAATGTAATGCTAACCATATTAATGTCATATTTGGCCTCTTTGAAAATACACATATTTAATTAGCATGTGTTATCATGAAGTACTCCATGTCCTACTGTAACATTTCAGTCAGTTGACAACTTTATTAATGTATCTGCTTGCTTGTGTTAATAATGCCTGGTTGTATACCTGAGTGAGTGAGTGAGTGAGTGAGTGAGTGAGTGAGTGAGTGAGTGAACATGCAGTGAATGGACACTCCCACCATGGCGCTCGCCTAAAAACGCTCCCAGGCGTGTGAGTTGAAAATGTTTTAGTACAGCTTTGGGCAGGCAGGGAAACGCACGCCGGCGCAAGGTAAAAATCCCAGAGCAACGCCAAGCTGCTGGAGTTCCCAAAAACGTGGCGCTCCCATATTATTAACAATTAAAAACATGGACTACTCTCTTGGTGGACACAGGGTCTTACACTATACCTTTCTTGTTGTCGGCTTTATCTTTGTAGTTAACCTCGGAGTGGGTCACACCTGGTTCTACTGCTCCTGTAACACACACACACACACACACACACACACACACACACACACACACACGCACATGCACGTCAGAGAGTAATGTTAGGATTCCAAACCATTTGGCCCGTGATTCATCTTAATTTCCTACATAATCAAAGGAGTTATTGAGGGTTTAACTTATGTTCAGCGAAACATTCATGCAGAATACATTATAAATAATGCAGGGATGGTCTTTTAGATGAGTCCCAGGGACATGTTATGAGTCCCACTTGATGATGTTAGGAGTCATATTTTGCCATTTTTACAAATTGCAGCATTTAACTCCCATTTCATTTTATATGGTTATAATGTGGTTATATTCATGTAGAAAACAGAAGAAGAAATTATTATTATAACTAAAGCTAGCAAAATAAACTAGAATAAAAAACAGTACAGTAGTACAGTAGTGCATCCCGTGGATGCAGAGGTCATTGTTTTATTGCGTCCTTTAACTTTGTTTTGGGATGCAAATGCACCCTATTTTAATCTCTGCAGTATTCCAAGAGTCAAGCTTGAGACACCGCTAGTGACGCACGCACACTGAACGACTCCAACTTCTGTGCAGGGTCGTCGGTCAGCGTGGCCACTCAGCACACCTGGGGCGCAACGCACCAGATCTCCGAACTATACAACACCTAATAAACAAACGACAAGAGGGCGCACCAGTGCGCTCATGTGCGAATTTCCGAACACACCCTTCTTCGTGTTTTGTTTTGTTTTTTTCTCCAGTTGACTCACCCTTCTTCTTGCTGAAGTTTTTGAGTTCAATCTGTGAATATGTTACGTCACTGGACTCAGCTGCGGCCTTGTCTGAAAGACAGGACATCAGTAAATTAAATACTTTACATTAATGTAAATGTTAACCATATTTAATGTCATATTGGTCTAACAGCTGCCTCTTTGAAAATACACATTTTAAATTAGCATGTGTTATCATGAAGTACTCCATGTCCTAGCCTACTGTAACATTTCAGTCAGTTGACATCTTTATTAATGTATCTTTACTTGTGTTCAAATAATGCCTGGTTTTATACCTGCCAATTTATTGATTGATTGATCAATGTAACCAAGGTCCACATACTGTAGTGTACAGTGTACACTGTACCAGAGGGAATGAATGAATACATTGATTCATTCATTGATTGAAGTCTCATTTTCAAAGCAGAAACAACAGTGCTAGGGTTAGTGATCAACTGCTGAGTGAGTGAGTGAGTGAGTGAGCATGTGGCTGAGTGATGATAGGCTGACCATTCTGAAGTGGGGTGTGTACATCGTCTGGACTTCCTGTCTGGTCTGCTGCGGCGTTCTGATTGGTTCCCTGGGACTCGACAGATCTACAAAGTAGCAAGCATTATGATCTACTGCTGTGGTCGTGTGGGAAGATGAGACAGAGGGTTAGGTGCAGGGACAAATTAGCCATTGGGCCAGTGGGGCCGTGGCCCAGGGGCCCTTGGCTCTCAGGGGCCCTTCAGCGAAATTGGACCGCGTGGTACTGGGGTTGACACCCTGAAAAGGGCTCCCGGGGCCCTTCATTGGCTGTTGCTTTTGTTAAATTTAGGTCAAAAAGACGAGAAAAACATGGAAAAACACAAATGCGTGCGCACGCGCCCTATGGGGGCCCTGAAAAGATTACTGGCCTTCGGCAAACAGAAGACATACAATTATTTTCAAATCACAGTATGGATCCAAGAGCAGTAATGATACACACACTGGTGTTGCTCTAGACAGATAGTTGTACATACCTGACACAACATGGACCTGGAATAAAACATAATAAAACAATATAATTAAATTGTGTTTTACGCTGTTCAGTGTCACAACAGAGGCTAAAAGGGTTTTATTAATATAATAATCAATATGTGAATATGAGTGTTTCTCACCTTTAGATTTTCTGTATTTAGATGTTCTGTTTTTAGATTTTCTGCATCGCCACAGCAGGAGCAGCAGGATGGACAGTACAGTCAGTACAGTCACAACAAGTCCTCCTATCAGACCCATATGTAGATAACTCAGTCCTGCGATCGAGAAAGACAATAGCATTTTAGTTACGGTATAACTTCATAAATAGGCCTACAGTACACATTCAGTATAGTCTACAAAAAAAACATGATGTATGGCATTTTGATGAAGATATAGGCCAAACCTTTTGATGGTTATTGCCACATGACGTACATTGCAAGATCATTTTGTTGGTGATAATAAATTGTATTTCTGCAATAAATGTTTTGTAGCATTTTTAGGTCTTCCCAGTGTGGCCTCCTCACTGGCAGGTGAGCCAGTAGGATACGGCAGCAGTGACGACACAGGAATGTTTGTGGGAAAGGAATTCATTGCCATAACAACTAAATCAAAATATATTAGGCCATAGTATAGCCACCGATTTGGCACATTTGGGACGGTGCGTCTTCCTTGGTAGCCGCCACTTGGTAGCTTATGCTGGGGAGTGTGCAAGCAAATTATGACACTGATCGGCCCATTGGTGTCCAAGACTAGCTGCTCACAGACGGACAGACGGACACACGGACGGGGATGAACACAGGCCGCCTTCCGACCGGTCTGGCAGAGATAATTACTCACCAACAGTTGTGGTCAAGGTGAGAGCATCACTGAACTGAGAGTAGTAAACTGGGTCTCCTCTCCCTCCTCTGCACCTGTAGACTCCTCCCTCGGACACTGAGATTGGTCCAGTAGAGTTCTGAACAGCCTCTGACACTGTGATTGGTCTAGTAGAGTCAGAGTAGTCAACAGGATCCTGCATGATCAGTGAGTCGTTATTTTGGTACTCGTAGTAGTAGTTCCATCCAGAACCCTCCACAGAGCAGTTCAGTGCAACACTGGCCCCTGCTGGGATGACTGTCTGCTCAGCTGTCAGTGTGGCCTTTGGTTGATCTGTTGTTCACATTAGGACATAATAGAGTATGAATGGCATTTAACTGGAATGTACATTTACTACATAAATACACAGTAGGTTATGAAAAACTCAGAGATACACATTTTAATAGTGCAGGGTTCCACACGGTCCAATTCCTGGAAATATTTTGAAATTAAAAGAAAAAAAGGTTTGTGGAAAAGTTTTGGAAATCATCAAAATTACTGGAAAAAATATATGGGTATGCATTGTTTTTGGCTATTGATTTAGTTTAAATGTTGATTGATTTAAAAAAATTCCAAAACATGTATAACATTACTCGAAAAATGTAAGATAAGTCGACGGGCTGTGTGATTGCAGCCTAATGTTTACCAGACGTGACAGAAAGAACAGATCTGCAAGCTCACAACGCGCTGCAGTGTGATCCTATGCCCATAAGAAATTGGCACAAAATTTGGAATGGAATTATACCATTCTATATTCTATGATTTATTTTTGCTACACTTCCTGTATTTGGGCATTGCACGTACAGTAGGAGTAAGATCGACTCATTATTGCACTGAATACATTCTGGAAACAATTTACGAAAGTCATTGTTAAAAATGGGTGGGAACCCTGATAGTGAGATACATGGCAAAGACCTGCTATTCAGATTCTAGAATACTAGTATCCCAAGCAAGGTACTTACCTGTTAAAGACACTGTGATGGTTTCACTGCGTTTGGAAAATTGTTGGTCATATTTGCGTTGACCTTTACACTGGTATCGACCACTGGGATTATCAGAAGGATCTAAAATGTATTCAGGGTTTTCTCTGTAAGTGTAAGACACAACTCTATCCAGCTTCAACCATGTGTATGTCCAGTCAGAAGCACTTCCTGGTAGTGTACACTTCAGAATAAGAGTCTCTCCGATGTAAGTCTCAGGCCAGTGTTTGCTGAGATCAGGAACAGGTGCCTCTGTAGAACGCATGCACGCACACACACACACACACACACACACACACGCACGCACGCACGCACGCACGCACGCACGCACGCACGCGCGCGCGCGCACGCACGCACGCACGCACACACACACACACACACACACACACACACACACACACACAAGTTGAGTGATTACTTCATTGATTAGTGTGGCTAATTCCATTGTCTATATTTTAACCCAACCTCATAACCTATATTTTATTTTATTTATAGTAGTGTACCTCTTGACATTCCTCGCTGACAGGCACCAACTCTGCTATATTTCTAACAAGTGTGGATTTGTTATTTATGCCCGGATACCCCATCTAACAATCAAGGACAGGCTTCAGACGCACCTCCTCAGGAGATCTGAACCAGTTAGGCATTAGGAACCCGTTGCAACAGCATGACCCCAGGTCGACATCAGCAAGGGCATACAGCAAAGGCATATGCTCTAACACTACTACTGTGATTAGGCCATTCTCAAATCTTTCATTTGAGTTAGGTGTTGTTCCTGTCATGCTCATTTTAGCACGGTTGGAGAGCCTTATTTTCTACCAATCAGATTACTTGGTTAATTGGAACCACCTATTGTACGCTATCATCTTATAGTGTTAGTGTTCTATAGATTGTCTATAACTCACCAGAGACAGTGATATCAACAGGGTTGCTGTACTGCGTGTAGTATGGTGGGTCTCCTCTCCCTCCTCGACACCAGTAGGTTGAGAATCTGGATGCTCTGAATGCGTAGGTTGTCTCTCTTGTCGCCTCCTTCACTGGTTCAGAGTCTTGGTTGTCTCTGTACCAGGAGATGTTCCATGAAGCTGTACTGTCTTCCACAGTACAGGTAAGAGTCACTGTATTTGATGTCAGTACACTGGTTCTGACTGACGCCAGTGTAGTTGTTGGTTTAGCTGTTATATGAGTATGACAGAAAGAAATTAATTGGTGAGTCTCAGTATTTCTCTTAACTGCTAGAATTGTAAAAAGGAAATAAGGAAATAAAATACAATCAGACAATAATAATAATAATTATAATAATTCATAATAACAACTTTGGAAAGAGGGATATTTAACAAAACACACACACAAACCACAATGAATAAGCATATTAGTAAACAATTGTAAGCATAATGGCCGAGTTTCCCAAAGAGAACATTCGTAGCGTGAGTATGTGCGGTCCTTACGTGCGATCTGCTGCGAATGGTGCCCTACGTTACAGATGTTTCCCGTAATCGCCTCTCTCACAACAGGCTACAATGTACCTAAAATGTTTTTTTTTTTACCAATATGTTGCATTGTACAGCAGCGCAAACTGAAGCCGAGACATAGTTATATGAGCTGACGTTCCTAAATGGACTGTCACAGACGATCCGATAATCTTAAAAAATATCTAAAGAAATATAGCTGTTAGCTAGATGATGCTGAAAGTTTAGAGATGTTAGTTTAGAGATTAAGAAAGACTCGCCACACACATATCGCTGCAAAGGGTCTTAAAGTGCCCCAGGTCAGTCTTTCAAACTGCTGTGTAGGACAGTTGTGCGTACGCTAAGAATGCTTTCGGGATACGGGTTTGCTTCTAAATGGCTTTGTATGGGAGGCCTTATGAACTGTTTCCCGAAGCCAGTTAAGGAGACACGTAAGGCTGTGTTCTTGAGAATCTACCCAAGTAGTGTTTCCCGAAGCCAGTTAGGTTGCACGTAATGCCAAATGAAGGTAGCCTGCGGGGTCTTTGGGCTGGATCCAGGTTAAAACGAAGCGGTTTGGGAAACAGCTTACCTACCATGTGTGCATACACTACACACAACCTAAAATCCCATTGGGAAACTCAGCCATTGTCAGTAGTGAGTATAAGTGATGATGTCACTTACTTGATACCGTCAAGGTAACTTTATCACTTTTTTCACAACCATAGTTAAACCATCATATTAATGTTGTAAAGAATCATGAACATAATGTCAGTGAGGAAGTGATGATATGAATTACCTGATACCATCAAGGTGATTTTATCTCTTTTCACAACCAGGTTATCCTCTGTAAGACGACCGGTACACTGGTATTCACTGTCCGTTGTGCTGAGTGGCGTTGTTTGAAATACATAACGACTCTGACCAGAGTAGCTGTTAAAGTAAGCTCTATCTTTGTGTATTGTATAAGACCAGAGCTTTCCTTCTCCCATGTCACATGTGAACGTAACAGTCTCTCCAGTAAATGCTGGGTTGGGCAGAACGGTCAGAACAGCTGGAGGTCTCTCTACACAAACACATGGATCAATAATGTGTTATGATTAAGACCATGCAGTAGAATATAGTGGAACAGAGTAGCGCAGTGGGCATGGTTTTCTGGTTCCACTGAAAGATCACCTATTCATTCTTCCCATAGAGATTTGCAAAAATATTTATATTAATTATTTTAAAGGAGCATTCAGTGATTTGAGTGATTTGGAAACCCCCCGGTCCACCCAGATAACAAGATGTGCACATGCACGCACTACAGTGGGGAAACACACAACAGGCCAACAGCACGCACATCCTGATTGGATGTGCTGTCCCCGCCCCGCCCGGACAGAATCAAAGGTTTTATGGGCAGGATTCACCAGGATCCTGGATTGCTTGATTCCAGGCTTAAAATACTTGGTCTAAATATTTTTATATAAGTATCTTTGGGAAAGAATGAATGGCCAATTTCTTCAGTGGAACCAGAAAAC
Organism: Protomyctophum parallelum; assembly: GCF_964188405.1. Taxonomy (NCBI): domain Eukaryota; kingdom Metazoa; phylum Chordata; class Actinopteri; order Myctophiformes; family Myctophidae; genus Protomyctophum; species Protomyctophum parallelum. The sequence goes on along the minus strand of NC_139717.1, from coordinate 22,601,817 downwards.
CACACCCACTGCTATGCCCTGAAATAGTGTGTGTGTAACTCACCAGAGACAGTGATCTGAACCGTGTTACTGTACTGTGTGTAGTATAGTGGGTCTCCTCTCCCTCCTCGACACCACCAGTAGATTATCCCTGGGTAACGGGGCCTGAATGTGTAGATTGATCCATCTGTCTTCACTGGTGTAGACTGTTGGTTGGCTCTGTACCAGAAGATGTCCCATGGAGGTATACTGTCTTCCACAGTACAGGTGAGAGTCACTCTGTCTGATGCCAGTACACTGGATCTGTCTGGGGCCAGTGTAGGCGTTGGTTTAGCTGTTATTAATGAAAGAGACATAATAGAAGTGTGTAAATACATATTGAGTCTCCCATAAGCTTGAATTAAAGAGCATCTTACACCAAAAAGAAAATATTACACCAAGAAGTAGAAACAGGACAAATTATGTAGTACAGGGAGGGACCACACTTATTGTTATTTTTTACTTGAGAGCTACATTCAAAATGACCAGCTCAACAAGATCCCACCCCTGAAAATAATTTAAATATGTCCCTTAAACATGTACCTTTGGAATTGCAGAGGTGGTGTTACATTTGTCCAAGACAAATGCACTTGGATAGAGGCCAGGCTTTTCTTTGTATTTTATTTGTAATTAATGTTAATTTGTAACATTTTTTACTGAGTTTGAACTGACAGGCCCTTTTGATGTCAATCAAGTAAGTCACCTCAATTCAAATAGTTTTTTATATAAGCACATTTTAATTAAATATGAGGGAGAGAGAGAGAGAGAGAGAGAGAGAGAGAGAGAGATATGAAATACCATATACCACAGTAATTTGTTTGATGTATATGACGTCTTATTGTTACACACACACACACACACACACACACACACACACACACACACACACACACACACACACACACACACACACACACACACACACACACACACACACACACACACACACACACACACACACACACACACACACACACACACACACACACACTGATGATGTCACTTACCTGATACCATCAAGGTGATTTTGTCACTTTTCTCAACCAGGTTATTCCCTGTAAGACGACCGGTACACTGGTATTCACTGTCCGTTGTGCTGAGTGGCGTTGTTTGAAATACATAAGGATTCTGACCAGAGTCGCTCTTAAAGGAAGCACCAGCTTTGTCTATTGCATAAGACCAGAGCTTGCTTTCTCCCATGTCACATGTGAACGTAACAGTCTCTCCAGTAAATGCTGGGTTGGGTTGCACGGACAGAACAGCTGTAGGTCTCTCTACACAAACACATGGATCAATAATGTGTTATGATTAAGACCATGCAGTAGAATATAGTGGAACAGAGTAGCGCAGTGGGCGTGGTTTTCTGGTTCCACTGAAAGATCACCTATTCATTCTTCCCATAGAGATTTGCAAAAATATTTATATGAATTATTTTAAAGGAGCATTCAGTGATTTGAGTGATTTGGAAACCCCCCCGGTCCACCCAGATAACAAGATGTGCACATGC